>NC_058133.1:455517707-455535527 GCF_016433145.1 Gracilinanus agilis
CCCCCCCCCCTTCCCGTTTCCTCATCATGTTTATTATCACCTTGTTTGTAGTTTTACATCCTCTTTTGGCTCCTTTCTTATATTACTTATACTCTTTTGCTCCATTTATTTTATTTTGATCCTATTTAGTCCCAAATCAGTATTTCACCACCATTTCTCCTAATCTTTTCCTTCTCCTGATTTCTTGGGTGACTGAAAGTATTATGAGATAGCTTGGTATCCAACTTTAGAACATTAGAGTTAGAATAGAACTTAGACTATCTACTAGTAAAATTTCTTATTTTATAGTTGAGGAAATAGGACGGGTGAAGTTAATGGATTTGTTCAAGGTCACATGATTAGTTTACTTGTAGAGTTTACATACTCATTTTCTATTCTGTATATCAGTCTATAGGACAGTTAGTCTATAAATCCTTTTAAAAAATTACAATTTGTGAATTATGAAAAAGATCAAGGAAAGTAATTCATTTGCCTTTAATATCAAATCTTCTTTGCCTCAGATGAGCTATTTTTACAGACATAGGAAAGATGGTATTATTAATTTCGGAATAATTTATCATTTTGTCAGAATAACAGCTATGTTTCTTTTACTTGGTCTTCAGGATTTTTCTGCCCACTTCTTTATTCACTTTTATTGATATTTGAGATTTTCTTTTGATTAATTTTTTATTTTTAGAAAAATTTTCAATGGTTACATAATTCATGTTTTTACTTTACCCTTCACCAACCCCTCAACCCCGCCCCCCCCCACACACACTCCCACTCTCTGTAGTCAAGAATTATTTACATATTATTGATAGTTACATTGGTGTGGTCTTTTCTGATCAATATCCCCAATCATGTCCTCATCAACCCAAGTGTTCAAGCAGTTTTTTTTTCTTCTGTGTTTCCACTCCTGTAGTTCTTCCTCTGAATGTGGGTAGTGTTCTTTTCTATAAATCCCTCAGAATTGTCTTGGGTCATTGCATTGCTGCTAGTAAGATATCCATTACATTTGATTTTACCAGTGTATCAGTCTCTATGTATAATGTTCTTCGGGCCCTGCTCCTTTCACTCTGCATCAGTTCCTGGAGGTCATTCCAGTTCACATGGAATTTTATTATTCCTTTGAGCACAATAGTATTCCATCACCAACTTATACCACAATTTGTTCAGCCATTCCCCAATTGAAGGGAATACCCTTGCTTTCCAGTTTTTTGCCACCACAAAGAGCTCAGCTATAAATATTTTTGTTCAAGTCTGTTTATCTATGATCTCTTTGGGGTACAATCCCAGCAATGGTATGGATGTATCAAAGGGCAGGCATTCTTTTGTCGCCCTTTGGGCACAGTTTCAAATTGCCAGCCAGAATGGTTGGATCAGTTCACAGCTCCACCAGCAGTGAATTAACGTCCCAATTTTGCCACATCCCCTCCAACATTCATTACTCTCAACCCTTCTATCATTTTAGCCACTCTGCTAGGTGTGAGGTGGTACCTCAGAGTTGTTTTGATTTGCATTTCTCTAATTATTAGAGATTTAGAACACTTTCTCATGTGCTTATTGATACTTTTGATTTCTTTATCTGAAAATTGCCTATTCATGTCCCTTGTCCATTTATCAATTGAGGAATGGCTTGATTTTGTATGCAATTGATTTAGCTCCTTGTATATTTGAGTAATTAGACCTCTGTCAGAATTTTTCCTTATAAAGATTTTTTTCCCAGTTTATTGTTTCCCTTCTTATTTTGGTTGCATTGTTTTTGTTTGTACATAAAACACTAGAAAGTATAGGAATAGAAGGTCCTTTCCTAAAAATAATAAACAGTATATATCTTAAACCATCAAGAAGCATAATATGCAATGGGGATAAATTAATAGCCTTTCCAATAAGATCAGGCGTGAAACAAGGATGCCCATTATCACCTCTATTATTTAACATTGTACTAGGAACACTAGCAGTAGCAATTAGAGAAGAAAAAGAAATTGAAGGTATTCAAATAGGTATTGAGGAGACTAAGCTATCACTCTTTGCAGATGATATGATGGTCTACTTAAAAATTCCTAGAGAATCAACTAAAAAGCTAGTAGAAATAATCAACAACTTCAGCAAAGTTGCAGAATACAAGATAAATGCACATAAATCATCATCATTTCTATATATTTCCAACACATCACAGCAGCAAGAAGTAGAAAGAGAAACACCATTTAAAATCACCCTAGACAACATGAAATACTTAGGAATCTATCTACCAAAACAAACACAGGAATTATAGGACCACAACTACAAAATGCTTTCCAAACAAGTAAAACTAGGTCTAAATAATTGGAAAAACATTGATTGCTCATGGGTAGGATGAGCTAATGTAATAAAAATGACCATTCTACCCAAATTAATTTATCTATTTAGTGCCATACCTATCAAACTACCAAAAACCTTTTTTTACTGCATTAGAAAAAACTATAACAAAGTTTATTTGGAAGAACAAAAGATCAAGAATATCAAGGGAAATAATGAAAAAAAAAAAAAACCATGAAGGAAGGTGGCTTATTAGTAGCAGATATTAATCTATAATATAAAGCAGCAGTCATCAAAACAATATGGTCCTGGCTAAGAGATAGAAGGGAGGATCAGTAGAATAGATTTGGGGTAAGTGACATCAGCAAAACAGTGTATGATAGGGGGCAGCTGGGTAGCTCAGTGGATTGAGAGCCAGGCCTAGAGACAGGAGGTCCTAGGTTCAAATCCAGCCTCAGACACTTCCCAGCTGTGTGACCCTGGGCAAGTCACTTGACCCCCATTGCCTACCCTTACCAATCTTCCACCTATAAGTCAATACACAGAAGTTAAGGGTTTAAAATTAAAAAACAAAAACAAAAACAAACAAAAAAAAAAAAAACAGTGTATGATAAACCCAAAGAGCCCAACTTTTGGGACAAAAATCCAGTATTTGACAAAACTGCTGGGAAAATTGGAAAACAATATGGGAGAGATTAGGTTTAGATCATCATCTCACACCCTACAACAAGATAAGTTCAGAATGTGTGAAAGACTTGAATATAAAGAAGGAAACTGTAAGTAAATTTGGTGAACACAGAATAGTTTACTTGTAAGATCTCTGGGAAAGGAAAGACTTTAAAACCAAGTAAGAGTTAGAAAAAATTACAAAATATAAAATAAATAATTTTGATTATATTAAATTTAAAAGTTTTTGTACAAATATGACATTATTAAAATAATATATGAAATAATGCATTTGATTTTAAATTATCTTTTTAGGAAAAGCATTTATCAGTGGATGTGGAATATTAAAAAATGTGAGCATCATTTAACCTGTGGAAACTACATAATTCAGACTCAGCTAGCATATCCCTTTCTTTAGAGAATGGTTTAGTCCAGTGATGAGCAAACTTTTTAAAGAGGGGGTCAAAGGAAAGGAAATGCTCATCCATCAGTCCATTTCTAAGGCAACTCTTTCAAAGTTTCATCATTTTGTATCCTACTCATTGTATTCATCAGATTAGGAACAACTTCGTGGGGCCGGATAATACATTTCAGGGGGCCATATCTGGCCTGCTGGCCAGAGTTTGCCCATCACTGGTTTAGTCAATCTGTTATTTACCATATTTACCATAAAAGATCTAAACAATGGGATGGAATTACTGCTAGATAACCTCATTTACTAAAGATCTCTATATATAATGATGGTAAATTGAGGCACAAGAAAAAGAATATTTGGCTGGTGATGGAAATCCAAATCAGTTGACTAAAGAGAAGGATAATCTCTATTCAGCCCTTGTGGAAGAAGGGGGAAACTACTCCACAGAGACTTGAAAATGGAAAATTGTAGAATACATTCCTCTGACAGGGCTTCCAGGAGAGATGAAGTGACTGTGATCCAAGAACACTGAGTGAATAGTCAAAAGGGGATCATTTGGGTTCAACATAGATAAATAACAGGTTTCCCAGAGGAGGCATATGAATTTTTAGAAGCTTTCCTCTTGTATTAAAAAATGAGTGAATGTAATAGAGTGATTAACATTGGTATTGTAGTTCTTCTGTTCCTACTGCTGTTCTTGGTTATCATCACCCCCTTTCTAAGGAGACTTACTATGAACTACAAAGAACATCTTTTCTATGACCCAGATTATTGACATCTAGAACTTATTCCTTCTGTAGGGATGAGGGAGAGATAAAATCCAACATATATGGTCATCTTTCTCTTTCATATTTGGTTACTCCTTCAGAAATTCAGATTTTGTTTGCATGTATTTAATTTCTTTACATTTAATTTCCTTCCTTTTTATTTCCAGTTATGCCTATGCCAGATGTTGTCATCTTCAAATTAAAGATCATACATAAATGCCCTTAAATCCATTTAATAATAATATGTTCTGATTGGATCGATCTTTATTCATTCCCTTTCTTCCCCAGCTCTCCATGACTAATTAAACAAGAATAAAACTAGTTCTTTCTTTAGAAGTTAAAAGGGCCATTCCTAAAACTGAAATGGCCCAGGAAGCTAAAGATCAAGTCATATGGCTATTTCCATAGCCTTTTGCTAGTTGGGCTGATTTGTCTTCTTGTCAACTGAGGGTATGAAATATTCTGCCCATAGAAGAGGGTCCCTTCAGATGGCCAATTTCTCAGGGTCAAGGAAATTTTAATATCCTGCCCTAATGACTAGAGGTACTTCTGCATGTAGGCAAGGGAAGCTATGCTCGATGCTAATGATATGCTGTGTCCCTGTGGAGTATGCCTACTGTGCTAGGGGTTAGGGGAGGGAATAGGCATTTATATAGTGCTTACTATCTGTTAGGAACTGTGCTAAATATTTTTTTAAATAGTAAGTCATTTTATCCTCATGATAAGCCTATAAGGAAGTTACTATAATTATTCCTATTTTAAAATGGAAGAAACGGAGGCAAACAGTTCAAATGACTTCTCTAAAGTCACATTGCTAGTGAATGTCTGACTGCAGGTTCTTTTGATTCCAGGTCCAGCATTCTACCCACTGTATCTCCAATGCTCTCTGGCTAAGGAAAACACTTTTTGTTACCTGTTAAATGACCTTTGAATCTCTCCTTTCATTCTTACATTTACCTAAAATTTTGTAAAAGGGAAAATTATGAAAATGACTGTAAATTAATAATTTCATTATTCAAAAGTAATAGAGGAAAACCATGGGAAAATAGAGATATATAGGTTACTTTCTTTGCTGCTCCATTTAGTTTGCTATTCTGTGGCTGACATGAGGTCCCTAATCAACAAAACTAGATGAGTTTATGTTAGGAATCTAAATGGGATCTTGGGAAAAACAGCTATTAGAATATTAGATTTTGGGGGCAGCTGAGTAGCTCAGTGGATTGAGTGTCAGGCCTAGAGATGGGGGGTCCTAGGTTGAAATCTGGCCTCAGATACTTCCCAGCTTTGTGACCCTGGGCAAGTCACTTGACCCCCATTGCCCACCCTTACCACTCTTCCACCAAGGAGCCAATACACAGAAGTTAAGAGTTTAAAAAAATAAAGGGAAAAAAAAAGAATATTAGGTTTTTTTTTTTAGTTAGAATGGAGTCATGAATCTTTAATTACCTAAATGACTTTAGTCAGGTCATTTAACCTCTCAGTTTCTTCGTATTTAAAGTGGGGATAGTAATAATTTTCAATATCTACTCCACATGGCGTAGTGAAGATCAAATGAGATTTAAAAATAAAAGTAAAAGAATTCATTAAATAGTGAACAGGACAAAAATACTAGATTAAGTTATTTGAAGGATCTGTGATTTAATACAAATAAGTCCTTGTAGAAATTCCTTTCACTAAGGCAGGTTGCAACTACATCTGTGACTTAGGTAAAGTCTAGAATGTTGCTTGGGCTACCTAGTGATTAAGTGACTTATCCTAGGTCATCTTGTCAAATATCAAAGGTGGGATTTGAACCTGTGTATCTCTGTGGCTAAACACAGCACTCTAAGCTTTTAAATCATGCTGCTTCCAAGTTTTGTCTTAGATACTTACTAGTTTTGAGATCCTGGGCAAATTACTTAACCCTGTTTGTCTCAGTTTCCTCATCTGTGAAATGATGTAGAGAAGGAAACAGAAAGCTGCTCCCTTATCTTTGCCAAGAAAACCTCAAATGGGATCACCAAGACTAGACTGAACCAACACAAGGAACAAAGACAACAACAGGGATAAAAAAATTAGTTTTGGATAATGTGCTGGTCATCAGGACATCTAAGATTTCTCTTTTGCATGAAGGGAGGAAGTGTGCTAGACAAATGCAGTGCACAGAGGAGTAGGTATCAGACTTGGAGTTATCGGGGTCTAAGCCTATAATCTTATGATTTTGGTTCAAAATCTGTCCCTGTTGCTTACTCCTACTTAACTTTGGGCAAGCCCTTTAACCCCTCTAAGCACATTTCCTCATTTGTAAATTAAGGATATTAGATTAGAAAACATACAAGTTTTCTGCCAGCTATAAATTTATGTTCTTGAGAGTCTAAAAGATCTCTCTGAGGATTAAAATCTACTATTATATAAGTACAGATGGACCCATTTTGGAGTTGCCTTCTAGTAAGTTGTTTTACGTAGGCCAATGCTAAAATCAAGTTCCAGTGTACTTTTAATTAAATTTAACCCTATTTCATGCCATTTCCAGGGTGTGCTACAAAATCATGACTAGAAATCACCACTTTAAACATGACCAGATGGCTTCATACAATATTATGGCTCTGATTAAAACAGTTTTAATTACGGGGAACATGTTCGTGCAAGTATGTTCAAAGGACGTCCCATGATCTTTCTTCGGGATAAGAGAAAATAAGCTCCGTTTTTACATATCTGTGTATATGCCTTCTAAGCCACATCTTCATTAACTGAACACTCTTGGGGGCACTTAAGGGAACCGTGCATCAGCTGGAAGTGCGTTATGACTTTATTTTCTTCCCAGAAAAAAATAAAAGAGTCTCAATCCATTTCCTTCCTTATAAATTATAAACCGCCACTGCCCGTTGCTGAGGCTTTAACTGCTCTGAGGTGGAGCTCTTGGCTTGTATGGTATTAATAATGGCGCTGCCTGTCTGCCCTTCAGCTGAGACGTTAACCTGAGGTCTCCTCGACTTGCCTCTAGTGACTGCTCAAGTGGAGTTAAAGATCCCATCACGCTGTTCTGAAAGAGGATGGGTTAACCTAAGAGCTCTGACCTTAGTTTTCAAAACATGTAATAGCCAAAGCCGTGGGCGGGTCATCGCTTCCTATCCATGAGCCGCCTTCGTGGTTTCCATAGGCTTCTAATCCTTGAGAATCAAAATAGTCCCTCATTTAAGGCACTTGAGAATATCTTAAATATGTGCATCTCAGAATCAACTGAATTCTCCCTCACAGGATCACATTTTTGAAGGGAATGGAAATGTCAATTATACTCGAATTTCAAGCACACAGGAAAACACTAGCAGAACCATGTCCTATAGAATTACATTTTGACCCTCGTGTAAGTTTCTCATTTTTGTTTTTATCTCAAAGTAGGTAATTGCTTTCTATTTTAAAATATATCCACACACCTCCTGAAGGAGAGGTGTTTCTGAAAAGTTTATACAGCTGGCATTAAAGACTCTGATCCTTGATTTATCTTTTGGGAAACTTCTGGCAGCCCAGGATCTCTCTCTTGTCGAATCTGCATTCCTTTTTTCTTTATAAATTCAGTTTTTGTTTAGAATTCACTTCTCACTAGAAAGATGCCAATTAGTAGTCCATTGCAGGCAAGACACTGGAGAAGAAGAGATGGAATCGTAATGTTCCCAAAGTCATGGGATGTTCCCAAAGTAGTGGAGATGTGATGACCACTGGTCAGTTTTATCCTAGTCCTTTTATATGCTGTTAGCCTCCCAAGCCTCTAGCTAAGCTCAGCTCAGAGACCATCTCCTACTTCAGGCCTTCCCCTGTCTTGACTCTAAGTTCCTCAAGGGTGAGACCAGTTTTATTTTGTCTTTTTATCATGGTACTTATCTCATAAAAGGCACTTTTAAAAATACTTTATAACAGAATGATGGATGCCATTTGGAGAAATGATACTTGCACCAAAGTATGGTCCAGATTAGCATCATTTTTTTTAATCTTTACCTTCTATCTTAGAATCAATATTAAGTATTGATCCTAAGGAAGAAGAATGGTATAGGCCAAGCAATTGGGTCTCAGGTCCCACAGCTAGGAAGTGTCCAAGGCCAGATTTGTACTCAGATCCTCCTAACTCCAGTCCTAGCAAGCTATCTATTGTTCTACCTGACTGCTCCCTCACTAACATCTTTTAGATCTGATTGCCTCATATGGGCAGGCACATTAAAGTTCCTAAACTTCAATTTCCTTCTCTGTAAAATGGCATGATACATTTGAAATCCTTTCAAAGGAGAAAATGATGGTGCCATGGTCAATCTCAAATAGAATCTGGGGGCAAAATTTCTCAGGGAATAGGAACCTAAACCTGGATTGGGGAGGACTTACGTTTAAATCTGGCCTCAGACATTTCCTAGCTTTTTGATCCTAAGCATATCACTTTAACTCTAATTGCCTAATCTTTACCAGTATTCTGTCTTGGATACTTGTATCCATTTTTGGATAACTCTATCAATTTTAAGACAAAAGGTAAGGATTTTTTAAAAAGAAAGATCTGAATGACCAAAAAGGACTCAACATCCATCAGAAGTATGAATCTCTTCTACAAAATTCTCAAGTAGATTTGTCAATTATTCTCTATTAGAAGTTCTCAAATGTAATACATGCCTGGGTATTTTCTAACTTTTCAACAAATTTTGTTAGTTGCGATGAATAGAAAGAAATGGTAACTGACTAGGATATGGAATATGTTATTCGCTTTATATTTCTGGAAAGTAGATGATAATGGTCTGGGGGTCAATTTCTTATACCTTCCATTTTTGTATTGAAAGCCAAAGTTTCCTTTGAATAACAAACTACTATCCAGATATACCTCTCCCACCATCAACTTGGGTTAATTTTTTTTTTAAACCTAATTACAGGATATTCCATCAATCCCTGTGCTTTGCCATCACATTATTTTAGGACTATTACTTTCCTGGCTGTGGATGTCCTCAGGAAAGATAAAACATTTTACCTCTGGCCATCAGAGTTCAATGAGACAACTGTGAGAATTGTATGAATCAAACTCACTCCACCCTGTAAAACTGGTTATATTTTGAGATATGTTTCATTTTCCTATAAATTCCACATGCTTATTAATTATGGGGATCAATTGATATCTTTTTTCACATCTGGTAATTTCCACCTGATCACTCACCCCTCTTTTATTCCTTGAAATTCATTCTGCCCTCTCCAAACTCAAACAGTCCCTTATTTTTCCTTCAAATTTAAATCAGGTTAACTTATCTGGTATTCTGTCTTTTGTTCTATGTATTATTTTCTTTTAATCCATAAAGATCTATTTCCCACCTTGTTTGAGTTCCAGTGTCAAGCTGAGGAGGCCTGGTCCTGGTTTGTTATACAAATGGTACCATTGTTTAATAAATCAATATGCACAAGACAAAAAAAAATCAAATAGAATGGGGCAGCACTAAATCAAAGAAATCAATTCCTTGGGTCATACATTCATGTAGAATAGCACATATTAGCATTACATATGTTCCATTGTATTTTTTAAATGTAATTTGTTAAATATTTCCCTAATCAATTTATTCTGGTTCAGAAACACTAGGAGTATTCTTAAATCTACAATGAAGGTTTGGGTTGCACATTTGACAGACCAAGTGTGGTAGACAAATAACCAGCCTTCAATACATTTTGATCTGGTTTCAAGTCCTACCTCAGTTAAATAATGATTTTGTTGTTTTGGAGAAATCACTAATCCTCTCAAGTCCCTTAACAACCTTGAACAATAGATATTTTACAATATTTGATTGTGTATATTGGTATAGGGAATTTCCTTGGGTGCACCACACAATAGTGAAATCACTGGATAAGAAAGGTATTTAATTCACAAAATTTTGGGGAAAATCAAAGGAGATAATTTTGTTTTAATCACGTTGCGAAGCTCAAAATTCTATATAAACACATATATATGCCATTATTTTCATGTTTTTATGGGATTTATAGGATTTCCAAAGAAATAATATATTCCATGGGAATTCTCTTGAGGCTCCCCAAAGATAGTACCTTATTAGATCCTTTGCTTAAAGCCTTGACAATTAAATTAAATTCAACACATATTTATTGAATATTTGTTCTTTTCAAAATACCCTTCTAAGGTGATGAAGCACAGTGTGCTTTTGGCCAAGGGGCTGATAAAGAACATGGGCAAAAATACTTTTAGAATAGGTCTCAAATTATTCTGTTGTTGCATATATGATGCATGTGGCCACAGTGCTCTAGAATTTGAATGTGGCAACAGCTAGAATTAGTGTTTAACCATTTTACATTGAAAAGTACTGATGCTAAATCCAAACTTTTGGGTGCCTCAAGAGTGGATGAAATAAGCTCTTCTTCCTGTCTCTGAGTTGAAGGCAGTTCTTCTCATTATTTTGTTTTTAGAGCTGAGGATCTGGTTGAAAATAATTTCAACAGATATTTATTAACTGACATCACACCACACACATCAAGGATCCCAAGACAGAAAATGACAATACCATGAGGGTCTCAGGATATAACCCTCAAAGGAAACTTAGTATTCATGTTGTTATAGTTGTTGGGGTTTTTTGTACCACTTCAAGATTTTCAAAACTCTTTACCCATATTATCCTATTTAAACCTCAGTATAGCCCTGTGAGCCAGTTACCATAGGTATTATCATCCTTATTTCATGATTGAGTATACTGAGGTTCTGAGGAATTAAGTGACTTTCCTATCAATAGATGTAGAATTCAAACACATATCCTAACTCCAACTCTAGCACTCTATTCACTATCCCACACTCACTTGCATTTAGTCAAACCTAGTCATTTTATAAGAAAAGAAATTCATGTTCAGGGTCATATAGGAAATTAGTACCACATTCATTCTCCCTGTACTCAAGGTGCATGCAGCCTGCTACAAGAATATCACATAAGGAAACATATGATGGGGTAAAAGGAGATATCCAGAGAAGAAAAGATCTTATGATGAAATTGACCTTAATTTTGAAAGAAATGAGTTATTAAAAGGAGGGAAGTGGAAATAAAAGTATTATTGAAGCCAAAGAAATTGAAGTAGAAGGGAAAAAAACACAGAGGAAAAAAAAAAACATGTTGGGCGTCAGAAATCCAGTTTGATGGATGTGAATTTGGAGGAACTAAAGCTACATAGGAACTAAACTAACTGAGTCTAGATACCAAAAGGGTTAACTGTGAGTGTGCCTTGTTGAAGGAAATGTTTGAAATTTTGTGTTTTTTAAAAATTCTATCTTTGAAAATTTGAATACTTTCTAAAATTTCAAATTGCTTTTGAGTGATTAGATGGAAGTAGGAGAATACTCACTCACTGGATATGAGTAAAGGAAATACAACTGTGCAACACTGGAAAAGGGACACTTCTAAATATGTCATATTATCCCTAGGATGCTTAGAGGGCAGATGTAGCTTTCCTGGGTCTTTTAGAGTGAGGACAGAATATGGTTACTAAATGAGATTCTCAGATTCCGTGTTACAGAGGCAGGGATCAACCGATTAAAAGAAGGAACTTTTTAATTATTTGATTGGTCTGATAGTTAGAAATTTGCCTTGTGAGGAAATGAAGTCCCCATTGCTAGAAGTTTTCAAAGAGAAATTAGAAAATATTACAGGAAGTCTTCCACAATTGTGGGCATAACCTTTTTGGTAGCTGATTATCTTTGCAATGAGCAAAGAACTTCCTCTTCCCTTGACCTCTGTCTTTTCTTGAATGCTCTAAGATGGAAATTTCCATGGGCAATGCTTGTACTCAGCTGGATATGACTAGATAATCCTTAGAAATTCTCTTCTCCTTTTATTATAAAACTGGAACCAGTTAGATGCACCTGAAAGACTACATAACCAACTCGATAAAACTCATTACCTTATTCTTGAAACTAAATTTTCCCCTTATGAAGGTGCTAGGACACAAGCCAGATCACACTTTAACTAAGAAAAGCTGGGTCTGCCAAGTAAAATGAAAGCCAATTCACAGGGCCTTTTTTGATGTTGTTCTTCTTGCTGCCTGTCTGAAGACTATTGCACTAGAGATACAGCATAATATCTGGTTATATACTCCCCTTATTGTCCCCTAACCCTCCTATACATCTCTCACCCACAGGTATCTAATGTTAGTCCTTAAATCTTATGTGACTGAAGCATATGCCTAATAAAGGACTATAGCTTTTAACATCCACTGACACTTCTATGAAAATCCCTTTAATCCCCATGACAGCTAAAGCTTATTGAGACAAGGTGATTCTTCCCTGACACAGTGAGTTAAACCAGATGACCTCTAAAGTCCGTTACAGATTTAGAATTTTAGGAACATAAATCTTGAATAAATTAAATAGCTTGACCCAGCCACCAAATATGAAGTCAAAAGTATAAGGCAGTATCAAATTATATCAAATTTATAAAGTAACAATCCTCTGGAAAATCATCTTTTCTAACAGAGCAAGTGATTTTCTTGATTTTTATATGTAACAATAAGCTTAAAACAAATGGCTATAGACCTATAATGCCAGAGAGTCATAGGTCTTAATGAAACCTCCAGAGGATGATCTATTTTACTGTCATTAAGCAATAGGAGTAGTCCTGAAATGTGAGAGAATTTGAAGTACCTCAAAGGAGTGTGGCATAGAATACATCACCTCTCTTGAAATTTCCATAATATTAAGGAATAGAATCACTCCAAAGCCATTCAGACTGAAAAAGGTTTATCCTGCCTCTTGCTTGTCACCCTGAACATCAAAGGCTATAAAGCATTGTTTCCACCTTCATGGAGCAATACATTTCACCACCATTAGACAGCAATTCCCAAAGAGTTTATCTTTAAACATTTCTCCATTCTTTATGCTACATTCTACCATGACAGTACATAAAGAAGGCAAAACAGTTGTCAATTTATAGCTTGTACATCTCTATGCTACTTCATTAAACTCTACGACACTCCTAACTCATGAAGACATAGATGTCAGTGCATACACTGGTACCAGGAAGAAAATGGTAAACTGAATGAAATCATATAAGAAATAAAGACCTGAGAGTCATGAAGAGATGAGTAAACATTTTCATGCATCTATCAACCCATATTAGTGTATTACTTGATTTAGAAATTATGACTTGAATTGAATCCTTCCTTTTTTAATGGAGTTAAGGTCCTGCCCTCAAATGCCTGAAAGCACTGTATATGGTCTCTCACCACATAACTGTACTTAGGCTGAAGGAATGAAGTAGTTGTAATGTTTGCAAATATTTTTTTAAGGGCATTTTCTCTAGGAATAGAGGAAATAATGGCCATGAAAGGACTATCTTTGTAAACCTTGGGCTTTACATCCTTGACTCTCAGAGCCAAGTTGCTATTTTTAGTATCTCACTGGTCTTTGAAAAAATTCTGCATATAATTTTTCAAGGTAAGAAGGCAACTAAAAAGCTATCAGAGAAAATTGGAAAAAACATTCAAAGGGAAGAAGAATTCTAGAAACTCTGTTAGTAAACTTATGATGATGAAACAGTTATTATTTTGAGAATGATATATAGAATCAAATTCTCCCAACATATTATATAGTAGTAATAATAAAATCACTTCTATTCAAATAATGTTTTAAAGTTTGCGGGGAACTGTTTGGCAAAACTAAAAGACCACAAAGATCTGATGTTAGAGTCATTGGTTCAAATACTGATGTTTTGTCACTTACAACCTGGGTAACCTTTGGTAAACAATTCCACTTGTCTGGATTTCAGTTTCCTCATCTGTAATTGAACTAAATAATTTCTTGGATCTTGATGTTAAATTGGTTGAATTGTGCTGGAAAACTATTTTGAATTATATAAAAAGAATTACTGAAAAGGTCTATACTCTCACACTGATTCTACTTCTAGGTCTATTCCCCAAAAAGGTCAGTGACAAAAAGTCAGTCCTCATATACAACAAAAGAAATGTAGCAACACTTTTTGTTGTAAAAATGTGTATACTTTGTACATATAATTGTGCAAATTATCTAAATTTTTGTTAAAAGTTAATTTTCTCTTTCTTTTTTGTTTTAGCTTTCTCTATTATCATCTCTATTCTATTTCAGAAAGATATGTCATACAGTAGCTAAAAAAAGTACAAGAGGTGCCTGCTCATATTTCTTCTTTAGGACAAAAATTGGCCATTAGAATTTTTCAATATTTGATAACATGATTATTTTGTTTATTAATTTTATTTTTCCACTTTGATACTTGTAGCAACTTATGTATGTATTGAGTTTCCTTTATATCAGTTGATAGAAGTATTTCCATGTTTTTCCCTGTATTTATGCATCTAATATTATTTGCTTTCCATTACAAATACATACCCAGATTTGTTTATTCCTGAATTCCCCAAATGCTAAGCACAATTATATCAACACAGAATTTCTTTAGGCAATTCATCTGAGTTTCAAAATCTATCTTGTCATGGTTCCCAAAATTTTCTAAAAGGTCAGTATTCTAAGTTAACCAATTAGTAACCATAAAAGTCAACCAGGTGGCTCTAAGATTGGGAAGTTCTACGTTCAAATTCATCCTCAGACACTTAATATGTATGAGACCTTGGGTATGTCACTCAATCTCTGCCTGTTTTTTCATCTGTAAAATGGAAATAACAATAGTACTTACTTCTTAGGGTTGTTGTGATGATTAGCAGATAACAATTTTAAGGTGCTTAGTATATAATAAATACTGTATAAATGTCAGCTATTACTATTACTAACCTCTGCCTTATTTCATACTATCATTCTAATTTATTAATAAGGAAACCTATACCATCCACTTCAGAAAGATGAAGTAAATTTACCATTCACCAAAACAAAAGACAATTCTACTAATAATGGTCATTCGTTGGAATCAGTTTGAGAATGAAAAATCTACCTCCTTCCCCAGCATAGAGTAGAGCTGAGCCCTAGCATATAAGAAAGCCAAAAAGCATTCTAAACACTTTTAACTTAGATTCAGAAGATATGTCATCCTTATATTCAGATTTGAAGAACTATAAGAATAGATAAGATCTGAAATTGACTTTTGAGAGATAATCTTTTCATATTTCTCCCTTTCTTCCTTTTCCTAATAGAACTAAAATATTGAATGATTGGTCACATCTCCAATATGAAAGAAACAGAAAAACTATTTAGGTGAATTTTATAGCAATAATATAGAACATTCCACTGGGGGTGATGGATAAGGATACATAGAAGAAATTAGGCTTTTAAAAAGGTTTTAGTGATTTTTTTTCTTTTCCTCTGATGAGTTAAAAAGAATTTTGTTACTCTCTTATAAGAAAGACAGATTGCCTCTGACTTAGATTTGAGTGGGGCAAAGATAAGAAAAATATGTGGCAGCTCAACAAAACGCAGGGGTAATGGAGCTGTGGCACCAAATTTCATTTTTAAAATGAAGATGGAGAATATTCTTTCAAGTTACTTCCCCCTAGGGTCACCGTAACAGAACACTGTATTCAAATCAGCAGGTCATGCACAAGAAGATGGCTTAACTGCTAATTAACACTCGATGATATACTGAGAATTACATGCTAATTAATTCTCTGTAGAGCCAAATGCCCTTCCTTCTATGTCATTTTCAATGAACATATTAGAATGAGGAGAAGGGTAATATGTTTGTCATATGAATTAGTAATTAATAAGTTGTATACCAAAAAGCAGGCATTAAGGATACCATGACAAGAAAAGGATGAAGACAATTCAGATGAAGACTATTCACTCTTAAATTTCCAGAAGACAAAAAAAAGGAGATCAGGTATTTGTGAAAGATTATAAAATCTTTTATATTACTATAACAGGAAGGAAATCAAAAGGGATTTTCTTTCATGTGGAGAATTAAAATAATTCCTTCTTTGAAAGTTGAGTTCAGATAGAATTAGATGCACCTAGAAAAAGACTTGGGTCTAAGTGATCCAGAATATCCTAAAATTCTCTTGGATAGTAAATCTACTAAAAGTGACAATGATAACTGATATCTTAGATACCATTTTATGGCTACAAAATAGTTTGCTTATATTATTTCACATGTTTTCACCATCATTCTGGGAGATAAGTGTGAAAGGGATTTTCCTTATTTGACCAATCAGGAAACTGAGAATCAAAGACATATAGTAAATTAATAAGAGCTAGATGTATAACTGGAAGAGACCTTAGAGGCCATATAGTCTATTGTATTACAGATGAGGAATCTGTGACTTGCCCACGGTCAAAGAAGTACATATATCACCAGACGTATGATTTGAACCCAGGTTCTCTGACTTGAGAGTCAGTGTTCTTTGCAGAATACCATGCCACCTCAAAGCTGTACATCTAATAAGGTGCAGAACCAGGACCACATCCCAAGCATTAAGATTTCTAGTTAAAAGGCCCTTTTACCAAGTACTATAGAGTTCCAGGGCATGTTGAAAGAAAACAACCTGTTTGGGTGGGAAGAATTTTACCTTCCTTAAGGTCTACCACACCCAAGCCAGAAATGGCATCCATTCATTATGATTTCCTTCCATGAGGCTCAATATTTATAATTGTGGCTATCATGCCTCTTTGGCTGGGTCATATGCTTCACCAATACATCCTCCTTGCTCCTCAGGAAGTAGTGAGGACTACCTGTTTAAGAACCTCTCCTACCACTAATAAAAAACTATCAAACTGACTTTAAAACCTCTGAGGTCGATCTCCTTATAAAAGCTCCACTATCTGTCTGTCTACAGATCCTATTTGTCTGCTTATTTATTTATTGGTTTCATGCATTATTCTATTTGGTCTCCTGCATTAAAAAATTCTAAATATTTTACCATCAGTAAAACTGGCCTGAGAGCTTTAAAAGACATTGTTGCAAAGGAGTTTCCAGCAAAAGTGATGTCAGCCTGAAATGGAACTGATGATAACAAGTGTCATTTTTCACACACGCAGAAATTTATCTCTGGAGTGAACTTTATCTTTCTGCATATTCTACAGTAATAGAGAAAAAAAGACTTAGAAATTTAGAAATCATCATGCATGCTCAATAACATATGTCTCACAGGGGAGTGATATTCGTTTTGTTCTTATTGAAATGTTATTTTAAAAAGCAAATGGAAATCCAATTTGGGTAGCCAAATTAAAATCATACAAATGGAAACATTGCTTAGCTTTGCACAGACTGTGTCCAGCCTACCCCACATCCTCCTCATGCCTGATAAATATTTCCTCTCTAACTGACTCTTAGGATCAAAGTTTAGTTAAAATGCTGCTTCTTATGTGAAGCCTTTCCTGATTTCTGAAGCTTCTAGTGTCTTCCATTCAGATTGCATTATTTAATATATATGTATGTATATACATATATCTTGAACTCACAAATTACATATGTATTTTTGTGTGCAGATGCAAAGCATGGAATCCCTGCAAAGGTACTGGGTGAGGTTCTCCCTGTACCTTTGCAGGGATTCCATGCTTTGCATCTACACACAACAGTATACATTTTTGTTATATTATTGATACCATATTTACTATATTTGCAATATATTTAGATTTGCTTACTATAGCACTATATTTACAATATGTGTATTAATGTACATAAATATGTATGTGTATGTATAAACATAGAGAGAAAGAAAGAAAGAAAGAAAGAAAGAAAGAAAGAAAGAAAGAAAGAAAGAAAGAAAGAAAGAAAGAAAGAAGGGAGGGAGGGAGGGAGG
>NC_058133.1:455535870-455556665 GCF_016433145.1 Gracilinanus agilis
GAGGAAGGAAGGAAGGAAGGAAGGAAGGAAGGAAGGAAGGAAGGAAGGAAGGAAGGAAGGAAGGAAGGAAGGAAGGAAGGAAAGAAGAATATAATTTTGGCAAAAGTAACTAGGAACTCAGGTAGCAAGGAGACTTCATGTAGGAAGTGGCATTCAAACTAAATGCTGGATTCTAGAAGGCAAAGATGAATGGGGAATATTTGCCAGACATGGGAAAATACATATGTGTATAGTTTTTCCATGGATAGAATACTAGCTCTTGGAGAGAAGGCACTGATTTGTTTTTGGAATTGTACCTTCATACTACTCACATTTACAGTGACAAAAACAGATAGATATTTGAAATATATAAATATTCAGATTAACATTGTCAGAAATATTTTAAATATCCAAATAACCAAGTATCAGAAAAAAAACACGTGAAAAATGAGCAAGTAATAAAGGTGAATATTTACCAAGTAAAAGATTTATAAAAGAATTCAATAAGACGTTAAAGGATAAAAATGTTATTGGTCAAATTACATAAAATTTTAATAGAAAGTAAAATATTTGAACCTTTTTTATAGGAAAAATATGGTCATGAAACCTAAATTAAAAATAGGTAAAACAGAAAAAAAGCATTACAACCCCACTGTCACTAATGAATATAATATTAAAATATGGAATAACATATTCCCCCCAAAAGCTTTGACAACATAATAAATCAATTTTACAATGTAACTGGGTTGAAATCCATAATGGGGAAACTATGAAGCAGCGACATTATTTAAGAAACCTATATAAATTTCATGCTAATATATCAATAAATGACAAAAAGCTTTTGACAAAATATATCTCCTTATTTTAAAAATATATGCATTATTTATTCAATATTTATTTAAATGTATAACTAATATACTAAATACTAGCTGGCTATGGGTAAATAAGAGCTAATAGTATCTGTCATTGGGAATTATTAAAGTCTTTCTTTCCAAAGAGATGAGGGCAGGGTAAGGATATTTACTGTCAATGGTGACATTACATATAATTCTAGAAATACTAGTTTTAGTATTGACAATAAAAGAATAAGAAGTTGAGAATAAACTTAAGCAAAGAAGAAATAAAATTATTAGTTTATATAGATAAGGATCATTTATTTAAAAAATTCTAAAGATTCAACTAAATGAATTCATAGCTTCAAATTTTAGTTGTATATAAATAAATATTCCAAAATCATAGTTCTTTCTATATATTCTCAACA
The DNA here is from genome assembly GCF_016433145.1 of Gracilinanus agilis. Lineage (NCBI taxonomy): Eukaryota > Metazoa > Chordata > Mammalia > Didelphimorphia > Didelphidae > Gracilinanus > Gracilinanus agilis. The sequence goes on from NC_058133.1 coordinate 455,537,111, forward strand.
AAACTCAGTAGGAAGAAATAGACAAATGATTTCTGTTCAAATAGATAAAAAATACATAAAATATCTGTAATTCAGTTTAAAAAGATACACCTAAGAATAATATGATTTACAAAACACCCAACAGGAGCAGACAATCTTAAATAATTGGATATACTGATAACTCATGATCAGTCCATACAAACAATACAAATGACAACTGTACATGTATTAATTTACAAATAAATTGCTAAATTATGCAATCTACTAAATAGAAATATCATAAAACTACCCTAAAAATGAAAAAAATCATCTGGAAGAGCAAATGGTCAAGAATTTAAAGAGAAATGAAGAAAAATGCAGGGCAGAAGAGGGCCTACCACTATCAGATGTCAAACTATCATCAAATTTATTTAGTTCAAGTAAAATATAGTAAGCTGGTCATTAGACTATATTAAATGTATAGATAAAGACACAATCAAATTGTATTATATTGTTTAATTAATTCAAAGTTCCAGCTTTTGAAATAAATGCTAAATATTTGACAAGAATTGCTGGAGAAAGCTTGAACCAATCTTACACGAATTAGCTCTACAAATAACACTTCCTAACATGTACTGAAATAACTTCCAAATGATACATGAGTTAGATAAAAATATCATATTATAAACAAATTAGGGGAGTAGGAAAGTAGATTTTTTCACAACTAAAATGAAGGAAGAACTCTTGAATAAACAAGGAATAGAATTAGAGAAAAACCAGAGAAAATGTTAATTATATTATTTTTTAAAATATTTTCACAAGATCAATGCAATTAGAATGAATTAAAAAGGAATGAATTAATGCAAAATACACTTGCCAGTAGCAATGACTTCAGGAGCTGCAGCAGCTGAAACAACCAGAACTGTAGCAGCAACTACCATGACAACAGCAGCAGCAGAAACAATTACCACTACAACCAAAACAGTAGCAACAATAACAACAATTACAACAAAAATATCAATAAAAGTAACCATTGTCTGCAACACCAAAAAAAAAAAAAAAAGCTTCAATAGCCACAACAATAGTAACAACAACCACCACCACAGCCCAGCAGTAGCAAAAACAACTAACTACAGCCTCAGACACAACAAATAAATAAATTAAAACAATAAGACAAGTTCAATTTAGACTCAGGCGTAAAGTCCATTTGGACAAAATATCCTCTTATCCATGAGACAACTCTGAAGTCCATATTTATAACCTATCAATCCTTCCTCTACATATAGTCACAACTGACTTTGGGATGTCTATATCAAAGTGATAGTTATTCTAGTGAAGGGATTTATTCAGAGTATTTCTAAAGGAACTTTTTTGTTTTCCCATTTATGTGGATTTAGTGATATCAATGATAAATTAAAGAATTAATGCATAAAAACACAGTTGCTAAGCATCTGAGTTCAAATCTTACCTCAGATTATTGTGGTACCCTGGCCAATTCCTCATCTGTAAACTGAGGAGGAAATGGGAAACTGCTCTAGAATTTTTGCCGAGAAAATTTCAAATGGAGCTCTGAAGAATCAGACATGACTGAAACAACTGAACAACATCTGTAAAAGAGTTTGTTAACCTCTGGAGACAAAAATTAAACAAATAAATATTCAAGCAAAGAGTTCCTGTTTTTGAGGAGCTACATTTTACCTGAGGGAGATGGAGGAGAAAAAAAATATATATATATATAATGTTTAATAAGTTAAAAGTAACAATGCAGTTATTTTAAAGCACAATGGCAAAATAAAGTAATGCATATTTAATTGTCCCTATATTGACTTAAAATATTTTTGATTTGGAAACACGACAGTAATATACACTTTAGTGGAGGAAATTTTATTTTTGCAGTCTTCAGTGTCTATAGATTCCTGAGGAAGAAGGGGGCCATAGCAACAGCAGAAGTCATTATAGCTTGTATCTCTCCAATGATTATTTTCTTGAACTATACCTATAGAAACCAGTCATTAAAGTGGCATTGCTGTTCTGAGAGTCTTTGAGCTACCTGCCTGCTAGTAATAGTTGGTAAATGGTTGGTAATGATAGTATTGGAGAATAATAATGATATTTAGCAACCATATAGCATAGTAAAGTCTAAAAAATTCTTTATGTCATTGTCATATGATTTAATGGTTGGACTTTTTCCCATGATGTTTGATTATCTAGATGTTAGCTACAGGGATCTATAGCGGAAGTTTAGTTGATGTCCTAGTTGCACAAATTATTAGGACTCTTGAACTTTCTGTCCTGGATCATATGCCCTAGGGTGATAGTTAACTGCAAAAAAAATTTTTTTAAATCTGTATCAACTTCACTATGATAAAAATCTAATATGTAATCTATATCAGGAATTAATATAGATATAAGAACATATATTATTCTCCAAAAGTTAAATGGTCAAAGGTATGAACAAGCAGTTCTTAAAAGAAAGGTATACAAATATCAGCCATATGAAAATTGCTCTAAATAACTAATAATTAGAAAGATGCCAATTAAAAAAAAAGGTTCTATCTCAAACCAATCAGATAGGGAAACGATGAAAAAATAGGAATTATAGTTATTGTAGGGGTAATTAGAAGACAGGCACTGTTGGTAGCAGGATGAATAGATACAATCATTCTTAAAAAACGTGGGACTATGGCATAACCATGAAGTCAATAAGCCATATATATCCTTTTATTCCAGAAGTACTTCTATAACTGAAAAAAAAAAAAACAAATAAAGTGAGAAAGGACTGATGGGTACAAAAAGAATCATGGCAGAATATACTGTTGTTCCACAGAACCATAATGGAAGAGGATGTCAATAAATTTTGGAACAGCTAACCAAAATATAATATCCTTTATGAATGTTATATAATATTACTTATGTTTAAATATTTTGAAACTTCAGTAAAAAAGAAAAAAAAAATTCAGAAAAACCTGGAAGAACTTGTATGAAGAGAAAATGAAGTGAGGACTGCAAAGAAAACCTATATCTAATGAATTTTAATGCAGGACAACAATAAAAAGCAGTGAATGACAATTCAAAACAATGAAAAGTAGTATAAGCAAAATGGTGAATCACAGCTCCAAAGATCAATCATAAATCTTGTTTTCCAGCTCATGGTAGATTGGGTTTAAACTAGGGCTGCCAAATTAGACCTATATTTTCAGATAGAACCAATATATGGATTTGGTTTTATATTTTATGTATAGAAAGGGAAAATTTTAATCCAGGGAATGTTGGAAAGTTATAGACATATTAAAAATAAAGAAATGAAAGAAAAATTGTCAATGAATCATTTAAAAATAGAACAGAAGGAAGGTCAGAAAGAGATATAAACAAGTATGACTGTATTGGAACCACAAAAAAAATTTGAAATGTGAAAGAAAAAAAAAACAGCTGTATATTGTGAAGACTTATAGCTCCCAACAGAGGCCTCTTTTTTTCTTTTCCTTGTATAGGGAAATATTCAAGAGTGGGTGTTGGACAAATTCTCTCTCTCTCTCTTTTTTTTTTTTAATGGAGGTTTACTAATGGAAAAGAAAGTTGTACAGATAAGAAAAAACAAAGAGCAGGCATAGAGGATGAATAAGAAAATTAAGTCATGTTCCTGAAAGAACATTTCAGCATTAGGAAACAAAAAGAGCTTGTTTAAATAATTGAAGTAAAAGAAGGATCAAGGAAGGCCAATATGTATGCTCACAGTATGGGATGAAGGATAACTAGCAAAGAGAAGGAAGAGCCAATAAACTCATTATCATTCCCTTTCTTCTGTAAAAAAGAATAATATTCAAGACACAGAGAAATTTCATTTAAAATCACTGTAACAATATAAAATATAAAATACTACCTGCCAAGACAAACTCAGAATCTATATGAACACAATTATAAATTTTTCACACAAAAAAGTCAGATCTAAATAATTAGAAAAAATAGCATTTGCTCACTGGTAGGCTGAGGCAATATAACAAAAATGAAAATTCTACCTAAATTAATCTAGTTATTCAGGGCCTTATGAATCAAATAATCAATAAATATTTTATTGAACTCAAAAATAATAACAAAAGAACAAAAGCAAAAAATACAGGGAATCAAAAATAAATGTAAAGTAATTGGCCTACTCAAATAATATCACATCTCAAACTGAACTGTAAAATATTAATCATTAAAGTAATCTGGTAATGACTAAGAAATAGAGTGGTAGATTAGTGGAATAGATCAGGTACACAATACATGTAGTAAATGACCATACTAATATTGTTTTTGATAAATCAAAAGATCCTAGTTTTTGGATTAAAAATTCACTATTTGATAAAAACCACTGGGAAAAAATGAAAAGAGTATGGCAGAAACTAAGAATAGATGAGCATCTCACACGGTATACCAAGATAAGGTCAAAATGGGAATAGAATTTAGATATAAAGATATTAATAGCAAATTAGGGGAGCATGATATAGTTTATCTGTCAGACATATGGATAAAGGAAGAATTTATAATGAAACAAGAGATACTATTATAGAATGTAAAAGAAAGATTATTTTATTAAGCTAAAAAGGTTTACACAAACAAAACCAGGGTAAGCAAAATTGGGACAGCAAAAACCTGGGGGAAAATATATAAAGTATATCTGATAAAGTTTTTATTTCTTAAATGCAGCGAGAACTGAGTTGAATTTATAAGACTACAAGTCATGCCCAAATTGATATATGGTCAAGATATGAATAGGCAGTTTTTGGATGAAGAAATTATACCTATCTTTAGTTATATTAAAAATGTTCTGACTGTCTTGATTAGAGAAACTCAAATGAAAACAACTCTAAGGTACTACTTCACATCTATAGGATTGACTAATATTTAAAAAAAAACAGAAAATAAATGTTAGAAGAGATATGGGAATATGAGGACATTAATACACTCTTGGTGTTATGAAGTCCACCCATTCTTGAGGCCAGTTTAGAACTCTGCCCCTCAAACTATAAAACTATGCATACTCTTGGATCCAGCAATACCACAACTAGGTTTGTAACCCATACCGATTAAAAAAAGGTGCAACAGAGAGACTCATTATAGTAGTTTTTTGTGGTAACAAAAAAATCAGAAATTGAGTATATGCCCTTCATTTGGGGAATGACTCAAGAAGTTGTGGTATATAATTGTAAAGGAATACTATTTTGTTATAAGAAATGACAAAACAGAAAAACCTGGAAAAACTTACATGTACTGATACAAAGTGAAGTGAGCAGAACCAGGAGAACCTTGTACATGATAGTAACAATATTGTATGATAAACAGCTATTCCCAGGAATACAATGATTCAAGACAACCACAGCAGTCTAAATAAGAAAAATGCCATCCAACTCCAGAGAAAGAACTGATTGATTTTGAAAGCAAGACTAAGTACACTATTTTGTCTTTCTTTGTTGTTGTTGTTGTTGTCGTTTGATTTTTCTTCTCTAAAATGACTAATATGGAGCTGTTTCCATGATTGCATATTTATAACCTATTTCAAATTGCTTGTTGCCTCAGGGAGGATGGAAAGGAGGAAAGAGAGTGTTGGAAGTAAATATTTTTTAAAGAATGTTAAATATTGTTTTTAAATGTTATTGTGAAAAATAAAATATTTTTTAAAAAGAAGAATGTTTGAATTTTAAAAACCAGAACAAATATGTATAAAAAGTCTAGATATGCAAGATAAAAAGAAAAAATAATAAGATATTTCCTAAGATATTTCTCATGAGTCTATGTTATATATAAGTAATGAACTTCATCTCTTAGTACTTAAGATTCAGTAAATATGATTGCTGAGTTGAAGAGTTGTCTCAGAGGATACTAAACTAGACCTTAAATCAGAAAAGACTTTAGTTCAAATCCGGTCCCAGACACTTACGAGCTACGTCTCCTTGGAAATGTTTTTCTTTGTCTGTGACAGCCTGTGGTATATAACAGGACCAGCAAATCAGGGTTGATAACATTTGAAAAGCATTTTTCTAACCCTCAAAATCCATTTAAATGTTGCAATTATCATCATAATCACTATAAGTATAATGGAAAGGGGAGAAATATTGTAAGTCTGAAGAATGATAAATTATATCCCAATGTTTAAAAAAAAATGGAGGAACTATAACAGAGTCAGCAAACTCTAGAACAGAGTTTGGCCTTGGTTTCTGACAAAAGTTGATTTTAACTCAATTCAATTAAAATTTAATAAGCATCCATAAAGGTAGTACACTTAATAGATTGTTGCCAGATCTGGAGATAGGAATATTTATCTTCTTGTACTCAAATGTGGCCTCAGAAAAGTCACTTAACTATATTTGCCTCACTTTCTTCATCTATAAAGTAAACTAGAGTAGGAAATGATAAACCACTCTAGTATCTTTGCCCCTCCAAAAAAATGGAGTCATGAAGTGTTGGATCTGAATGAAAACAATTAAACAACAATTAAAGCATCTATTATGTGCCAGAAACTATTATATGAATTAGAAAACAAAATACAGCCCCTCGTATTAAGGATTGTATAATCATAACAGAAAAAAGGAAGCTGGAAAGGATAGAGGCACGAAAGAGTACCTAGCATTGGGTCATCTTTTTCAGTGGAGTTGAAACCAGGTAGAGTAGAAGATGGAAAATTGAGTGAACTGAAAATTCAATTTCTGCCTATGAATAAAGAGTATAATACTCCACTTTTACTCTTTAGACAGAGGAGAGAAAGGAGGTTAAAAGAGGGTGTATACATGGTTTGAAATTAATAGCTGGTTGAGTAGATTAGAAGTCAGTTTATCCTGAGAGAGAGGTATCTTTTCCCATGGAGTTAAAACCAGGAGAAGTTGCAGACTTTAAGTAGAATAGATTAGAATATTAATAGAATAGATGAGAATATTAATCAGTTATTAATTCTATTAAAGTCTATTTCCCTATTACATATGGATAGAATTATTAGAATAATAACAATTTAGAATATTATTTAAAAGTATCTACTGAAACTCCAATAAACTAAGGAGATATTATTTTAAAAAATGGACTTCTTGAGATCAGGTAAAGTCAAACTACTTCATCTTTTAAAAAAGATTAATAAATTGGGAATCAGAGAAAGCTTTAAAAAGCTTTAAAAAAATTTAGCGATTTGTCCAAGTCTGTCTTTCTATTCTTGTGGGAAATAAAGATATATAGGAATTGTATTATTAGAGTAAGTCAGAAATGGTTGCATTGACAGCTGTAGAGAAACAATTATTTAGTTGATGACAACTGAGAAACAGTTTTCCAGTTCAGAGACCAGGATTCTGTGCCTATTCAACATGGTTTTTTTTTTCCCCATCAATGAGGTTGATATGGTTAATAAAGCCATAGCAGGCATTCTTACCAAATTGCAAATGTCAGAAAAGAGTAGCTAATATGCTAAATTAAAAAGTCAGGTTCCAAAATACCTGAAAAGGGGTAGAATGTTGAGCTGAATCTAATAAAATGAAATACAATAGGAATAAATTTTGTTTGCTTTAGGTTTATCCATTGTAATGCAGGGTTGCTACAAGAATCCCTTGCATTTGCAAAACTAACTGAAACAACCCTGACAGTTGGAAAAATGGAATGTTGACCCAGCCAGCCAGGGGTCTCACAGGCAAAAACCATTGGAGCCTGAGACTATAAATATTCCTGCAAAACCAACTGTAGGGGCTTTTGGCTTTTGGCTTTTGGCTTTTGCTTTTGGGCTTTGCCTGATTCCCTTGACCTTTCCCTTGACATCCTGCTATTCCCTGGATCCCCACATTGGGCCCTGAGAGGAGGGTATTTTTGGTGGGTGGAGATTGTGGGAACTAGCTTCTATAGGCAGGTAGGGACAACCTTAAACCAAGCCATCACCTCATCTAGTAATCTGCTGAACCTTATTACATCAGGGCAGTGAATTCATCCCTGGCTGAGGGACCAGTTCCCTCAGCCTGATTCCCCTCTTCTGTGACCCTCCACAGCACCAGCTTCTCCCTTAGCAGCAGTTACCAGACTTTAACCACTTTCCCCTCAGCTTACCCTTGGTTTTAATAAAACCCTTTGGCTTTTATACAAAGAGCTTCTGGTGATTTGTTATACCAACAACTAGGTCAAAGGCTGAAGAGGGAAAGAATAACTTTACTTTATTTCTTGAGGGCTAAACCAGGCATCCATCTTGGGCAGGAAGTGAACCAGCTTTCATTTCCTATAAGCTTGGATTTGCTCTCCAGAAGGGAGTGGCTCTTTACTCCTACCCTCAAGGGAGCTTAGAATAACAGCAGGGGGCTGAATAAAACCTTTCAGCCAGACTCTCACAATCTCTGGCTTTCCCAATTATCTTGTACTAAAGAGATAGCTTCCCTGCCTGAAGACCAAGCTGATACTACCCAGAGCCATAATACGTGTCTTGATTAGCCATATCATATTTCCTTTTATTTCATAATACCATCTATTTCACAAATTTAAGGAACAGGAGGTTTGACTAGTATTCGGAAAACATCTGAAATTTTAGTAGACTGCAATTTCAACATTATAGCCAAAATGACAGCCAAAATGTGAAAGCCATTCAATATGACAGCTAAGAAATCTAATGAATCTTAGACTAATGTATGATTGGCATAGTGTCCAGACCTACAGAGGTGATGATAGTTCTTTACTCCTGATGGTCAGAACACATCTGCTCTGGTCATCACTATTTATCATATATAATAATTGGAGAACATTCAGAGTACAATCAGGATGGTAAAGTCTCAGAACCATATGGTTCAAGGAACTAGGGAGATTTATTTTTCCCCTTTTCAATTTTTATTTTGAGTATTTTCCCATAGTTACATGTTTCATGTTCTTTCCCTCTCCCTCAAAGCTCCTTGCTTGCTCCTCTATCTAAGCTCCTTTACAAGTCTGAGAAGGCTGCTTCCACAGTCTGTCACCCCTTGCTCAAGATCCATGCTCAAAGTCCTCATTCTTTAGCCTCTTGGGGTCTTAAGTCTTGCTGCTCTCAGGAGCAAGCCCATGATAATCCCAGTTAGCTGCCAAGAATTTAGTGAATGCCCCATGCTTGCTCTAAACCCTTGTGTGCTGGCTCTGGCATTGTAGATGGGGTGGGGGGCTTGATCAGTTTGTGTTTTAGTGAGAGCTATTTCACCCCCTTAGAAAGTGGAAATGCCCAAATCCCATGTACCTTCAATGCTGCACCCTATTGTTAGGTCCCTTCATTCATCTGGATTTGGTTTTTGTGTCCTTTTGAGGTATTATGTATGACTAGGTTAGGAAAGTTAAGCCCCTGCTTCTACTCTGCAATCATCTTAACCTGGAAGTCAAACCAGGGAGGTTTAGTTTGGAACAATGAAGTCTAAAGAGAATGGTAATAGATATCTTTAGGTTTTGAGACATTGAAATGGAATTTGATTTATTCCACCTAACCCCAAGGGATAGAATTCTAAACTGTGGAATGAAGCGACCCAAAGGCAAATTTAGGCTTTATACTAGGGAAAACAAAATAAAACAAAACAAATAAAAAAAAACAACTTAACACGTGGAACTGTCCAGAAGTAGAAATGGATGGTCATAAGAGATGATGAATTTCTCCAACACTTGATCTTTTAAAGCAGTGATTTCCAAAGTAGGTGCCACTGTCCCCTGGTGCGTGCTGCAGAGACCCAGGGTAGGCAGTGATGGCCATAGGTGCATTTATCTTTCCTATTAATAGCTATTAACATTTTAAAAAATTCATTTCCAGGGGGCTAAGTAATATTTTTTCTGGAAAGGGGGCAATAGGCCAAAAAAGTTTGGGAACCACTGTTTTAAAGCAAAACTTTAAACGTTTGTTGGATATTTGTAGAGGAAATAGTTGTTCATGTATGGTTTTGTGTTAGATAGGTTCAGAGGTTCCTTCATACATTGAAATTTTGTAATTCTCTGCATGTTTTTGAGTATACTTTCTCTTGAATGTGATTCACCAATATGTTCAGAGTTGACTACCTGATTCAATGCAGGGAGTACTCACCCCAAAGAGATCACAAACCCTTGAATTAATAACATATTATTTGCATGTGTATGTTTGTGTGTGTATGAATGTGTGATTTCAAAAAACAAAGTCTATCTTTCTATAGATATCATTTATTGTCCTGACTTTTGCTTCTCTTTGTATCCCCATCTCTTAGCATAGTGGCTGGCATACTGTAGTTATTTAATGCTTAATAGTTGACTAATTGTTTCTAGATATGGAATCTGGGCTCAAAGAGATCAAGTTTCATCCCTCTTCCATATGATAGCCCATCAATTACTTAAAGTTGCCTAGTATCCCTTCCCACCCTTAATTGTCTTTCCTTAAATCTAAACATATCCAATTCCTTCATATAACCCTAATATGTCATAAGCTCTCAGTCAACTACATCTTTTTTTAGATGTACTTTATATTGTTTATATCTTCCCTAAATATGTCGAGAACTGAGTTATGCATACAAGTATATGCCATTTATATTTTAGATTTGTGTAGTCTATATATCCTGTATCCATCACCATTTTCTCTCAAAAGATCATAAAATTCTAGTGTCAGAAAAACCTGATTTGTCTGTTTCAGCTCAAATTCTGAAACTTTCACTGGATCTACAGATTGAATCAACCATCATGGCTAAGCATCTTGAATCTCAAATTCACCAACTCTTTCCTGGCCTGCATCCTATTATTCTGAGCTCTCTCCCCACATTTCAGGCCCTGCCAAAGGCCCTGTGGGGTGTAACAGCAGGTCATACCCATTAGTGCTCCTGGCAGAGCTGCCCAAACTATGTCTGATTGATTGAAGCCTAGGTTTCTAGTCCCTTACATTCAGGAACACTAAATTCCTTTGCAAATTAAAAACAAACACAGCTGAACTCTCTTATGTTTAATTTAGCCTAGCCTAGATTAATGGAGCATCAAGCAGTATGGAATAGTCTGGAAAATTTCTGGGCTTGTTTTAAGAGTTACTCCCAATTAGCATCTAATGATCAAAAAAAACTTTCTTCATTTTCAACACCATTCTTTTATGGTAACATAAGATATTGTGTGCATATTTTTAAACTATAATATTTTTTCAACTTGTGGAATTTTTATCACAAAAGCCACTGAATTTACTTATGGGCTTGCCACCATTTTTGCTTTGTGTATTTTAGTTCTTTGTATCCAGAAACAGTGATCAGGCTGTGTGGTCAGGTGTGAATTCAAAGATGGATTTTTTTTGTTCCTGTACTACCTATGCAAAATAGACTGACTATCCTGTGGTTTTGTATCTGCAGCTGCGACCTGAAGCTCATTTTCTGTTCTTGGCAAAGCTGGGGATTCCAGCTATTGTGAAGTTCCATCACCTGGCCAATTCCTTTGAGAAAAAAATAAATAAAAACCAAAACATGTTCCATCCAATCATGTTTGTGCCATAATTGTATTAGTCTGTAGCTATGGTTCTTCAGAAATCCAGGGTTATATCAAAAGGATTGAAATTAAACAACATGTTCTTCTAGTGTAATCTTGTTCACTGTTTACAATGGCCACAGCATAACTGGAATAGAATCTCTTTAGTGAGTGGTCATCCATTCAATAGCCTTTTAAATCTCTACCAGAAATCCAGAGAATAGATTTCCAAAACTTTACTCCCTCAATCAAGGAGCTGATTATACCTTGGGGAAATAATAAGTTCATAAAATTCATAAGCCTAGACTTTGTTTTTTTCATATTTTCATATTTTCATAGAGCCTCCCAGACCGAAGACACCATTTCTTTTTTTAACTTTAAATTTTTATTTAATTTATTAATTTGTAACATTTCTCCATGGTTATAGGATTCATGTTCTTTCCCTCCCCTCCTCCAATCCCCTCCCACAGCCCACACAAAATTCCACTGGGTTTTACATGTGTCATTGATCAAGACTAATTCCCATACTATTGATATGTGCATTAGGGTGTTCTTCAATTTCTTCAATTCCCATCTCTTCATAAAAGGACTTCAATAGGCCAAGGAGAGAAATACCAAGAAGTCATGCACACTCTCACTATAGTATGATTCTGAATTGTATTAACTTCATAAATAAATTAATTAATCCTTTAAAATCTCCTTCAAGTATACTATAGTTCTATATTCCCTATAGTTCTGGCTCCCTAATCGCAGTCATCCATCATCATCACCTCAGTTGCAAGTGGCATGTACATATTACTTCTTCCTGAGCTCCCATGTCTATGCTAATCATCCCACTAATCTTCACAAGTCCCATTCAAATTTGGTTTGCCCATTGCCTGCACCATTCCAGTTTAACTTTTGGAATGACCATTCTACTCAAAGGTCAATTTGACTGACATAACATTTGATGTCTCTCATTTGGTCAAGGTTAAAATTTCTAAGTAACATACAAGCTTCAGAATAACAAAATATCAAAAGTATTCCAACACTAACATTCTTTATATTGGCAGAAGACTGAAATCACACTGGCATGACATCTTCAATTTTCATATTGGATTATCTGCTCTTTGGCTAACCTAACTCAGCAAGAACTATATAAAGATGACTCTGAAATGTGTCCCTTTTTTAAGGCTGCATGTCCAAAGCTTATACAGCTAGAGAATTCTTCTAAATTTTTTCACAATTTTTCAGTTTTTATTTCAAAAACAAGGCATTTATCACTAATGCTCTTTGATGCTTAGAACTCTGAAGTCCATTTAAATATGGACTCAGAATGGATGAAGTCTGGTTGTTTATCTTGTTTGCAAATTTCAGATAACCTTGTAATGTCATTTCCTTTCTGACACTTTATGCCCTTGCTAAAAAGACCATTTTATTAAATACCCCAAAATTAAGAGATTAATCTTTATCACACCTCTTCTATCACCCCTTTTCGTGCATTCTATAGAAATCTCTGCCCTCTGAACTTTATTTGTAAGTGAGGATCCTTACTCTGACTATCTCAAAATGCTATGATGAAGAGACAGTGAGAGAATGAATGGGAAAACATTTTGAAAATTGTCAAGTGCTCTAAATGAAATATATAAGCTCATTATTGCTAGTTCAGACCAAGTCACTTTCTCTCAGACCTCTTTATTTCATTCTGCTACCTATGCATCTGTACATTTTTTCCCTGTTATCCATCGTTAAGATAGGGAACCATAAGTTCTAGAAGCAATAACCCTTATTTTACATCCACCAAAATATGTCCTATCTAGCACTCCAATATCATCTCATGAAAGGAATGTTCTCTGATTAAGATAAACCAAAAGTCTCTCTCTTCCTGACCAATACCATCTCTGCGGTGACGCAGTGATCAGGATGTAAGATCCTAATTCCGCAGCCAAGATTTATTTTGTTAGACTCAGTTCTATTTAAGTATTCTGAAGCCCTTTCAAAGCCTGGAGATCTAAACGACAGGATTCCCTCTTGAGCCAGCAAGCTTCACTGCCCTACCCTCAAATTCCAACTAAAAAGTTGGAGGAAGGTTTAAGGGTTATCTCTCTGAAAGTGAGGATTCAAAGAACGAAGTCCTACTGAGCTCAAAACTTTTGAAATGAACTTTTTAAAGCCTTATGCCTACCTTACAAGACATATGAATTTAAAAGCTCCCTGTGTTTCCTCCTGAATATTCATTCCCATTTCTCCTATAACAACTTCTATGTTGTATTTGTTTTGGTAAAAGAAAAAAAATAATGTTCAAAAGTCCTCATGCCTAGCGATACAGAGCCCAAGCAAACTCCTTTAAAGATCTTTTCTTAGCTTAATGTTTTAAAAAATAACAACAATGGTGGTTCGGGCGGGGGGGGGGGGCAGGGGAAGAGGAGGACAAACCTCAGTAGGATTAGGATTTGGGTTTTAATTTGCAGACTGGGCTTGTGTTTGGATTAGGATTTGACTCCAATTTCCCTTTATGGATTTAGGTAAAGCTTTTATTAATCACTCATCCTAAAGGGTAGTTTGAGCCTCTGTGTGATGGAAGCATAGACATCATTTCATTTAATATCCTCAAATAAAGAAAAACTTTCTGAGTGATTCTAGCCTTTGCATTTTGACTCTTGTTTTTTTTTTAGAAGGTGGCTGTTCTTAATGGATTGGAACTATCAATAGAGATGGAACAGGGTAGAAAGTGCACAGTACAAATTTGAGGGAAGAGGTATAGGAGAATGGGGGTGGAAAGGAGACAGAATGTTTAGATTAACCTATAGGCCTCAGTTGTTAAAATTCATTCAGATTTGAAATTGACAGATAATATTGCTTGTTTTGAGGGGGAAAGTTGATTATTTTTCAGTATAGAAGGAAAATTTCTTAATTACAATTATTCATACCTGTACTTAAGAAGCTTATATATTTATATAATTGAGATATTTAAATATCAAGCTAATGTGAAGGCATGGACTAAACATATTAATAATTTCACTTATTTGCTATGAATTGTACTTGTTTGTTAAGAATTATTTTTTAAAGTTTTACTAATATTTATTTAAAGACAAGTTTTATCTTTCTTGATAATAAAGTCTAGAAGAGGAAGGCTTCATCTAAACACTGTATCTATCCTAACTGTATCTAGTGCTAAACACAATGCACTAGACACAGTCAATATTTATTGATAAACCCAAATTTCTAAGAATGGTCCCATGCCCAAATTCTGACAGGACACAGTACAAGAAGTTTATCAGACCAAGTTACAGCCAGCAAGGATTTGTTAGAATAGTGAATCTAACCATTCTCTTAATTTTCCCTCTTACAATGCTCAGAAAAGGAAAATAGTCAATGCTGTCTGAGAAGAGGGAACTTAATGCATTTCCTTCAATACAAAATAATTCCTTCTTCCCACACAGTGTCTTAGCACTGAGTTTCCTGAAATTGAGCCTGATGAACAGGGCTTAACTATTTTTTAAAAATCCCAAGAAGATTTTATTCTAGACCCAGAATCAATAGTAGCCACAGAACTATGTCAGTAGCAGAAATGTCACTGGTATATTTAATGGAATTCTAAGCTAGATCCCTCAGACTTTACCCATGGGAATTTAGGAGTGAGAAGATTTTTTCTCCCCTATCACTTTGGCTCTGCCCATGTTTTCATCCTATCTCAGGCTTTCCACTTGGATCCTTCCAGTCTCAACTCTGATTCCTACACCTTTATTTTATTTATTTATTTTTTTTAGATTTTATTTAAATGATTAAGAAAATTTTTCTATGGTTACATGATTCATGTTATTTCTCTCCCCTCCTTTAACTCCACTCCAATAGCCAAGGTGCAATTCCACTGGGTTTTACGTGCGTCATTGATCAAAACCTATTTCCATATTATTGATATTTGCACTATAGTGATCACTTAAAGTCTACATCCTCAATCATATCCCCATCGACCCATGCGATCAGGCAGTTGTTTTCCTTTGTGTTTCTACTCCCACAGTTCTTCCTCTGAATGTTGATAGCAATACTTCTTCATAAGTCCTTCAGAATTGTCCTGGGTCATTGCATTGCTGCTAGTACAGAAGTCCATCACATTCGATTTTACCACAATGTATCCGTCTCTGTGTACAATGTTCTTCTGGATCTGCTCCTTTCACTCTGCATCAATTCCTGGAGGTTTTTCCATTTCACATGGAATACCTCCAGTTCATTATTCTTTTGGGTATAATAGTATTCCATCACCAATAAATACCATAATTTGTTTAGCCATTCCCCAATCAAAGAACATTCCCTCATTTCTCAATTTTTTGCCACCACAAATAGTGAGGCTATAAATATTTTTGTACATGTCTTTTTCCTTATGATATCTTTGGAGTATAAACTCAGCAGTGGTATGGCTAGATCAAAGAGCAGGAACTCTTTTAAAGCCTGTTAGGCATAGTTCCAAATTGCCATCCAGAATGGTTGGATCAATTCACAACTCCACCAGCAATGCATAAATGTCCCAATTTTGCCACATCCCCTCCAACGTTTATTACTTTCCTTTGCTATCATGTTAGCCAATATGCTAGGAGTGAGTTGTTTTGATTTGCATTCATCTAATTATAAGATATTTATAACACTTTTTCATGTGTTTATTGATAGTTTTGATTTTTTTACTTGACAATTGCCTACTCATGTCCCTTGCCCATTTATCAATTGGTGAATGACTTGATTTTTTTGTACAATTGATTTAGCTCCTTAGATATTTGAGTAATTAATTAGACCTTTGTCAAAGGTTTTTGTTATAAAGATTTTTCCCCAATTTGTTGTTTCATTTCTAATTTTGGTTGCATTGGTTTTGTTTGTACAAAACCCTTTTAATTTAATGTAATCAAAATTATTTATTTTACGCTTTGTAATTTTCTCTAACTCTTGCTTGGTCTTGAAATCTTTCCTTTCCCAAAGATCTGAGAGGTATACTATTCTGTGTTCACTTAATTTACTTATAGTTTACTTCTTTATATTCATGTCATTCACCCATTCTGAACTTATCTTGGTATAGGGTGTGAGATGTTGATCTAAACCTAATCTCTCCCATACTGTTTTTCAATATTCCCAGCAGTTTTTGTCAAATGATGGATTTTTGTCCCCAAAGCTGGGATCTTTGAGTTAATCATACACTGTCTTACTGAGATCATTTACCCCAAGTCTATTCCACTGATCCTCCCTTCCTGTACCTTCATTTTAGCAAAAGACCCAGATAAAGTTGTTAGGCTTTGGCTGGTCATATGTGAATCATTGGCCAAGAAAGCTCAATGGGAAAGACCTTAAAACCTAATATGTGAGTGGGAATATAGGCTCTCTTTCCCAAAGAGTTGTGGCAGTTCTGTAGCTAAACATATCCCACTCTCTTCATAGCAAACCATGCCACATAATATGGTACTGAGGTTTATATGTGTCATGCCCACCCTAGTCACTTAATGATTACTGAATGAACACAAAATGAATCAGGGGCACATTGTGACATTTTAGCAATGAATAAACCCTGTAGAATCATATTTGCAAAACAGGTTTTTTTAACAAAATAGTTAATTGGGACAATTAGCTGAGTAATTCACAGAAAAGAATATCCCACCTCACCAATAAGTTTCTGCATAGTTCACAGTTTATTTGAATTACCCACATAATTGCTATTTGGCTGAAGATAAGTGAAGGCAATTGGTTCCCTGTAGGAATTCCTCTGCTGTTTATTGTCATCATTTCAAGAGGAAGTTTGATATCACATCAAAAGCACTAGACTATAAATCAGAGAATCTGGGATGGAATCCAGGTTTGCTACTTGTGTGACTTTGGGCTGGTCACCTAACAATGGCTAGACTTAGTTTTCTCATGTCCATAAACAAATGGGGATCGATTAGATGATCTCTAAGATCCCATCAAGCTCTCAATCCTATGACATTATGACACAGAAGATGAGAAGGCATGGTATTTCAAGTTGGAAATTTTAGTTTATTGTATACAAAATAGGGGAGTCAAACTAGATCAGTGATGGACAACCTTTTGAGCTTGGAGTGTCAAAATTTGCCAAAAAACCAAGCATAACTTGGGTGGTGTGTCACTTCAAGAAAGAAACCATAATTTTGTGATATTTATAGTTTCAATAACAAAAATGTATAATTGTAATATATAACTGTACTTAATAAACCAAAATAGGTAAATTAATATAGGTAGAATTGTCAACTATAGTGCACAGAGTGTCTATACTACAACAAATGTTTCATCCTTGGTATGCAGCCCCACACTTTTGTATATGCAACTGCAAGCGGCCACATGTTATCAAAAATTGGTTCGTGTGTCAGAGCTGACATGCGTCTCATATGTTTGCCATCACCAGACTATTGTTCTAAATTCTATGAAAAAATCAAAATTAATTTTATGGAAATAGAACTTCAAAATACTTATTCCCATCTTTATTGTTTCAGTTCCATCTTCCGTGATATTTGAAAGTAGTCATAAACTCCTGCTACTGATATGATGGTTTATCCCTTGAACTTTTACCTAAAACTGGCCAACATAAATTCAGCTTTTTCATCTATGAGGCCATATGACTTCATGGAGGTACTGGCTTCAAGTATGGCCCTTGAGCAAGTCACTTAACATCTTAATCTTCCCCTCATCTGTAAAAGGAGAAGGGTTAGATTTAATGGCTAGTGAGGGTACTTTCTAGATCTACACATATGTTTCTAAAACTGATTAGTAACTGAAGACAAATAGCCACCCCACTACATTTGTCTCAGTTTTCCAGCCAAACAAGAAGGGTTTGAAGAACTAGGGAAAATCAATCTATATAGCCCTTTGAGAACTAGAATGACTTCTCCGGTAAGCCACATTACTCTACCTGCTATTCATATATTCCTGAGCCCTTGGATGATGAATCTGACCCTAATGTTCTCGGCAAGAGGAAAATCACTGAGAAAAACAGAAAAAGCTGGGCCTTTTGTCTGAACCTAGTCCTATTTGTAAACATCCCGAGTTAAAAAAGAGATGGCAATGCAGATTCCTCTTTGTATAAACAGGAGTCTGCAACCTTTTCAAGAAAGTCATATTTCCTCATTCCTATAAAGTTCAGCTGGAGTGATGGATTTTACTTATCTGGTCAAGTGGCAAAGTGTAATAATGGCTCCTGGCCCTTCTTTGGTTGATTGGGGAAGCAGGGAATTTGGAGCCCAAAATGGATTTAATGAATATATTTTCAATGCACAAAGGCCATCCATCCAAGATATTTATGATACGTGTACATCATATCTCACTTTTCACAATTCCCACAAAAGTGGTGGGTAGGGAAGCAAAGAGAGTAGACTATCATCCATGGTCACTGGGGCCCTGGAAATTGGGCTTCATCATTATAAATGTCATCATATGGAGTCCAGGAGAGGTCAGGCTGAAGCTTGTGGACACCAAGGAAATCTTGTGCACCACTTGACACCTTTCCTTTGGTGAAATATTGGAAAGGTATTGCTGGGTATCTCCCATTTGTAGATGGGGTATTTCCAGGGGTTTTGTCGCCATATTACAAGTTGCATGGTACAAGTCATCATCTCTCTGAGCCTCCTCCAATACCTTCCTGGCCTGCTTTGCAAATGCCACATGTACTTAGTTATAACTATCAGCTTGTTGGTAGCATTTGCACTGATGAATTCGTTAGATGTCTGTACCTGCTGGGTGAGTGCCGTGAGCTTGTCAGGGACCCCCACATGGCAGATATGGAAGGGGCTTGCCAGGACGTGGTCCCAGATCCTGGGGCCATTCTCCACAGGAGCCTCTGGCAGCAGCTCTGTCTCTCTTCATTCGTTGGCCCCCACCACGTCTTCTCTGGATCCTACTCCCTCAGGAGTTGCCATATTCTACAATGAATTATCTATTCGACATCAATTCATGCTTTAAATTATCCTTTTCTTTTTCTGTTTTGTGTGTGTTTAAAAACCAAACAATTACCAAAAAAGGATATGCTTTAGCTTCATAATGCAAAGTTAAAAGCTTTCAGGGCAGAGAATAATTCATAGATCCTTGCTGTCTTTCTCAGAATCACAGCAACTATGTGTGGAAGCCCACAATAAGAATTTTTATATTTATATAATATATAAAATAGAAAGAATAGAATTTAGATAATATATATATATACATATACATATGTAACTATATATATATATATATA
>NC_058133.1:455559628-455570012 GCF_016433145.1 Gracilinanus agilis
ATATATATATGTATATATATATATAGTTCACTTATGCATTCTTTATCTGACCCAGTCACTTAGCCAAGTATAAGCAACCTAATAGAGCAGCATCACGAGTTTGAGCTATCCCAACTGAGTTAGAGATCTCACAATATTATTACTTTTTCATAACTAATCATCTTGGAGCTATGGACTATTCACTGAGGATAATTCCCTGAATTGTAGTGGAAAGGCCAATTTTCACATAAAAAAGCAAATAGACCATTCAAACTTTATCTGAATGATTACATTCAGTGGCTCATTTTCAGAAGAAGAACAAAACTGAAGAGTATCCTATAGAAAAAGTGGGGAAGGTCTTTGTTACATTTGGGGAATGTCTGTGTCATAGTGAATACGGATTTCCTGCCCCTGCAATGATGATAGCAAGGTCCATTTAATGTTCTTCTGTAGGCAAGAGACATAACAGCTCCTTAGAAAGCAGTTCATTGGGAAGAGAGGGGTCACTACAGATAGCACAGAATCACAATGTTGCATAGTCCGAAGGAATCACAGAGACCTTCAAATTCTACCTGAACAAGAATTAATTATATGTATCCCCAGTGAATGACCTTCCAGCCTCTTTCCTTTCTCAGCCCTGTGTCAGACCACCTCAATTGTATTCTCACTTTGGTAGTACCCTCATTTTCTGTGTGATTCTCCCTCCCCCTTTAAGGCTTCCTTCTTCCATTGCTAACATCACCTTCAAATCTCTATTTTGTGGAAAAGCCCAAGACTGCTGCCTTTCCCTCACTTGGTTCTAAATCGGACCCTCTAGGCCTAGAGATAAGAAGTCCTGGGTTCAAATTTGACCTCAGATACTTCCTAGCTGTGTGACCCTGGGCAAGTCACTTAACCCCCATTGCCTAGCCCTGACTGCTCTTTTGCCTTAGACCCAATTTATAGCATTGATTCTAAGGTGGAAGATAAGAGTTATTTAAAAAATAAAATAACTAAATTAATATATCTGACTCTCTAGACTTTGTCCCCATTTCTCTATGCAGAGATATTCCATCTTACAAACTATTCTCAGTTTTCATATCCCTTTATAAGTTTATCTTTGCCCAAAGAATATAAGCTCCTTGAAGGCAAGAATTGACCTTCCCTTTGCTTTTTTTTATATCCCCAGTGCTTAACATGGTATCTGGCATATTATAAATACCAAATAATGATTGTTGGCTGCATTTGATTATAATCCAACATCTTTTCAATTTTAGAAAGCACATATCATTAGGAATTTTTTTTTCTCTTTCATCAAGCTGAAACTTGCAACTCCGCCACATTCACTCATCGCATCTTTCTCTGAGGGAAAACAAAATTAGGCTAATCTCTGCAGTTTTGCAAGGAGAAATAGACCATCATACCTATTTTAAAGGTTTGGAAGTCCTCAGAATTCTTTTCTCCAGCCCAAAAATGATTATTTCTTTCAACTTATTTTCCATATTCTCTCTCAATATTTAATTACATTTTGTCAAAATTCTTAAGGATCCTGGTCATCCACTTATGGATAATCTCCAGCTTATTGATATCCTTTTCATCAGTGAAGCACTTAGAACTGTTCAAAATGTTGTAACTGTGGGCTGATAAAAAAGAATGCAGTGTGATTATTACTTTTCTCATTCTGGAAACCATACCTTTACTATTACAGCTTAATATTGGTTTTGTTTTTTTTAATACTATAAACACAATAGTTTTTAATACTATATTTAAGACTATAACACAATAGTAAAACATGAAATACATTTGTATTTGTTGGAAAACAAAATAGGAACTAAACATATTTCATGTTTTTCTATTGTGTTATAGTATTAAAATCAAATACAAAAATTTCAACTTTTAAAAACAAATTCCTGTCTAGTAGTCATGATGCTCCTATTTTGTTTTTTTATCTAAGGAGGTGATTATTTTTTTAACCAAGAATAGTAGTTTAAAGGTATTCCCACTAAATTATAACACTTGATGATAGGTGGAATAGTGAATAGAATGTTTTGTGATCTTTGTCAAGTTACTTTCTGTTTGCCTCAGTTTTCCCATGAATCAAATGGGAATGACAATAACATCTATCCCACAGGGTTGTTTTAAAGATTAAATGAAATATTAATTTTAAAACACTTAGAACAGTGCTTGGAACATAGTAAACTCTCAAAAAATGTTAACTATTATTATTGTTGTTGTTGCTCTTGTTTTCAGTTTACATAATGGGTCTCTGTTAATAAGGTGTAACCTCTACTTGTTAAATTTTTGTGAATTCTTCCAGTTCCATGTCATGTGAAGACTCTATTGAAGCTTTATGGAACTATGTCTCATATTGATGCCAATTGACTACAAACATGCATAATGTGCATTTATCAGGGGTTTCTGAGTAAGTTTCTATGCTAGGTACTGAATATATTTATACAAATGTTTATGTATTTTTTAAATCATAACTAACTTTAAGGAACTTAGATTCTTTTGGTGGCAGGTATAATATCATCCTCTTAGAGAGACATGGTTCAGAATTAAACTCTCATCTTCTAAATTCTAAAGTAGTCTTCTGAAGACCATCCATAGGTCCATCACAGATCTGGCATTAAATCCTTAGCTAATTGACCTAAAGGTACCAGAGAAGGACTCTTTAGCATCCTTCTCTAGGACTTGAGGAGTTGGAAAAGAGGGCACAAAAAACCAAGAATCATAGAAACCATAAAATATAGAGGTAAAAATCATTTCATATATCATTATATCTAACCTTCTATCCAATTAATCATTCTTATCTATATTTTCAAGAAAGAGGCATTCAATTTTGATTTATTTGTTTCTAATAATGGGGAACTTAATACTCAAATTGTAAACCATTCTATTTTTGAGTTACTATAGTTGCTAAAATATAATTTTCATTATTAAAAATAAATGTTGACCAAAATATGCATTTGACTAACCCTCAACACTTTATCATATTCATACCTTCTTGGAAGTTCTTTTGACTGAACATTTCTTATACATTTTGGTATTGGGCCTCTTAATCATTCTTTTCATCCATCTTGGATGAATTACATCTTGTCAAAGTGTCTTCTTAAATGTAACTCTCAGAACTGGACATGATAATTCAATTATTAGCTGACCAGCTCAAAGTAGGAATGTATTTTTTCAGTTGAGAAAATGAACTTCTATTAATTGCAATTCAGATTAAATTTGTTTTTTGGCCACCAGATCACATAACTTAAATACATTGAGTTTTCAGTTTGCCAATATATATATATATATATATATATTCCATTATTATTTTATTTTTTGATCTGTATTCTGCTCCTCCTAACGTTCCCCTCCTAATAATTATTTAATAAGAAAAATAAAACCCATTACAGACATGTATAAATCAAGAAAAATAATTTCCCTGCTTGGTTATGACCAAAATATGTATTTTTGTGTGTGAACACCCAGATATGGATATATATATATGTTATATGTTATATATATACCATACACATATAAAATATATACATACACAAATTTTCTATACAGGCATATATATGCACACATGTGTTTGGCTAGCTAGCTAGACAGACAGACAGAAAGACAGACAGACAGACCTACACATATATATGTATATATATAAATATATATATACATATATATGTATATCTTGCTGTCTGGAAGTGAGTAGCATGTTTCATCTTGAGACCTTTCAAGTTATGATTGGTTATTATCTTGGTCAGAGTTCCTAAGTCTTTAACAATTGTTTATCTAAACAATATTATTGTTGTTGTATATATATTTTTTCTCCTAAGTCCACTCACTTCACTTTGCATTAGTTTATAAAGGCCTTCTCACATTTCTTTAAGATCATCCTTCTTTCACATTCATACACCATAATTTATTCAGCCATTTCCCAGCTTACTGATACCACCTTAGTTTCCAATTCTTTGTCACCATTAAAAGAGCTTTTTATAAATGTTAGTACATATGGGTCATTTTCCTCTTTCTTTGATCACTTTAGGGGTATAGAGCAAGTAGTATATCATTGGTTTCAAGGGTATACAATCACAACTCAACCAAAAGCCCATTAATATTCTTATATTGCCATAGCCTCACCAGGATTTTTCATTCATTTTGTTTGGCCAGTTTTGATAAGATGATGGGTATTATGATTATGAATGATGTGGAGGAGCACATGTTCATATAGTTATTAATATTTTGGATTTCTGTCTCCAAAAACTGTCTATCCATACTGTTTGACTATTTAGCAGTTGAAGACTGGCTCTTATTTGTATAAAATTGAGTTCATTTCCTAAATATCTTTAAAAAAACAGCCTTTATCCAAAAACTTGCTGCCTCCTTAATGTCATCTCTTCTCATTTAAGTTGGTTATGTTTGTACAAAATCTTTTTAATTATTATGTAATCAAAATTGTCCCTTTTATCTTTTATGATTCTAATTCTAGGTGACTCATGAATTATCCCCCATCTACTTAGACTTGACAAGTAATTTCTTCCTTGTTCCCTTAATTGGTTTATGACTTCACGCTATGTCTAAATCATGTACCTTTTCAGTTTATTTTGGTATGTTGTGTGAGCAATTGATCTATACCTGTTTCTGCTAGACTGCTTTCCAGTTTCCTTGCGGTTATGATTAAATAGTGATTTCTTGCTTAAATACTTGGATCACTGAATTTATCAAATGCTAGGAGACTGTGCTGATTTTTTTCTGCATATTGTGTACCTGATCTAGTATCCTGAACAACTTCTCTATTTCTTAACCAATATCAAAGTTATTATATGACTTCTGCTTTGTGGTGTAATTTTGAGACTAATGTGCCAAGCTTTTCTACTTCCTATTTAAAAAATATTCCATACTTGAAAATTCTACTTATTATTCTGTGGTATCTCTAGGAAGAGGGCTTCTTTTTCAGTCTCTCATGAATCTACAGGCCAGAATTCAGTAGTGAAGGACCTCCAGTTGGCATCTGTTCCATTTTCTTGCACTAGACTGTGGTTTTCCCTTTATGGGTCTGGGACCTAGACAGGTGCATGTACCTAACCAGAAAATCATCTTTCAGTCCCTGGCCATTGAAATGACTTATAGAGGGTGTTCCTAGTTAGATTCTGTCCCATGGACTTCTCTGTAATTTCCCTTACGCTTATATGAGCTATAAAAATATCAACTATTAAATCTTTGTTTTTCCTATGTTTCTCTATGTGTTTATTGTTTATTTATTCATTTATCAACCTACTTATATATTTGTTGTTAATTCATTTATCTATTTCTTAATTATATTTGTTTGTTTTTTAGTTTTGACAATCAGGCCTTTGTTGTTGTTTAGTCTTTCAGTTCTGACTGACTCTTCATGACCCCATGGACCAGAGGAGGTCAATCATCTCCATGGGTTGCTTGTTTTGTTGTCACTGTTGTTTTTGTATGTGTGTTTGTAATGGTATCAAAGTAGCTGGCCATTTCCTTCTCCAATGGAATAAGGCAAATGGATCTTGTGACTTGCCAAAGTTATATAGATGATAAGTACCTGTATAAATGGAGATTTTGAACCCTGGACTTCGTCCCTTAGTATTTCTCAAAATTCTCTTTAAACTCTCTTGCACCTCCACATTTGCATGGCCATGTTATTGTTTTATAAGTTCTGTAGCTTTTATAAGTTCTGTACCTTCTCCCTCTTTCTCTCTTCTTCACAAGTATAGCTGAAGTGAATTTAGCACCTTTTCCACTGTAGTATTTTATTTTAGTTTATTATTAATAAAACTTCATAAAAATATAATATTTAGTTATTGGATATTAATTTTAATCTCCACATACCTGAGACCAATTGAACTCAGTTCTTCCTGACTTCATGTTCAGCACTCTCTCCACTGATCCATCTAGCTTTCCTGCAAGACAGATAGAGGTTAAGTGACTCAACTAGGGTTACTCAGCAGATAGATATGGAAAGTCAAATCTGAACTCAGGTCTTCCTGACTCTATCAGGACTTAGGCTGCTGCATATTCTGGATCTTTATGGAAGGGAGGTATCTTGGCAAAGTTCACCTATAACTTCTTCCTGCTATTATACCATCTTGACTCCCACACCAACCTCCTCAGCTATTATGCCTTTTCTAAAAAATTGTTTGTTCTCTTCTCTTTGGTTATCTCTCTTCTATTCCAGTCTTTTATTAAATATTATCCAATCTGGATTTATATATTTACTTGTTCTTTTGTCACTTTGGTTTTCTCATGGGGTTAAAGTTTTTGAAATACAAGTTTTGAACACCTTTTTCCAAATAATTTGTTATTTTCTTTATATATCTTCACTTATCATCACCTCCTTCACTGATAAAAGTACCACTTCATGAAAGAAACAAATATTGACTAAAAATTGGTACCTCTTGGTAGAAATTACCCTTTGTACCAAATCATATGTTCCAGTCTGCCTATTCATGATCACTTTTCTTCCCAAAAGTCATACCTTTTGAATTCAGTAATTGCTGTATACATATGGCCCCCAAATGTATCTGTTTGTTGAGAAAGCTTTCAGTATTAGCACAAGAGATGCAGAAAAGCTTGCTATGCATAAAGACAACAGAAAAAGTCACTATCAATCACATTTACATACTTTCCATCTTATGCTACGAAAAAATTCAAAGATATGAATACTTGTTAATCAGCTTTTCCTTTTTGGTGTATGTGTAGTGACAGAATGAACAGAAATATGACCTTGGAGCCAGGGAGGCCTGGGGTTCAAGTCCTGCCTTTAACACACAATGGTTATATGACCCTAAGCATGGTATTTAACTTTAGTGTCCCCTGGGAGATCTTTAGGAACATAAGATGTAAAGTTTGTTCCTATCTAACTTCATATAGAATCAAGGGGTTTCCCCATCAGGAGTCCCTCTGCTGTGTAATTAGAAAAAATCTTGAACCCTTGGATTCTAACTATCAGAATTCTTTCCTTGTCTCAAAATTCCTTTTCCCTTTTTTTTCGTGCATCTTTATGCTATTGTTTATACAGTTCTGTAACTCCTCCCTCACTCTCTTTTTTCCTATGTGAAGGCTAGGTAAACTCTCTCTACTTTTTTATCTTCCTTTGCTTCAAGTTAGTATCAATAAACATTATAAATATTATACTTAGAGATAATGTATATTAATTTTAATCTCCATACTGCCGATGAATGAACAAGACCAAATTATAGGTGGGGACATATGAATGTATACATACCTACATAAACATATATATATATGTGTGTGTGTGTGTGTGTGTGTATCTATACACATACACAGAAATATATGGATATGTTTGTGTGTAAATGTACACATTTTATTCATACAGGGTTTTCCACTGATACAAAAGTATATATTTTTTAAACATATTTATATATGTTTTATATATTTATATACACATATATAAACCAAGCAAAGGGAAAAGCTGTTCCCTTTTAAAAATGTATGTAGGACTCTACATATTATGTGTCTATAAATATGTGTAGTATAAATTATTATAATATATTATGAACATAGAAAATATATTCATATATTATAAATTATAAATATGTCTATGAACATGTGTGTTAGTGTATACACAGATGTGTTCACATATATGTGTGCACCTATGTGTACATCTATACATATGTTTATGTGTGTGCACACATAGATCTATGTGTATATACGCTTACATTTAGGCCAGATGTTATCAACAAATGTGATGGGGGAAAAAGAGAGAGCGAAAACAGATGCGACAGTATTTGTTCAAAAGACACACGCTCAATAGAGCGATGAACAAAGGATTTAAGGCAATTATGGTATGTGGCAGGGGGAGGGCACTCCTCAGAAAATATCAAAGAGCTTTGAAGTTAGATCTTTCAAATGTGTAATTATAATTTCTGCACAGCTGGCTAAGTTGACAGGTAGGTTGGATAAATCAACATAAATCTTTTACACTAGTTAGAGCAATTGCATTCAGGTGGGACCTGCCATTACTGAAGTACTCTTGCCACAATCCGCCAACGGCGACGTGCCGTAGCAATTTTATCAGCACTCAAATGCTTAGTGCTTTTTGGAGATGAAATATGGGTGAGCGCTATCAGAGTCATTCTCAGAAGAATACCTTCAAAGTGAATGAATGAAAAAAGCCAAGAACCAAGGGTTCATGGTGTCTGGGTTGCCGCTATCCCATCATGGTTCTCCGAGTCTATAGGGCAATTTTACCCTATCTCACTTCCATTTTAATATCCGTTTAAAGCAATTGAATCTTATTCATAAGCCTTTTGGGGGATCATCACAAATGGATTCTTTCTCATAATTGTTCAGTCTCTGAACTTATAATGGAATGTCTGTAAAGAAAAGGAGGAAGATTGAGGGAATAAGGGATCATCTATTTCCCTTGGAAAACGGCAAGAATTTATATCAGGCTTATAGGTATGCACAGATATAGGAAATATTTGGGACTTCCCTTCACCAAAAAAAAAAGGAGCAACTCCTTTGTGACATTGAAATAAATGTCTTCATAAGCTTAGATATGAAAGATTTCTCAGATATTATCTCATTTATCTACTTCATTTTACAAATGTGGTATCTGAGGGCCAGAGAAATAAAGTTAGCTTCCCTAAGGTCACAGAGATTGTAAATGGCAGAATTGAGATATGAATTAGGATCCTCTGACTTCAAAACTCACTCCTCTTCAGGGAAAGTAAAAACATGAATCATGGAACCATGGAAAATTTTTCTAAAAAATTAAAATTTAAATTAAAAAAAATTAAAAACGCACTCCTCTTCAGTCTGCCATGTAGCTCTTCTTTTTGTTTCAATCTATCTACCTGAATAAGACCTTAGGAATTGTCTGGGCCAGAGAAATGTTGCACAATTTCCTCAATGTGACATAGCTAGAAAGTGTCAAAGATACAATCTGAATCCAGGTCTTTCTGATTCTATGCCTAGAACTCTGGACACTTTGATGAACTACAACTAAATACCTTATCCATCAAGACCTTTTGGAATTAATTTTAAATTAAATCATACTATAATTTTGTAATATAATAACATAATTTTGTAATATAATAATATAAAAATAAAATGAATTATAAAATAAAATAAATAAAATAATAATATAAAGCATAGTATAAATTTGTGCCTTAAAAAAGGCAAAACTCAACATCCTTCAGAATTTAACCTTAAAAAAAGGCTACCCTGGCAATAGAAATAATCATGTTGAATTTTTGAAAACTTGAGTTCAAATTTTGTCTCAGAATTTTGCCTAGAAACTTCCTGGCTGTGTCACCTGGAGCAAATAATTTAACATCTCTGGGACCCAATTTTCCTCATCTATAAAATTTAGATAATAGCACATCACTCATCAGGTTCTTGTGAGGATAAAATGAGATCATTCATACAAAGTATTTTGCAAGCTTTAAAGCACTATATGAATGCTATTTCATAGTAATAATCCTATGTTCCCTTCATTTCTAAGTCTACTTGTATATTCCAAAAAGCTGTGGTGTCTTTTTCATAGGTATTCCAACTCTTGAACAAATAATTCATTGTATGAAATCCCTTCATCTTCTCTCTTTCTTAGCTTTGTAATGACACCTTTTGGGAGGAATTTAATCAAAATGGAAAGTAGTCTTAGGGAAAATTGGAATAACTCCATATTGTGAAGCTTTTCATAGTGCTACCGTGTATTTTTCTCAAAGAGGAATGATTATAAATATATATATATACATATGTACATATATATGTATATTTAAAAATTTCTCAATAAAAATGTGAATATTTTCTGTTACTAAAAATGATGACCTTTCCAATATAAATGTGCTGCTGGCCATCAAATGATACATGACAGTGTTATTATTTATCTGCTATTGCCTCAGCCACCTTTTAAGCTTTGGTGATTACTAGCTTCAGAATAGTCAGTAATCAGCTAAAATGTAAAGCTTTCTACCTAGAAACTCTAAAGGAAAAAATACTTAATACTTTCCAAGCCTTACTTTGATACTTGAATGCATTTATGAGCTCATTGGTGAGAGTAGTGCTATTACCAGGGATTATGTAAGCTAGGGGAAATTCACTTGCTTGAGGGAGTAGGAATCATAGTTCTACTCAACCTGGGCCTGCTTAATTTTTCTGTTAACATTTTACCTCTTTCTAAATGTGGTTTTGGGAAATCACATCACATGCCCTCATCCTGAAGAGATTCAGAGACAGAGAGAGACAGAGATGGAGACAGATTGAGAAAGAGTTTATTAAGTTCTTACTATATGCCAGTCATTGTACTTACTATTTCCTATAAATATAAAAACAAATAAGCAATAAAAGAACAGGAAAAAAATTGGGGTTTTTTTTTTCTAGGATCTTATATTCTAATGGAGATGTAATAACATATAAAGGAGAAGAGAAGAGAGGGGTCAAAGAG
>NC_058133.1:455571742-455737812 GCF_016433145.1 Gracilinanus agilis
CAGAAATAATAATATAAAGCATAGTATAAATTTGTGCCTTAAAAAAGGCAAAACTCAACATCCTTCAGAATTTAACCTTAAAAAAAGGCTACCCTGGCAATAGAAATAATCATGTTGAATTTTTGAAAACTTGAGTTCAAATTTTGTCTCAGAATTTTGCCTAGAAACTTCCTGGCTGTGTCACCTGGAGCAAATAATTTAACATCTCTGGGACCCAATTTTCCTCATCTATAAAATTTAGATAATAGCACATCACTCATCAGGTTCTTGTGAGGATAAAATGAGATCATTCATACAAAGTATTTTGCAAGCTTTAAAGCACTATATGAATGCTATTTCATAGTAATAATCCTATGTTCCCTTCATTTCTAAGTCTACTTGTATATTCCAAAAAGCTGTGGTGTCTTTTTCATAGGTATTCCAACTCTTGAACAAATAATTCATTGTATGAAATCCCTTCATCTTCTCTCTTTCTTAGCTTTGTAATGACACCTTTTGGGAGGAATTTAATCAAAATGGAAAGTAGTCTTAGGGAAAATTGGAATAACTCCATATTGTGAAGCTTTTCATAGTGCTACCGTGTATTTTTCTCAAAGAGGAATGATTATAAATATATATATATACATATGTACATATATATGTATATTTAAAAATTTCTCAATAAAAATGTGAATATTTTCTGTTACTAAAAATGATGACCTTTCCAATATAAATGTGCTGCTGGCCATCATATGATACATGACAGTGTTATTATTTATCTGCTATTGCCTCAGCCACCTTTTAAGCTTTGGTGATTACTAGCTTCAGAATAGTCAGTAATCAGCTAAAATGTAAAGCTTTCTACCTAGAAACTCTAAAGGAAAAAATACTTAATACTTTCCAAGCCTTACTTTGATACTTGAATGCATTTATGAGCTCATTGGTGAGAGTAGTGCTATTACCAGGGATTATGTAAGCTAGGGGAAATTCACTTGCTTGAGGGAGTAGGAATCATAGTTCTACTCAACCTGGGCCTGCTTAATTTTTCTGTTAACATTTTACCTCTTTCTAAATGTGGTTTTGGGAAATCACATCACATGCCCTCATCCTGAAGAGATTCAGAGACAGAGAGAGACAGAGATGGAGACAGATTGAGAAAGAGTTTATTAAGTTCTTACTATATGCCAGTCATTGTACTTACTATTTCCTATAAATATAAAAACAAATAAGCAATAAAAGAACAGGAAAAAAATTGGGGTTTTTTTTTTCTAGGATCTTATATTCTAATGGAGATGTAATAACATATAAAGGAGAAGAGAAGAGAGGGGTCAAAGAGTTACTCACAGTAGGTAAAGGCACCAAAGCTCAGGTAATATTGGACTTTGGATGGCATGGTGATTCCAGGCAAGGACTCCCCACATATCACATTGGCCAAATAGTGGAGTCATCTTTGGGAAGGCAATAAAGACAATGAATGTATAGTTATGAATATCAGAGTGTGATCCAAGAAAGTGAGAGGTGTGGCCATGACTTCTAATGATATAGTGGCTCTAAGGACAAACTCATCAATTACTTTTCATTTTTCCTTTTCTCTCTCTTTTCTTTTGCTATTTTCTTTGTTTATTTTTCATTAATTATTATTTTTCCAGATTACATATGTTGATCCAATTTTTAATGATCATTTTCTGACAGTTTGTAACCCATGTTCTCCTTTACTCCCCTAAATGGCAGATAGTATAATAAAAGTGCACATTTTACCATCAATACATATTTCCATATTCATCATGTTGTGAAAGAAAACACATAATACACTAGAGAAAAATTCATCGAGGAAATAAAATAAGAAGGTCCGCCAATGACTAAATCTACCATAGTATAGCATCATCCTCAGATTAGCAGGGCAGCCAAACTCCTTTGTCTAAGGAAGAACGTATCCCTCTTGGAAGAGCCCATTCTTTATTTCTGGATGGTTTTAGCTTCCCTACTGATAGAGCACAGGCTCTGGATCAAATTGACAGATGGTGCTTATCATTATGTTACTTGTAAGCTGCATTTCCTACATACAGAAACTACTTTGAGGTCCCTGAAATTCTCACTTTGCATGAATAGAAAGAAAGTGATATGGGGAATTGCATCCCCATAAATTCATTTATCTTGGTCTGCAAGGGAGCTGCACTGTCACTGCACCTAGTGCTGCTCTTCGTCTAATGAAATAGTATCTCTCCAATCAATCCTTTCTCATCTTCCTTGGCTTTCTATCCTAGACTGATTCACCAAGGATATGGAATCTTCCTCCCTTCCCTTTCTCTGAGTTAAGAATAACCAAGAGGAAATCCCATCCATTATGTGTTTATTTTCTTGGACTAAGGTCTATTTGGCCAACTCTAGTTACACTTCTGGACATAGAATCCCTCTCACAGATTCTGTATCGATTGTAAGAATCTTGTTCCTGTCTTCCTGTATGTCCTCCAAAACAGATCTGCCTGAAATGCATGGATCCTTCCTTAGATGCATTAACATTCTGCGGAACACCAATGGAATAGGGGGGCTGTCAAATGATAATCCTTTCTTTGTGCTCTAAAATCAGCCATATGCTGTGAAACCATTTTCCCTAGACAATTCAATAGTAACATGTTGGAGGCTGCTTGTACTCACTATAAATCTTTTCATTGTTCTTTCAATGCTATGGAACTTTAATTCTCCAGAGACTCTGGTATGCTACATATGAAATATACAGTGTCAATAGAAGGCAGTTAAGGCTAAAAAAAGTGAGTCTTTTAGGAGGAAATTTAGGGTCATTAAATGCAACACACAATTTCCTAAATGTAATTCATCTTACTCTTCTATTGATTTGGGGTCCAATTTAATGTCTGTCAAAGATACATGGTCTAAGGCAAACTTGATGCTGTAATGTATGGAAAACATGAGTTCAAATTCAGCAAACTATGTGACCCTGGACCAGTCACTCAACCTCTGTCTACCTCATTTTTTTTATCTACAAATAGTAATACCACCTATCCCACTAAGTTCAAATTCAGCAAACTGTGTGACCGTGGACCAGTAATTGAACCACTGTCTGCCTCAGTTGTTTTTATTTTATCTGCAAATAATAATACCACCTATCCCACAAAGTTTTTATACGGATAAAATATTTGTAAAGCAATCTGTATTTCTTAAAGAGAGTAAATAAATGTTTGCCATTTTTTTATTATTACTGCTGATGTTACTAATGATGGGTTAGTTTTACAGGTATTCAATTATCTATCATATATGGTTCAGTCAGATTGTTTAATCTTGTTTTTATGTATGGAAGGATAATTTTAATTCTTTTAAGTAGTTACAGATTACATTTGAAACCCCTGCAAGGTTCTATAGCTTGATGCAAATATTATGTCATCCACAAATAGGAGCATCTGGAGAGCTTCACCACCTATGGGGCATAGAACCTAAATCACTATTGTTACATTTTCCAATATGGATTTTCTAATGAATTGATATTTTCTGTTGGAATACTACTGTTTGAGTCAAATATTGATTATCCATTAAGGGCTATTATTGACATCATGATTAATACAATGAACACACTGTAAAAGGCCAAAGGAAAAGCAAAAACTGGAAAAGTCATAAAAATGAAAAGACAGGAAAAAAAGAGAAGAGAAAGGAAGAAGAGGAAAAAAAGAGAAGAGAAAGGAAAAAGAGAAGAGTTAAACATAAAAGAAGTTTAAAGTAAAACACTGTCATAAAGTAATACCTCAGAATAAGAACAGGAGCTAAATATTAGTTTCCAATTGGTATTCCTTCCACAATCCTACAAATTACGTCACCATGATAATAATGTGATGTTGTCTCATTTGATCCTCACGAGAATGCAGTAAGATGGTCATCGTTATGATATGCATTTGACAGATTAGGAAAATGAGGTTTGGGCAGCTTAAATGACTTGCCCAGAGCCACATGGCTGAATGTGAAACCAGATCTTCCTGACCCCAATTCCAGCACTCTATTAACTGCACTAGCTGCCTGCTTTTCAAGAGGAGATCAGTCCTTCCTTAGGAGTTATGGAATATATAATACACTGGACAGCTGGCACTGAGCACCAGAAGACAAGCAGTCAGCTAGATGGTGAGGAAATGTAGCCTCATTTTTTTCCTCTTATTTTCATATCATTTCCCACAAGAAGACTTCTTGGAATCTGAGAGTCATCAGTAAGCAAGCAGTTCTTTGGTCTGTCCTACCAAGCCTTTGAGATGGCACAGAACTTATTTTATGTTAAAAGACTGATAACTGAGTGCAAAGCACATTACTGAGAGTCAAAGATTGTGACTCAAAGAACAGATATTGATCTTTGCACAATTGATTGGACTACATGCAAAGACTTCCACTCACATATTCTGTCATTCTGATGTTGTAATTTCAGGCACAGGAAGACAGAAGAACAATGCCTAATCAATCAATCTATCAGAAAAATTTTATTAAATTATTAATTAATTTTATTTTATTTTTTAATTTATTAAATACTTCTGATATGCTAGAGACTGTATTTACTGTTTTTTCATTGCTTCATTTTTGTTTTTGTTTCCCCAATGCCTAGTACAATGCTCAAAACATAACATAGTCAGGTCTGGATGAGTATGAATAATGAATAATGAATCCCATGAAGTAGTCATATGATTTGAATTTTACACTATTCAAAATTATAATTATGTAAAATATACTAATATAGTACTTTATTTCAGTCTAATGGAAATATGCGACATGAATTTGAATAATGTGATGACCTCATGGGATCCATTATTTGTTAATGAACTTATCTAGATCTAGCTGTAGACACTTGATAAATACTTCCTAACTGATTGACTGAGTGACATTGAGACCTAAAGTGGAGTAGGTGAATGCAGCAGGAATGGGGGAAATCACTGAGGTACATATCTCCTCAATGCCATAAGATAATGCCATAAGATAATGCCATAATGCCATACTTTTACTTACATGGGGATGTACTTTTTCTTAGTATAAGCCCTAATTAAAGGAATATGTTTCCAATTTGGATATCTCCTATTCACCTAAAAATACTCAGGAATAAAAATTTGAAATTTTGTTTCCCCTTTCTTCCATCTCCTCTCCTCTCTTCTCCTTGCTCTTTCCTTTCTTCTTCTCTCCTTTTCCCCTCTTCTCACTGTACTATTAAAGTGAAACACTCACACACAAAATGAGTTTTAAATTCCACCTTTGAAAGTTCTTATGTGTAACTATCATTGAATTCAAAGGATGTTGTATGTAGTGTGTCCCAAAAGTCTTAGTGAAAATTAAGCTTTAATAGCTTATTAAGCTTTACTAACTTAAAATTGCACAGAGACTTGCAAATTTGGAGGATTCTGATTCCTTGAATGTATAAATTATCTATCTGATCTTCATGTCATCTGAAAATTTGATGAACATTCTAGCTTTTAAACTATTCGATAAAATCAGGCTATGAACAAATCTCTGTGTGTGTGTGTGTGTGTGTGTGTGTGTGTGTGTGTGTGTGTGTGCCTTCTTCTCTCTCAACTTGGTCAGGTAATCTCATCATAGCTACATATGCATAAATGATTTTCAGATTTACATATTTAGCTTTTTCCTGGACTCTAAATTACACTACCAACTGGACACACCATAAGCCTCTTCAAATAGTAGAACTCATTGTCTTTACTTCAAAACCTCTTTCTCTTCTGAACTTTTTTACTTCTGCTGAAAACTGCATTATCTTTCCAATAACCCCACTTTTTGCTTTTGGAATCATTGTTGATTTACTATTTTCCTTCACCTGATGTAATTAGAATTTATAATATTTGTAATATATTTGTAATATTTATACTATAATTCAGTATTTTAATTTAAGAAGTGCTTTACAGATACTAGGTTATTTTTATCTTCACAAAACCTCTGAGAAATAAGTGTTATGCCTATTTTATAGATGGGGAAACTGGGGCAGAGAAAAGTTAAATCCATTGCCCAACATCACACATCTAGTAAGTACCTCAATTTGATCTCAAGTCTTCCTGACTTTAGGTCCAGCTCTCTATCAGCAGCACCACTTACCTGCCTCTAAATATCTAATGAATTGTAAGTTTTTTATACACACACACACACACACACACACACACACACACACACACACACACACACACACATTCCTTTGAAACTTGTTTACTACTTTCTCCAAATCCTAGACAATACTTCTCTTCAAATTTATCTCTAAATTCCTCAAAATGATCCCTAGATAGTTTTACAGAATCCTTTCAAGAGAATAAAGGAAAAGCTTTCTTCCTATGTCAATTTTTTTGACATAGAGTCTCAGGAAGCCCACATGATGGGTAGTTTGGGAATGTTTACACACCATGCCTTGCCTACACTCTTTGCTTTCCTTCCAGTATTAATCTCAATATTGAGAAGTTCTGGGGGCAAATGAAAGAGATTAAGCCATCACTGATTTCAAGCTGCTTTCAAAGGGTAGAAGTGACTGCCTTACCATTTGCATGAAAAAGGACCTGGTTATTTATTTATTTTTTTACTCAATCAAACATTGAATCATAAATTTGTAGACGACTTTAATAGTTTAACTCAAACAATAAATTACACCTCTAACCTGATACAGACTGAAAATTAACACCAATATTTTTATTTAGGGAAATAAAGACTACTTTTAATTTTTAAATGAAATGATTTTATACTGTGACTTTATGGAATTATTGTTCTGCATTTCTTTTTAAAGTATTTATCTTGATTTCATTAAATATTTTTCAATTATAGTTTAAACATTTTTAACATTCATTTTTTCAAATTTTGATTTCCAAATTCTCTCCCTCCCACCTACCCTTCTCTCATCCGTTGAGAAGGCAAGGGATATGATATCAATTATATATTCTCCCACCATTTCCTGCTTAATGAAGTTCTTTCTTTTATCTTATCACCCAGGGCTAACCCATGAAATTTCTTTTTTTAAACTAAGATGGAAGAGAGAGGCAATTGTAGAATTAAAACAACATATAAGTATGCATTTTATATCTCAATATACATATGTTTGTATATTTTAATGTATAATACGCATACTTATATACAATTTTGATACATACATATTTGTAATAAATACATTCAGTTATGTTATTGCTGCAGCACTGTATGTACAACTTTCTAAATGTGTGTCTACAAATGTAAACACACGAATAGATACAATTTTATGGGCATTAACCACGAAAACGTTCAGTGCACATTATTTATTGTGGAATATATTTTGCTCGGATGAGTTGAGACAGCTTGTATAATAAAATGAACATGGCAAAAGTAGATTTTAAGTCAGGAAACAGAACAGTAAAGCAATTTCCTGAGTTATTTAAATGCTTTCAATGGAGAAATGTCATTACATCCTTGAGTTACACTGGCACATAATTATATAAGCATCACAAATAACAATGTTTTACTAAGAGAAACAGAAGTTAATATAGAAAAATGATTTCCTGTCATAAATCTTAATTTTGAGCTCAGGTAAATATGCACAAAATATATTTATATTTTATCTAAATTAATTCACATTGTTAAAGAATCATTTGTAGGTTTTACTTTAAGAAAACCACTTGATTTGAAGCCCACTCTGCAACAGATTCAGTATTGCTGGGTAAAATATAATGGAATGCAATGTATTAATAATAATGACATACATGTATGGGAATTTACATAATACAGACATATGCATATATGTGTAGTTTCACACAAATTTTTATATAGAAGAGAATTAGACTTGTACTTTCATTGGTTTTGCTAACTCAAGAAAATCAACATTTTATTGATCTATATAAGCAACTGTTCTGCAATTTATACTCTGAGAAAATCACCAAGGGAAATGACACATTAACTGACTTGCCTAGGATCATAGAACTAGCATGTTTTAGAGGTAGGACTTGAATTCAGTTCTTCCCAACACTATCTACCTGAAAATGTTACTCCTATCTGCAACATCATATTGACCAGTATTAAAATAATAATAGCAACAATTTGTTGACACTTTCATAGATAAATTGTATTCACATTTTTTAAATATTTTAAATGGAAAGTCTCAGTTGCAGCAAAAATGGATCTGAGAGGAGTGCTACAATATTTTACAAATATGTTTTTAATCATGATTTTATGAGTGGGATTTACTCATTAATTGAGTTGAATACATTTATATACAATCATACAATTATTATAAAATACTTAGAAACTGAACCAAGGCTTACCTTTTTCTTTAATCCAATATTTTGAGTCACATTATCTTATTTAAAGAAATTTCTTAATGCTCAGATATTTCTAACTATTTTATTTACCACAATTTTATTTCAAACAATTTGCTTCTACCTCAAGAATATTTTAATATTTAGTATAAATTATTCTCACTCACTGTATGTATACATATATACATATATGGATGGATAGATACATGTATATCCATATGCTTAAATATTTATACATTTCTAAATGCCAGCATTGATACCTATTGTCATTTATGTATTTAAATTCCCCAACATCCTCTGCTCTCCACCATCAGCTGGATTATATAAAATTGTTCAGGGCTCGTTGTTGATGGATTTTAAGAGGCTTTTCCCTCTCAACATATCAGAAGAAATAAAGGACAAAATAGTCAAGCCTTTTTGGAGTTTACCCTCTATCAAAGCATATGTTAGACCAGCGATTAAGTCAATCTTATCGTCCTCCAACACTTTATAAATTCTCTTTCCCTCCAATCCACTCTTCTATACAGTAAAAAGTGCCTCCAATTAGATTAGCTCCCTGTCTCAACAGCAGAGCTCCTCTGTTATTTGTGGTCTCCTTCTGCCACGTCATATCCCCACAAGTCTCTGTGTCTGACTTCAAACTTCTAATGGCTCAGTTTTTTAAAGCAGTTTTTCTCATTAGCTATCATGATCTCTCTTGAACATGGCTTTTTGGACACCTGACCAAAAGATCTGGATTCTAATGCCTCAAAAACTAGGCTTTTCAGTTGTGTGACACTTGTCTAACTTAAGTTGAAAAACCACGAATCTATATTTCTGGCAAATAACAGAAAATTATTATACAATGTTTTAGTTCCAAAGAATTTCTTTGATTTGGAGTTATACAGAAAAAAAATTGAAAAATCCTGAAAACACTCCTATTCAAATTACTTTCTGGAAGACAATAGATCACATTCACCTCTAACATCATCAGCATCCTTCTTTCTGAATTGTTGCTCAGGTCCTCCTAGAACTTTTAAATTATCATGAACTGCTTTTCTCTCAGATATATATGGTTTGTGCTTATTCTTAACCTGCTTTTCTTGGTATTTAATGAAAATTAATTTTTCTGCCTCTTTCAGGAATTATAATATGCCCATAAGAAACAGGCAAGACCTTGTATAGGACTAGTTATGATGTGAGTTACACTAATATCATTGCACAGGAGAGATTTTTTAATATGTATTTTTTATTTTTTGGCACAGGAGAGATTCCTGAAATGTGCATGTAAAAAGCAATATCCTCAAAGTAAGAAGATGGTGGAAAGACAAATGGGGGAGGAGGAACTGAGCATATTGGTAACGACATTGAAGGATTTCAACAGAAATGCATGTGGAAGGAATCCTCTCCATACTTATTGACAGAATGATTCCGGAGCATAACTTGACTAGAATATGAAGTTCATGTTGGGAAAAACTGTGAACACTGAAAAGGTAAGGTAGAAGAAGCTGGCCCTCCTGGTCTCAGGGAAATGAAAGCAATCATCAATTCACATTGAAAGGAAAGGGGAGGAAAAGAGAGCAAGAATTTATATAGTTTCTACTATTTCTCTGGCCCTGTGCTGAGCACTTTTATATATCTCTTTTGATCCTCACAACGACCCTGAGAAGTAGGTTATTTCTTTCCTTTTACATTCGAGGAAACCGAGGCAAATAGAGGGTAAATGATTTGACTTACTTGGCTTCCTTTAAGTCCCAACTAAAATCATATCATTTTCTGGGAGCCTTCCTCAACATTTCTGAATTCAGAGCCTTCCATCTGTTAATGATTTCCTCTTTATACTCCTATATATAACTTGCTATGTCTGTTTTTGTTTACATGTCTCCCCCATTAAATTGTGAGTTCTTTTTGGAAAGGTGTTTTTTTTCTTCTTTTTCAGTCAACGTATCATTCAATCCATATTTAGTGTCTGGCCCCTGGTATGTCTTTAATAAATGTTTATTGATTGAGTGCCCAATCATATAGTTAGCAGGTGTCTGAGATCATATTTAAATTCATGTCTTCCTGACTTTAGACTCAGTGCTTTTTGCACTGCACCACACTATCAAAGTTCTCACACCTAGTTATTTGCAGAGCTAGGCAGGATACCAGAAGGTATTCTGGATCTCAGGATGGTATTCTTTTCAATAAGCCATCTTATTATCCTGAAGGTATGCCTTGTGCTCTTTAAAAAAAAATCTCCCACATGTCACAGCTTATTTTTGGAAGTAATTTTCTTTAAATGCCAAATTAAATTACTTAGGCCACATTTCTTTAAAACAAACTTTACATTGGGTTTAGGATTATTCTATATGTTTTCAACTCTTTCTGTTAAAATGAGAGAATTATAAGTAATGGGTGTGATCAAAAACTCCCTTGATCTATTTTGGAAAGAAAGTTCCTCAGGGGAATTTGATGAGCTGTCCAGAAGTAGAAAGAAGTCAACTCATGCTTTGGGGTTGGGGAGGGGTTGAAGTAGTGGCAAATGAGTTGTTACATGTATTGGAAAGAACTGAGAAGAATTAAATTGTAAATATTACCATTTATAAAAATATCCTTAAAACCAATCAGCTAAGTTTTATTCAATGCATCTAAATTGAAGTGAAATTAAGGTGATAACCCCAAGTGAAACTAAAGTGATCCATCAAATATATATATAATTTCATAATTTTCCCTTTAAGTAATTATAACATTAATCTCATCTATTAGAATTGAAACGTATCGGTGATTTAAAAAATAAAATATTGACTAGATTGTTCCCTTTAAATTCAAAAGATCAGTGTTACTTAAGATTAATTCAGAATTTATAAAATTTGTAATCTATAAAGTTTTAATTTGTGAATCATCAACTTTAAAATTATATAAAGGAAGTTTACTTAAGACAAGGGATAGTTATGAAAGACACAGCAGTGCAGTGGGAAAGCGCATTGAACTTGGAATCAAGAGAGATCTGTATTCATGATTGTGCCTCTAATACTAAATAGCTATGTGAACACATGAACAAGTTAGGACCACTTTGATCCTCTTCCCTTATCAGTAAAATGTAAATGTTAATACTCATTTTATCTACCTCACAAGATCATGTGAGAGGGATTCCCATGAAACACTTCCTTAACCTCAAAGTGGTAGACAAATGGAAGTTATTTGTATGTATTTATTTTCAAAGAAACATTCTGGGTGGTTTCAGTGTTTCAAATTCTCTTGTAGCTATTTTCACTGTAATGAATTTTTGGTAGTTCTGTCATGACTTTAGGACCTTTCTCTGCCTCTGGTGATTTACTACATACAACAACAACAAATTAATTACCTATAGAATGTACATAATTAAGGTTCTAATTCTAGCTCAGTGTTCTAGAAACATTAAGGTATTTGTCACGGTCATGTTGCCAATATGTTAGAACCCATGGAAAAAGTGGCTAGATACCATTAACACAAATTTCTATTAATAATAAAACTAAATCAAAGTTGCAATTGCCTCACTAGCAATTTCTTCCATGATCTTTCAGGGCCAATATCCAATTTAGTATACTTACTTTCTTACCAGTGGTTCAGTCATTCATTCATTTATTCATTCTATACTCATGTGGAATATCCTAGATTGAGCACAGCTAATTGATATCTTTGCTTAGATTACAGCCTGAATGAAGGAGAGTAATGTAAAATCAACTCTGACAAGATAGGCTAACAACACCAGTCATATTATGAAAAGCCTTAAGAAAAGTTTTCTTTTAGGCACGGAATTAATTCCAATTACATAGCCCTTTTAAATATTCACCAGTAACTATTAAACCCTTCCTCCCTTTGAGAAGAAACCAATATTGACTACTATTTAGCTTCCCTGTTAGTAGTCTGCTAACAAATATCCCAATAGAATTGAGAATAAAAACTAGTTAAATTTTTTCTTTGTATTTTTGTCAGAAGCAAGTACAATATCAGGTTCACAGCAGACAATATAAAATAGTTTATGATTTATTGATCAATAAATTATGATCAATAAGTAATTAATTGTGTTAAATAATTTCAGTATTTTAATGACCCCATTAGGACTTCTCTTGACAAAGGTACTGGAGTGGTTTAACATTTCCTTTGGTAAACAGGGATTAGTCCATGATCACATCAGCTAGTATGTTTCTGAGGCTCCATTTGAACTGGGTTTTCCTGACTCCAGATTTGGAACTTTATCTATTACATCACCTACTTGCCCACATACTAACTAGATTTTTAAATTTTACCTGAAAACTGAAGGCAATTTTTTAAGGTAGAGCTCCAGAGGTAGTGACCAAGTTGGAAAAATAAACATTTTTGAGATGACAACATGGTTTAATTATATAGGAGGAGACTAAGGTTCCGAGAGAAGTAACTTGCCAGATTTTATATAAGAAGAGTATTTAGAGAGGCATCATGAATGATGTTGAAGTTAGAGAGTTGGACTTTAATTTGCTAGCTATGAAAGGGAGGGCAAATCTCTTTTGGCCTCAGTTTCCTCATCTATGACAATGAGGTAGTTGGAGTAGTTGTCATTTAAGGAATTCTACAACATGTTAGGGCTGCGATTCAAACATATGTCTCTTGATTATGTCTATAGAAGCAACATAGTCTAATGGAAGAATTCCCTAAATTTGGAATCAGATGAACCAAGTTTCAATGCTGATTTTGCTACTTACCATCTGTGTAGCCTTGAGCAATTCATTTCATCTCTTGGCCTTACTTTATACTCATTTGCAATTTATTCATCCTCTAATTACTACAAGAGTTTCAGCATTGAGAAATGGAGACCTAATCCCAAGTCATGTGTTAATAAAAGGCAGGATTTCTTTATAACATAATGCATATCATTCAAGGTAAAACCCCAAGACCTGCTGTACCATGGTCTGGTTGGCAGAAGTATGAAATGTGAGAGAAAAGAATAAGTTCAACTCCCACTCTACCTTTATCCTCTCAAGCTAGAATTGGTAAGAAGAAAGGCAAGAAAAAACAGTAAGGAAAGGAGCAAGGAAACCTTGCATAAATGGTGAGATAAAGAATCAGGATCTGAAATTTAAAAAGGAAGGTGAAGTAATAACACACCCACTCACATTTTACTTGGTTCACTTTTTGTTGATCTCATTATAAGATAGAGACATAATATTTGGTGGATAAAAAAATGTCTCGTGCTAAAAGCTGGCACAAGTTAAAAGCCAGGAGTTGGATGAAATGAAAAAGGGCAGTGGGTGATGGAAGAGAATAAAAACATGGGCAGAATTCTTTTTGTATGTTTCTAAAGCGATTTCATTTAGAAGTTGGGAGCCATTCCATCTCTAACCATTTCGCCTAAGGGTTCTTTTCCTGAATCTGTTTTGAAGTCTGTTTTCATATCTTGAAAAATATAGTATTAGTTTAAGAAACACCACCCAATTTTTTTTAAACCCTTGTACTTTGGTGTATTGTCTCATAGGTGGAAGAGTGGTAAGGGTGGGCAATAGGGGTCAAGTGACTTGCCCAGGGTCACACAGCTGGGAAGTGGCTGAGGCCGGGTTTGAACCTAGGACCTCCTGTCTCTAGGCCTGACTCTCACTCCACTGAGCTACCCATCTGCCCAACACCACCCAATTTTAATAGAATATTCTAAAATCTAATGAGTTGTACATCAAGAATATTTTATTTCAGAAAAGAAAAATGCTATATGTGGCTAACATCAAATAGTAGCAGAAATAAAATGGATTTTATCTTAAAATTAATTGGCCAACAAAAAAAATTAAGTGCTTATTTACTGTGTGCTACACACTGTACTAAGTCCTTAGGATAGAATGGCAAAAATCAATCACTTTCCTATAAAAACCACATGTTATAAGGAGAGTGAAAAACAAGAAAATATTTGGGA
Source organism: Gracilinanus agilis (assembly GCF_016433145.1). NCBI lineage: Eukaryota > Metazoa > Chordata > Mammalia > Didelphimorphia > Didelphidae > Gracilinanus > Gracilinanus agilis. The sequence goes on from NC_058133.1 coordinate 455,585,846, forward strand.
GCATTGACTATATAGATATAGATAGAGAGATATACATCATATGTCTACATGGATATAGCTATAGATACAGATATCAATATCATTGTAGACATGGAAAGAGATACGCATCTTAGTAGAAAGGTTAAGTAGGAGGGAAAGCCAATTACTCCAAAACTATTATGGGGAAAGCACTAGGTCAAACTGTTAATGGGAAATCAAAGGAGAAACAAGTAAATTCTCTTTTACTAACCTAGATCAATATAAGGTAGAGCCAGAGGCCTGTGGGTACTTCGTGTCTTAAAATTTTATTTATTTAAAAAAATTAATCCTAGTTATCTCTGTTCTTCCCTTTCCTCCCCACACCATAGAAGGTATCCCTGGGGGAGTTGTGGGGGAGAAATATATACATATACATATGTGTGTGTGCATTATATATATATATATATATATATATGTAAATGTATGTATATATGCATATATATATATAAAACAAAAGAGACAGAGAGACCAAGACATAGAGACAGAGACAGACAAAAAGACAGAGACAGAGAGACAGAGACAGAGACAGAGAGAGAGAAATAGGGAGAGAGAGAAAGAGAAAAAGGAAGAAAGAGGGAAAGGGAGAAGAAGAAAGAAAGGGAGAAGAAGAGGGAAAGAGATTTATTGTGACTTTCTTGTTTTTAATTTTCAGTTCATTCTCTGGAGGGAGATGGACATTAAAGACTTATTTTTTTTAATGTTTATTCCGTTGCTGTATATAGAATGTTGTATTGGATTTCATTTATTACTTCATGTAGCTCTTTATAAGGCTTTTTTTTTAATCAACCTGTTTATCATTTCCTACAGTGCATATACCACAATTTGTCCAGTCATTCCCCAACTGAGGGCAATTCCTTCAATTTCCATTTCTTTGCCACTACAAGATAATTGCTATAAATAAATACCTTGGATAATATAGGGTTTTTTTCCCTTTTTCTTAATCTTCTTGGGAAACAGATTCTAGGCATAGCTAGGACTAAGGTATATACATAGTTTGATAATTTTCTGGACATAATCCCAAATTCCTCCCCAGAATGGTTGGATCAGGTCATAATTATATCAGTAATATATCAATTTCTGTGTTTTTCCATATCCCCTCCGACATTTATCATTTTGCCTTTTTATCATTTGAGTCAGTCTGATAGATGCCAAGTGATACCTCAGAATTGTTTTGGTTTTAATTTCTCTCGTCAGTAATGATTTAGAGTATTTTTCATGTACCTATATATGGCTTTTATGTCTTCATCCTAACAGTATGTTCATATCTTTTGCCCATTTATTAATTGGGGAATGGCTCTTATTTCTTATAAAATTGACAAAATTATGTATATATTTTAGATATGAGACCTTTATGCATGACTTTATCTATATATTATCTTCTAATTTTCTGCTTTCCTTCTAATCCTGATTACCTTAATTTTATTTGTCCATAAAATTTTAATTAAATGTAATCAAAATTATCCATTTTACATCTCACAGTGCTCTGCAACTCATTTACTCACAAATTTCTCTCCTATTAATAGTATTTAATTTTTTTTCTTAGTGTTTGTAGTATTTTCTCCTTAACACCAGGAGCTATAGAACATAACAATGATGTTCCTGTGCATTTTCTTCTTAGGGTCTCTTTATGGTGGTAATCTATGTATTTTTTCAATTTCTACATTACCCTCTAGTTCTAAACCTTCAGGGTGATTTTTCTACATAGTAGTCTGGTAGTATAGTGTCTAAACTCTTTTTTAAATAAATCATAACTACTTTCTGATAATCCAACAATTTTTATATTCTCTCCTTGATCTATTTCCTAGGTCAATTGTTTTTATAATGTTTCATATACCCTTTTATTTTTTCACTCTTGATTTTGCTTTGTTATTTCTTGTTGCTTCCCTTTTTCCAATTCTAAATTTAAATGATTTTTTTCTGTCAGATTTTGGATCTCTTTTTATAATTTAAAATTTTCTTACTTTGCTCTTATTATTTTCTGAGTTTCCTTCAACCTCACTCATTTGGTTTTTCAAGTCTTTTTAAGGTGCTTTCAAAAATTCTTTGTGAACTTCTTACCATTTGAAGTTTCTCTTTACTGTTTTAGATGAAGGTGTTTTAACTCACAGCCTTTGAATTTGAACCTTGGTTTTCTCTGTTCCTTTAGTAGTGATCTAAAATTAGATTATTTCTCTTTTGCTTACTAACTTAAAAATAATTAGCAATGAGTAGCCTTAATTGTTAGCTTTATGCTGCAATTGGGCTCTCTCCCCAGGGTCAGGGGAGATTCCTTAGATTTCAGGGGTTTTGTGTTTGCTATTTCCTGGGTTTTACTTAGTTCTTCTGACTTCTATAATCCAGGGTCAAATGTAGTCTCTGTTCCCTGCTCCCCTCAAGTTTCATATCACAGTCTGTGATTGATCTCAGGTATTCCTAATGGGGAACCCTAGCAATTATGCCACGGAAATTAGAGTTCCACTCCCTGTGGTCTCCAACTGTCTTTGAGCACCAGCTCACCTACCTGAACAGCAACTAGGGACTCTATGCTTTTAGAGGTGACCACAGCCAGCAGGACCCTTACCTCACAGCAACAACACTCACCAGTATGAGTTTCTTCATCAATCCTCCTCTCCTGAAGCTATAGCCTGGGAAAGAGTGGTATCTAATCAGTACTCTTGGGATCCTGAATTTCTTCTGTGGTCACTTGCCAATCCTGGAGTGGTATGAATTGATTGGGATCTCTGGCGCTGAGGCTGTAGCCCACCCAGCTGCTTCCAGGGTATGCTTCCCTTTGATTCTATAGATACCTGCCCCTGGAGTATAATTTCAAGTCTAGCAGACAAAGTGAGGTCCCAGCCTTTTGACCAGGACTTGCTTGTTGATTCTTGGTTCATTTGCTCCAGAGCACTTGCATTTCAATCAGTTGAGAGACAGAGATCTTCCTCCCCAGCAACTCTTATTCAATTCTTTCTCTTATCTATTTCTGCAGCTTTTAATATTGATTCTGTGGTGTTATTTGTAATTGTTTGTGGGGTATTTAGAATATAAGGCAGTCTCATGCCCTACTCCACCATCATGTCACCATCCTCTTCCTCTTCCTCTTCCTTTTCCAGATAGAAAAGTCTTCACACAGAGCTTGCCAGGATGGAGATTGACCTGAGTTCCACGGTTGAGAATCAGAGCAAAGGCTAATGTCAATTCATGAGTGACTTAAGCTAACTGGGTACCTTTTAGGAATCAAGAACAGAAGCCAATAGGAATAATAGTTTCTGACCTCCAAGATGAGGTTCAAATAAAAGTAACTGAAGATAGGACTTGGGAATAAGCACAAGTCAACATCAAGCTGCCTACCAAAAGGAATGGAAGTGATTGCAGTGAGAACTTCATTGAACTTATGAACTGACTGGCAGTAGGAACAGATTGTACTGACCACAGAATGGAGACTCAGATTTAGCCCATAGAATCAGACTTAGTACTTCAAGTAAGTGACCAGGGCAGAGACTTCAGACACCAGGGCTGCCTGTAGTTATAAAAATGAAGATCCTCCTAGATAGCTGGATAGCTAGCAAAGAGACTCCAGCAAGTGATTGAGAGGATCATCCACCATGATCAGGTGGGATTTATACCAGGAATGCAAGGATGGTTCAACATTAGGAACACCATCCACATAATTGATCATATCAACAGTCTAACAAACAAAAATCACAGGATTATCTCAATAGATGCTGATAAAGCCTTTGACAAAATACAGCACACATTCCTATTGAAAACACTGGAAAGTATAAGAATAGAAGAACCTTTCCTAAAAATAATAAACAGTATATACCTAAAACCATCAACAAGCATCATATGCAATGGGGATAAATTAGAAGCCTTCCCAATGAGATCAGGAGTGAAACAAGGATGCCCATTATCACCTCTATTATTTAACATTGTACTAGAAATACTAGCAGTAGCAATTAGAGAAGAAAAAGAAATTGAAGGTATTAAAATAGGCAATGAGGAGACTAAAGTATCACTCTTTGCAGATGATATGATGGTCTACTTAAAAAATCCTAGAGAATCAACTGAGAAGCTTGTAGAAATAATCAACAACTTTAGCAAAGTTGCAGGATACAAAATAAATGCACATAAATCATCAGCATTTCTATATATTTCCAACACATTAGAGCAGCAAGAGGTAGAAAGAGAAACACCATCTAAAATCACCCTAGACAATATAAAATACTTAGGAATCCATCTACCAAAACAAACACAGCAATTATATGAAAACAACTACAAAACACTTTCCAAATAAGTAAAACTGGATCTAAACAATTGGAAAGCCATTGATTGCTCATGGGTAGGATGAGCTAAAATAATAAAAATGACCATTCTACCCAAATTAATTTAGCTATTTAGCACCATACCTATCAAACTACCAAAAATCTTTTTTATTGAATTAGAAAAAATTATAACAAAATTCATATGGAGTAACAAAAGATCAAGAATATAAAGAGAAACAATAAAAAAATGTGAAGGGAGGTGGTCTAGCAGTACCAGATATTAAACTATACTATAAAGCAGCAGCCATCAAAATGGTATGGTACTAGCTAAGAGACAGAAGAGAGGATCAGTGGAATAGATTTGGGGTAAATGACATCAGCAAGACACTGTATGATAAACCCAAAGAGCCCAACTTTTGGGACAAAAATACAGTATTTGACAAAAATTGCTGGGAAATTTGGAAAACAATATGGGAAAGGTTAGGCTTAAATCAACATCTCACACACTACACCAAGATAAATTCAGAATGGGTGAATGACTTGAATATAAAGAGGGAAAATATAAACAAGTTAAATGAACACAGAATAGTATACTTGTCAGATCTCTGGGAAAGGAAAGATTTTAAAACCAAGCAAGAGTTAGAGAAAATTACAAAATGTAAAATAAATGATTTTGATTATATCAAACTAAAAAGCTTTTGTACAAACAAAAACAATGCAGCCAAAATCAGAAGGGAAACAACAAAAAATCAGAAGGGAAAATCTTTATAACAAAATACTCTGACAGTGGTCTAATTACTCAAAATATACAAGGAGTTAAATCAATTGCATAAAAAATCAAGCCATTTCCCCAATTGATAAATGGACAAGGGATATGAATAGGCAATTTTCAGATAAAGAAATCAAAAGTATCAATAAGCACATGAGAAAGTGTTCTAAATCTCTAATAATTAGAGAAATGCAAATCAAAACAACTCTGAGGTACCACCTCACACCTAGCAGAATGGCTAAAATGATAGAAGGGTCGAGAGTAATGAATGTTGGATGGGATGTGGCAAAATTTGGACATTAATGCATTGCTGGTGGAGTTGTGAACTGATCCAACCATTCTGGATGGGAATTTGGAACTATGCTCAAAGGGCTATGAAAGAATGCCTGCCCTTTGATCCAGCCATACCATTGTTGGGTTTGTACCCCAAAGAGATAATAGATAAACAGACTTGTATGAAAATATTTATAGCCATGCTTTTTGTGGTGGCAAAAAACTGGAAAATGAGGGTATGCCCTTCAATTGGGGAATGGCTGAATAAATTGTGGCATATGCTGGTGATGGAATACTATTGAGCTCAAAGGAATAATAATCTGGAGGAATTCCATGTGAACTGGAAAGACCTCCAGGAAGTGATGCAGCGTGAAAGGAGAAGAGCCAGAAGAACATTGTACACAGAGACCAATACACTGTAGTGAAATAGAATGTGGTGGACTTCTGTACTGGCAGTAATGCAGTGACCCAGGACAATTCTGAGGGATTTATGGAAAAGAACACTACCCACATTCAGAGCAAGAACTACAGGAGTGGAAACACAGAAGAAAAACAACTGCTTGAACATATGGGTTGAGGCTGACATGATTGGGGATGTAGACTCGAAACTACCACAGCAATGCAGCTATCAACAATTTGGAAATGGGTCTTGATCAATGACACATGGTAAAACTAGTGGAAATGTGCAGTGTCTTAGGGAGGGAATTTGAGGGGTGAAGAGGAAAGTAGGAGCATGAATCATATAACCATGTTAACTTTTCAAAAAAATAAATATTAAAAAAATTAAAAAATAAAGGAAAAAAGAAATTATATCCACATATATAATCAATATGTCTTTGTATCTTATCATTAAAATCTGAGAGGATATTATAGAATGTATGAAATAATAGGGAGTCTACCTACCAAAATACATATAGGAATTATATGAATACAACTACAAAATATTTTTTAAAGCTGAATAATAGGAGAATTAACTACTGAAAGAAATATAGACTGAGCCTTTTTTACAATAAAAAATCACCTTTCTGTCTACTACTTATTTAATATGCCAATTAAATAACCAAAGGATTACTTTATAGAGCTAAGAAAAAATCAAAATAAATATAGAGAGGAAAATGATGAATCTTAGATGGTGAAAAAATAGATACACTAGCACACTACTGGTTGTGAATTGGTCCAACCATTCTGGAGAGCAATTTGGAACTATGCTCAAAAGATTTTAAAATTGTGCATACCCTTTGACCAAGCCATATCATGACTGAGTCTATATCCCAAAGGGTTCAAAGAAAAGAGAAAAAAAGGAACTATATGTACAAAAATACTTATCACAGATCCTTTTGTAGTAGCAAAGAATTGGAAAATATCAAGGAAGCTTAACAATTTGAGAATGACTAAACAAGGTTTGGCATATGATTATAATGGGAAAGTATTGTTCTTTAATAAATGATGAGCATCATGGTTTTCAAAATCTGGGAAGACATAAAAATTCATGCTAAGTGAAGTAACATAACCAAGAGAACAATGTATACAGTCAGATCAATATTACAACAATGATCAACTGTGAAAAGAAGCTATCCTGATTTTAAAAAAATGATCCAAGACAATTCCAAAGAACCTATGTTGAAATATTCTATTTACCTTCAAAAAGAGAATGAATAATATTATCATAGACTGAAAAACAATTTTTACACTTTTAATGTTTATTAATTATTATTATATTTGTAACATGGCTAACATGGAAATATATTTTGCATGACTTTGAATATATAATTCATGTAGTGCTTGATTCCTGAATGGTTAGGGGAAGGGAGGGAGGGAGATAATTTGGAATTCATTTATTAAAGTGTCAACCAAATAATTAAAAATAAGTCAAGAGAGAAAAAGGTCTACAACATTATGAGGAATAATGAAAAAATGGGGAAGAAGTGGAAGCTAGCAGTAACAAACTTCAAACTACACTTTAGAGACATAATGAAAATATTTCAGAAATGATTAAAAATTAGAAAGGTAAGTTAAGGTAACAACAATCTTTCATTCTATATACCAGAAACAAATAAAACTATGAACCAAGTGTTTGCTAAACCTAAAGAACCTAACTAGCAGGATTCACTATTCTACAAAAAACCTTCAGGGAAAATTGTAAAATAGCATGGCAGAAATGAGGTTTAGACCAACACATCATACTATACAAAAATAAGTTCTAAATGGGCATAAGAGTGAATCTTGTCCTTTGGTCTAGCCTTTTATAGTCCTTTTTCCTGTCACTTCCTGTCTCTCCCACTTCACAGGAACCAAACACAGCCTCTCAATTTGCCTAGCACTGCCTAAGGGGGGGGGGGCAGTGCTTGTGGCCTTTGGGGGTGTGAACTAGTAAGTGACTTGTGAGCTCTCTTACTTAATGGTTAGCTAGGTACTAAGTAGGGGTACTTTAAGTTCTTTATTTTATTAAATTAAAGTTTGCTGATTGATTACACATTAAAAATAAACTGAGAATCTAATTCTCTCTTCACAACAGCCTTTCAAAAGAAGAGAAACAAACTATTAATAGCCATATGATTATATATATATATATACACATGCACAAATCACTAATAATTATATAAATACAAATCATAGCAACTCTGATGTTTGACACCTCACCCATCATAATGAAGAACATCACAAAATAAGAAAATGAAAAACTTGGATGATCTATAAGAAAAAAGAGTCACATCAATCTCCTGTTAATTGAACTATGAATCTGTACAGTATTTTGTGAAAGGCAGTTTGGAAGTGTCCTAAAAGTTACTAAAGAGAACACCTTCTTTGGCCCTGCAAAACTTATCTTTACACTAATATCCTAAAGAGGTAAAAGATGAAGTGAACAAAAAACATAAAATATAAGAAGGAAAAAATATATAACAAACCAGGTCTTTTCCAATAGAGGCCAAGAAGAAAACAGCCATCCATTAAGAATGGTGGACAAATTTTTGTATATAAATGTAATGAAATACTTAGTAATGTGCTATAAATTATTAAGACAGTAATGCTAGAAAAAATATAGAAAGACTTGATGACTAATCGTTAATCCAGAGAAATGATGATTTAAGGATATTATCTTCCCCCTGACATGGAAGGGATGGACTCAAGAAGCAGAAAGAGATAAATATTTTGACATAGGCATTATGTGAATTACTTTAATTTGAGTATGTATATTTGTTACAAGGATTTCATTACTTTTTCAATGGAGATGTGGAGGAAAAATAAGTGTGTTAATTGAAAATGGGTTGGTTATATTGAGCTTTAGCTATCATCTAATCCAAGTTGTCCAAAAAGTAGTTGATAATGAAGTGCCTGAACTGAGGAGTAACTAGAGCTAAAGACACAAATTGGAGAATCATCTACATAAAAACCAAATTAATTTTGGGAATCCAATAAGATATACAGATAGAAGGAAAACAGAAAAGGACAGATGACCATGGAGGACAATAATAAGGAGGAAAGTTATGACAAATATGGACAGCTTACTAAAACAGCAAAAACATCACTTTGACAACAAAGGGTTCAAACAAGGCCAACAAACTCAAAACTATTTTTTTCCTCAAAAGTAATGGTATGGGGAACAGATGGGTGGTTCGGAGGATTGAGAGCCAGGCTTAGAGATGGCAGGTCCTAGGTTGAAATGTGGCCTCAGATACTTCATAGCTGTGTGACCCTGGGCAAGTCACTTAACCCCCACTGCCTAGCCCTTACTGCTCTTCTGCCTTAGAAACAATACATAGTATTGATTCTAAGACATAAGGAAAGGATTTAAAAAAAAAAAAAAGAAAGAATGTTATGACCCTGAGAGGTGGACAGCTAAGCTTTGCAGAACTGACATTTTCAAATTAGGGTGCTGGAGAAAACTTTTGAGAGTCCTAGGAACAACAAAGACAGTCAATATTTAGAGAAATTAATTCATATTATTAATTGGAAAGACAAATACTGAAACTGAATCTTAAATACTTTGGCCACATAATAATAAGAAAGGACTCATCGGAAAAGACACAGATGTGAGGAAAGATTGAAGGCAAAAGGAAAAGGGAAAAGCAGAGGATAACATGGATAGATATTGTCATGGAAACAATGAACATGAATTCTGAAAGACTTCAGGTGACATTGGAGGATAGAAGGATCTGGTGTACTCTTGTCCATTGGGTCAGAGAGAGAGTCAGATATGACTTAATGACATAAAAACAATAACAAAGATATGAGAGCCATTTTTAATCAGTAGTTTGTGAATGCACTATCAACTATTTAGAGAAAAGGTAAAAAATAACATAAAATTTAAAGAAAGAAAGAAATTAAAATATAAGATCTTGTAGGCAATTGTGACAGTTTTCTTCTGACTCTATTCAAACAAGCTATTGATACTGAAAAATAGGAAATGGAAAACAAGAAATGACACTGACATAGGCTATTACTAGGAGCAATTTCTACAACAAAATGCCTAAACTACCTCAGTCAAAAACATTTTATCTTCTTGCCAAGAGAAGTGACATGACAACCAATAGTAATGCTACTTTAGAACATAGAAGTATTTAAAAACTATTATGAGGGTGGAAGATTAAAAGTAGCATTGACTCATACTAAATAGTTTTAAGAATCAATAGTGGAGAAAAAAACAAATCAGCAGAAGGCTTGATATGAAAACCAAGCCAGGTCATCTTCAAAGCATTTATAGAAACAACTGGGAGGAAAAGAAAAAAATATAGCTGAAAATTGTTAGAAACCCACAAGAATTTTTTATAGCATCTTCCTTTCTGTGGCAGTGGAATCACTCTTGTTAGAATTTAGTACTTTAGTCTCTGATGTGCTATCTGAGGAAGAGAAAATAAAACTAAGAAAATTAATATAGTAAGAACAATTCGATCAGTTCCACTACACACAGGAGAGAGCTATGCTCAAAATGCCATATTTTTTAAGGCACTGGAGAAATTTAGAAAGTGGGCAATGTGCTGAAGGAAAGGCAAGAACTATTGCACATTTTGGAATATTATTACCTTCCAAAGTGATTGAAAGGATACCAATAACAAATGACTCATTTACCTATTTTCTCATCTCTGTAAAACCTTCATGAAAATAATCTACAAATACAGAAATTGTCTGTGATGAAAGTTGAAAAGCAAACAGGTATTTTGGAAAATTATTTTCTACAGAGAATCATCATTTCATACTCACACAGTCGAAGTTTAATGGTTACCAGACTAGACTATGAGTCAGAAGATTACAGTTCAAATAAAGTCTTAAACACTTAGTTTTTTTTTTAATCCTAGACTAGTCATTTTAATATTATTAAACTTCCATTCCTCATCTGTTAAACTGGAGCAATGAAAGCAGTTTCGTCATAAAGTTGAAAGGATCAAGTGAAATCCTATTCATTAAATACAAGCTTCAAAATGCTATACTAATTTTACTTATTGCTATAATAATTTGTCAACTTCTTCCCCACAATCCAAAGCCTTAATTTTCAAACAAGGTCTCCCCCAAATTTCAGGTAACATATTCATAAGATCAAAAAGATTTGCATAATAGACATGACCAGAGATAATCTTATTCAATTTTTCTCCTGTTATTAATACAAAATGAAGCATAAAGGGAGCAGTTATAAGCTTAGAAAGTGCATTTGTCTCTCTTATGGACTACATTTTTAACAAAGTCTATATCTAAGCTATATCTACTCCAAATAATCAATACTGTAGCTAATTCAGAGAGCTATGGAGATTAACACCATTGGAATAAGTAGGTGGCTTCCTATTGCTAAACAATTATGGAAAATGAAGCAGTAAAAAGTGGAACAAAAGAAATGTTGGAACCAAATGGAAGAAATGTATTAAAAACAAGTTTTAACCGATAAACTGCCCAAGGGTTCTACTGGTACCCACAAAATCTAAAAGACCAAATTGAATGCCTACAAATGATTAGACCTTAAATTGCCTTATAATTAATTATTAGCTTTTACTGGAATGCTTGAAATTCTTAAAAGGATTCATATTAATTATCCACAGAGAGAAAAAAATGTATAAATTCCTCTTTTCTTGCTATAATAGATGTACTATATAATAGCCACAGCTTGTCAAAACAAATGAATGTCTAATGAAGAAATAACTGCTATACTTAGAGGAAATAACTAATGATATAATACTCTCAGAAATCTCTTTGGTAGGAAGTCATTGACAAGTAAAATACATATTTTAAGAGAGAAATATATGTGTATATAAGATATCACATACAGATATTTGTATACATATATAAATGAATGGGTATATATATATATATGCATATATATATATTGGTTAATGATATCCAAGTATTTTAATTTAATATATTTCAAATTAAGTCTATTACATCATTACTGTGACTATATGTAAGCCAAAGTAGTGTTATAGACTTTGTTATTAATACAAATATGTAAATTATTTATCTAATAAAAGAGATTTTCTAATACTCAGAAACTATTTTTCCCTCAATTAAATAAATATAATACTTTATGTTTATTGCTGAGATTGTTTTGGTTGAACTCTGTTATTTATGTTGCTTAAGAACCTTTATCATCATTGTCATAATCATCTTCATTATTATTTACCATTGACATATAATGTATGAAATACATTTTATACCACAAGAGTCCCTAAGGTTGCCACTAAGAATGAGGAATCATGAAAAGAAAAAATCCAATTTTAGGTATTTTTATAGATGGAGACCAATTCTGACTGATATAATTTAAATGAATCTAATTTATGAAAAGTACTTAGGTCTTTGTTTTACTATGTTCTATAATTTCTATATTCTAAAATTTTTGACATTAAAATATACTATTATGAAACCAAATCAGGCTGTGTATGCCATTCAGTAAACTTAAAATTCCATTTCAAGAGAGATAATTTCAGCTTAAGAAGAATGGATAAAAAGCAACAGCAAAGCTTACACAAAGTAAAGGAAAATCATATTTTACTTTACCTCATTGAAAAAATGGAGGAAAATTTATAAACAGGAACATTATTCTCCCAAAATAAAATTGCCTTGTTTGACCTTACATGCATTTTTTAAATCATTACCCAAGAAAGAATATCTTTTTTTCAGGTTAGGGGAATTCTTCCTTTTATCATTGAAATCAAGTACCAATAGTAGAAAGTAAATTTATAAAAATATATCAATTGATACCTAGTGCATCTGGTAATCGGCATCTGGGAAAAGGAAAAAAGAAAACATTTCCAGCTTCTTTCACCAATGACTAACTGCTGTTTTGCAAAAGCTTGAGAATACCAAGGTCAAAGGTTTTCTAGAAAGGATAGACATCATGCTATGCTTTGAAAATTATCTTTTAAAAAGAAAAAAAAAAGTAGTCTACGCAAGTGTTGTTGCCAAGTGTCAAAGGATATGTTACTGAAAATACCAAGTAATTGAACTCAAAAAATTAAAGCTATTATTTTAGGCCTCACTATCATTCATGCTAAGCCCCCAAAGAGATCTTTTATTTTTTTTCTAAATGGATCACATAATTCAGATCACCCTAGTGAAACCTAATTAGAATGAGTTCTTATTTTATTCAGGGAAAGATATGTTCAAAGCTAATGAGGCAATGCCGGGAAAATACATCCAGCCACAAGCAATCTCTCTAGGAAGGGGCATTTGGCAGCTTAATCCAAATGCTGTATTGTTTGTGTACATAGAGAGAAAAGAAAGTTAATGTGTTTTTCTTTTTACTATAAACCAAATTTCAATGAGACAAACATGTAGCAATGCAAAGATACAACTTTAGATTTGCTTTACCATGAAGGGTAGGGAAGTTCACTCCATTTCTTCTTAGAAAGTGATAGGAAAATATCCTCTATTCAAAACACAAGAAATGGAAAGGAATAATCCCAATTTTCTAAATTTGTTTTTCATAATATTTAACAGCAGAGATCTGTGACATCAAACATGAATTTATTTTTTCCATGTTTAGTGAAAGGACAACAACCTACTTACTGAAAGAAAAAATTGAGACTTTTGTTGGCTTCCTCCATTATTTTAGATCATAACAGGTACCATTTTCCTGAGGTCTGGCATGTAATATTTTATATTCCATCTTCCTTTTATTCATCACTATCTTCCATACACCTTATGGTCTAGACATACCAGCTTTCTTGTTTTTCACTTATGATATACTAATCCATGACTCCTTGTTTTTACATTAGTTTATCCTAGGTACTCCTTCCCCACCTCCATTTCTTGACATCTCTGATTTTAATTAAGATTCATCTCAATCATCACTAGCTGCATGAGACCTATCTTGACCCTTTTATGTGCTAGTTCTTCCCTTTCATATTAGCTCATATCTATCATGGGCATGTTTTACATTTAGAAAACCCAAGGTTCTATAGGAACTCTTCCCCAACCCTTCTTAATTTCAGTGTTTTCCCTCCATTAATTATCTCCTACTTACCTTGCATATTGCTTGTTTTGTATGAATTTTTCTGCATATTATCTTTCTCATTAGATTATAAGCTCCTTCAGGCCATTGATTATCCTTTGACACTCCTGTGGCTTAGGACAGTGTCTGGCACATACTCAGCAGGTAATGAAGATTTATCAGTTGATTATATATGTTGTATATCGTTTCTTTTGTTAGAATAACAGCTTCTTTTTTTAACTTTGAAAATTTTACTTAATTAATTAATTTAGCATATTTTTCCATGGTAACAAGATTCATGTTCTTTCCCTCCCCTTTTCCCACCCTACTCCTGTAGCCAACATGTAATTCCACTGGGTTTTACATGTGTCAATGATTAAGACCTATTTCCATATTATTGATATTTGCATTAGGGTAATCATTTAGAATCAGTATCCCCAGTCATTTCCCCATCAACCCATGTGATCAAGCTGTTGTTTTTTTTCTGTGTTTCCACTCTCAGAGTTCTTCCTCTGAATATAGATATTGCTCTTTCTCATAAGTCCCTCCGAGTCATCCTGGATCATTGCATTGCTAGAATAGCAGTTTTTTAAAGGTAGAAACTCTTTCACTATCGATATTATATCCCTAGTACCTAACTCAGTGACTGGCACATAAGCACATAGTAGGCACTTACAAAGCATCAATTTTTAATTGGTTGACAAAGCAAACTATTTAATTTCACCTTAAGAAATTATCTGCACCAAATATTCTTTCATGTTTTCCTATCTTAGTTATATAATCTTTCAAAGAACAGCTGTGAATCTTCTCAGAAAAGTGTTGTTCTGTAGGTTTTATAATAAGATGTGATGGACAAAAAAATATGGAAATAATGTTGGAACAGTTGGGAAAAAAAGATGGGCACAATAATACACTGTTAGATCTGTGAACCAGTTCAACCATTCTTGAAAACATTTAGAATTATGCTTTTTAAAAGGGACTAAAATATCCATACCCTTTTTACCAGAAATCTTATCAGACATATATTCCAAAGAGATCACATATGCAAGAAAATATTCATAGCAGCATTTTTCAAACTAATATCAAGGAAATACAAATAAAATAAATGTCGACTGATGGAGAAGTGGATGAATAAATTATGCCATGATAAAAAATGAGAAATTTAAAGAATTCAGAGAAGTAGAGGAAGACTTCATGAAGTGATTCTGAGAGAAAAGTAACATATAGAATGGTTACAAAACTGTAAATGAAAAGAACAAAGAAAAATAAATATAAAATTAAAAACTTAATATTGTGACTATAAATACTAGTTTTGAAGAAAATAGAGAAAATGCATCAACCTCTATCCCTTTCAAACTTAAGGCATTATGAGTATGGAATATTGCATACATTGGCAAGTAACTTAGCAGGTGGGTTAATTTTGTTGATTATAATATATTCTCTTTCTTCATTTGACTTTATTGAAACTACTCTTTAACATTAGCCATAATAGCTAAACTTATAAATTTGATGCCTTCTAATGTTCAAGATAAAGTGCTAGACTCATATCAAGACTAGTAAGAAAACTTGTTTAATTGAACCACATAAAATATAAAGAGAACTAATTGGCAATTCGGATTAAAAGGTAAGTTGTGGACAAATTGTGAAGAATTTTAATGTTAAATAGTAGTTTGTCACTGATCCTAGAAGTAATAGGGAGTCACTCAAGGTTATTGAGAATGAAAGTTCTAAATTTGAAGAAAATCACTTTGTAACCTATGTGGAGATTGGGTTGGAAAGGAGAAAGACTTGATATACAAAGACCAATTTGTAGGCAATTGCAGTGATATTGATCAGAAATTGAGTACCTGAACTGGATAATAGCCATATGAATAAATAAGAGGCCAATGTGTGAATGTTATATATTTAGAAGTAATAATGTTTAATAATATCACCCTTTAACCTAAGAATAGACAGTTTTCCCTTCCTTTAAATTTTTCCTATAAGAGGTTGATATATGTATGTATGTATTGTAATAAAAGAAAGGTAAATAAAAAAAAGGTATATAGGGGGTTTTGGTCCTTTGGTGAGAAAGGAGGGTGCAATAGTGAATTGAGGTGGTAAGGAGAAATGTAAGGGAATGGCTGAGTTTAGGGAAATAGAGGACAAGGTAGTATAATGAACAGTAAGGGAGATGATGAGGTAATTAAGGGAGGCAGCTGCAACAGAGAGACACACAGACTAGAGACAGAGGATACTGGGGGAGGAAGGCTGGACTCTTCCAGGGAAAATGATATTTCTACAGTCAGAAGTGGTTCAAATCTGACTAGAGGGCTTTCTGGTCAGTTTCTCAAGTCCACAAAGAAGGAGTCCCAAAGGCTCCTTCCTGTTAGTGAAACTGAAGGGTTTAGAGAAGGAAGTTTAGAGACAACTACTTCCTCCCAAGATGGAAGCTCCCAGCTTCCCTCAGAAAAATAAGGAGATTATTCCTTCCCTTCTTCAACCCTCACTTATCGCTGAGCCAATGATTTAGCAAAAGGTTTGATTAGGTAACATGGAGTTTATTAAAGTTTCAGGGTTGATTATAAAGGAGAGAGGAGTTCAGGGTTTCCCTAACTCCCTAACCCTAGGGAGAAGCTCAAGGAGGGGGAGGGTCACAGGAATGGCTTGGAATGAGAGAGAGCCTGCTCTCTCTCCACCAGGGAAATTTGGCTACCCTTGAGGTTAGGGAGTACTAAAACAATAAAGCAGGGGAGAGTTTGCTTCAAGGGTAAGCCCTACTTGTCTATGGAGAACTAAATCCTCAAAGTCTAATTGTTACAACCCAAAAATCCACCCTTCTCCCAAAGCCCACAGGAAAATCAGGAAGGTAATAGGGGAATGAAATAGGGAAGGTCAGGGAAGGTCCAGAGAAGTTAGCTAAGCTCCAAATGTCCAAAGACAAAAGCACAGATTCAAGGCAAGGTTTCAGCTTGAAGGCAGAGTTCAGTTCTCCCCTCCATTCTTCAAAAGCTTCTGGGACAAACTGACCTTTCTCAGAGTTCTGTATTATTTAAAATTACTGGGGTCCCAAAAAGTATTTGACAAACTTCCTGTGGACATGTGGGGGACCTTTGAACTATATTTCCCATGATTGGTTTCTGGTTTCTGACCTGATAACTTCAGACAAGGGGAACCAACATATAGCACAGCTTAAATTCAGAGGTTGGGCTAGAGGATACCTCTTTGGCTACGTAGTGAGGATGGGCACTGGCAGTAATTTTGAAAAGCTTTTACGAGACGTGAGATCTTACATATTTTTATCAACATGGCTTTAATTAAACTATTAATTTCCCTCATAACTCCAGCCTTTATCATGTTTAATCATTAAAGTTCTAAGGCTGGCTAACTGCCAGAAATTCTACAGTTAGGTTTTGAAAGGGTAAATGCCTTCATTGCATCTCTGCATTACAGTATGTATGTATGTATGTATGTATGTATGTATGTATGTATGTATGTATGTATATGCATTGTGATCTCTCTCTCTCTCTCTCATATCTATGCCCTTCCCTCTAATCACATGTTAATTTAATTTAGAGCCTTAATTTAGGTCTTATTTCCTTTCCCTTGGATTATTTTAATATCTTCTTAAATAGTCTTCTTAAGATGTATAAAGTATCTCCTGGACTTCTCACTCTTAATCTCTTCAAACATCCAATATCTTATCTGTTTTTAATTTAATTTTTACTTTTGCAGCATCTGATATTTAAATATCATTTTTCAGTCATACAACTATCACCATCATTTCTTTGCTAGACTATTTTTTTCCTTTTTTTTCAACATTTATTAATATTCATTTTTAACCTGTTTACATGCTTCATACCCCTACTTTCCCCTTCACCACCCCCCCCATGGCCTACGCACATTTCCACAGGTTGTAACATGTTTCCTTGTTTAGGGCCTATTTCCATATTATTGTTAGTTGCATTGGTGTGGTCTTTTCAAGTCTACATCCCCAATCATATCCGCCTCAACCCATGCATTCAAGCAATTGATTATCTTCTATGTTTCCTCTCCTGCAGATCTTCCTCTGAATGTGGATAGCTATTTTTACCATAAATCCCTCAAAGCTGTCTTGTGTCATTGCATTGCTGCTGGTGCAGAAGTCCATTACATTCAATTTTAACACAGTATATCAGTCTCTGTGTACAGTGTGATTCTGGCTCTGCTCCTTTCACTCTGCAGCAGTTCCTGGAGGTCTCTCCAGTTCACCTGGAACTCCTCCAGTTTATTATTCCTTATAGCACAAAAGTATTCTATCACCAGCATATACCACAATTTGTTCAACCATTCCCCAATTGAAGGGCAAACCCTCCTTTTCCATTTCTTTGCCACCACAAAAAGCGCAGCTATAAATATTTTCGTACAAATCTGTTTATCTATGATCTCTTTGGGGTACAAACCCAACAATGGTATGGATGGATCAAAGGGCAGGCATTCTTTTATAGCCCTTTGAGCATAATTCCAAATTGCCAGCCAGAATGGTTGGATCATTTCACAACTCTACCAGCAATGCATCAATGTCTCAATTTTGCCACATCCCCTCCAGCATTCATTACTCTTCCATTCTTTCATTTTGGCCAATCTGCTAGGTGTGAGGTGATACCTCAGAGTTGTTTTGATTTGCATTTCTCTAATTATTAGAGATTTAGAACACTTTCTCATGTGCTTATTGATACTTTTGATTTCTTTACCTGAGAATTGCCTATTCATGTCTCTTGCCCATTTTTCAATTGGGGAGTGGCTTGATTTTTTATACAATTGCTTTAAATCCTTATATATTTGAGTAATTAGACCACTGTCAGCGTTTTTTGTTATAAAGATTTTTTCCCAATTTGTTGTTTCCCTTCTGATTTTGACTACATTGTTTTTGTTTGTACAAAAGCTTTTTAGCTTGATATAGTCAAAATCATTTAATTTACATTTTGTAATTTTCTCTAACTCTTGCTTGGTTTTAAAATCTTTCCTTTCCCAGAGATCTGATAGGTATACTACTTTGTGTTCACTTATCTTATTTATAGTTTCCCTCTTTATATTCAGGTCATTCACCCATTCTGAATTTATCTTGGTGTAGGGTGTGAAATGTTGATCTAAATCTAATCTTTCCCCTATTGTTTTCCATATTTCCAAGCAGATTTTGTCAAATAGTGGATTCATGTCCCAAAAGTTGGGCTTTTTGGGTTTATCATACACTGTCTTGCTGATGTCACTTACCTCAAGTCTATTCTATTCCACTGATCCTCCCTTCTATCTCTGAGCCAGTACCATATTGTTTTGATGACTGCTGCTTTATAGTATAGTTTAATATCTGGTACTGCTATGCCCCCTTCCTTCACATTTTTTTCATTATTTCCCTTGATATTCTTGATCTTTTGTTATTCCAAATGAAATTTGTTATAGTTTTTCCTAATTCAGTAAAGAAGTTTTTTGGCAATTTGTTAGGTATGGTGCTAAATAAGTAAATTAATTTGGATAGAATGGTCATTTTTATTATGTTACCTCGTCCTACTCATGAATAATTAATGGCTTTCCAATTGTTTAGATCCAGTTTTAATTGTTTGGAAAGTGTTTTGTAGTTGCTTTCGTATAATTGCTGTGTTTGTTTTGGTAGATAGATTCCCAAGTATTTTATATTGTCTAGGGTGATTTTAAATGGTGTTTCTCTTTCTACCTCTTGCTGCTCTAATGTGTTGGAAATGTATAGAAATGCTGATGATTTATGTGCATTTATTTTGTATCCTGCAACTTTGCTAAAGTTGTTGATTATTTCTACCAGCTTCTTAGTTGATTCTCTAGGATTTTTTAAGTAGACCATCATATCATCTGCAAAGAGTGATACCTTAGTTTCCTCATTGCCTATTTTGATACCTTCAATTTCTTTTTCTTCTCTAATTTCTATTGCTAGAGTTTCTAGTACTATGTTGAATAATAGAGGTGATAATGGGCATTCTTGTTTCACTCCTGATCTTATTGGAAAGGCTTCTAATTTAGCCCCAATGCATATAATGCTTGTTGATTGTTTTAGGTATGTACTGTTTATTATTTTTAGAAAGGATCCTTCTATTCCTATACTTTTCAATGTTTTCAATAGGAATGGATGCTGTATTTTGTCAAAGGCTTTTTCAGCATCTATTGAGATAATCATGTGTTTTTGTTTGTTAGACTGTTGATATGGTCAATTATGTGGATGGTTTTCCTAATGTTGAACCATCCTTGCATTCCTGGTATAAATTCCACCTTATCATGGTGGATGATCTTCTTAATTACTTGCTGGAGTCTCTTTGCTAGTATTTTATTTAAGATTTTTGCATCTATGTTCATTAGGGAGATTGGTCTATAGTTTTATTTCTCTTTATTTGGTCTTCCTGGCTTTGGGATAAGTACCATATTTGTGTCATCAAAGGAATTTGGTAGGACTCCTGCTTTGCTTATCATATCAAATAATTTGTATAGTATTGGGATTAGTTGCTATTTGAATGTCTGATAGAATTCACTTGTGAATCCATCAGGTCCTGGTGATTTTTTCTTATGGATTTCTTTGATGGCTTGTTCAATTTCTATTTCTGATATGGGATTATTTAGGTATTCTATTTCTTCTGCTGTTAATCTAGGAAATTTATTTTTTTGTAAATATTCATCCATATCTCCTAAATTGATATATTTGTTGCCATATAATTGGGTGAAATAGTTCTTAATGATTTCCTTAATTTCCCCTTCATTAGAGGTGAGGTCTCCCTTTTCATCTTTAATATTGTCAATTTGGTTTTCTTCTTTCCTTTTTTTTATTAGAGTGACCAGTACTTTGTCTATTTGATCTGTTTTTTCAAAATACCAGCTTCTAGTCTTATTTATTAATTTAATAGTTCTTTTACTTTCGCTTTTATTAATTTCTCCCTTAATTTTTAGTATTTCTAACTTATTTTTCATCTGGGGATTTTTAATTTGCTTGCTTTCTAATTTTTTGAGTTGCATGCCCAATTCATTAATCTCTGCCCTCCTCAACTTGTTAATATATTCACTCTAGGATATAAATTTCCCCCTGAGTACTGCCTTGGCTGCATCCCACAGAGTTTGGTAGGATGTCTCATCATTGTCATTCTCTTCAATGAAATTGTTGATTGTTTCTATGATATCTTCTTTGACAAATTGGTTTTGGAGTATCATATTGTTTAATTTCCAATTGGTTTTTGATTTGCCTGTCCAGGTGCCCTCACTAATTATTATTTTTATTGCATTATGATCTGAAGAGTTTACATTTATTATTTCTGCTCTTTTGCATTTGTTTGCCATGATTCTATGCCCTATAACATGGTCAATCTTTGTGAATGTGCCATGTGCAGCTAAAAAGAAGGTGTATTCCTTTTTGTCCCTATTTATTTATTTTTCTCCACATATCAATTAAATCTGATTTTTCTAGGGCTTCATTCAACTCTCTTACCTCTTTCTTATTTATTTTTTGTTTTGATTTATCTAGATCTGAAAGAGGAATATTTAGATCTCCCACCATTATGGTTTTACTACATATTTCCTTCTTGAGATCTGTCAGTTTCTCCTTTATGAATTTGGATGCCGTACCACTTGGTGCATATATATTGAGCAGTGTTATTTCCTCATTGTTTATACTGCCTTTAATCAGAATATAATGACCTTCCCTGTCTTTTTTAATCATATCTATTTTTACTTTGGTGTTGTCAGAGATCATAATAGCCACTCTTCCCTTCTTTTTCTCATTTAACACCCAAAAGATTTTGCTCAAGCCCTTAACCTTAAACTTGTGTGTGTCTAACTGCCTCATATGTGTTTCTTGTAGACAACATATGGTATGTTTTTGGTTTCTAATCCACTCTGCTATTTGCTTCCTTTTTATGAGCGAGTTCATCCCATTCACATTCAGAGTTACAATTATCAGTTGTGCATTCACTGACATTTTTGTATCCTTCCCTAGTCCCACTCCTTTTTACACTATTTTCTTTTAAACCAGTGGTTTGCTTTGAGCCTGTAACCCTTGTCCCCTCCTTTGATTAACTTCCCTTTCTACCCCCTCCCTTATTATTCCCCTCTTTTTGTTTTTTAAAGGCCTAATGAATTCCCTCCACTTTCTTCTCCCCTCCCTTTTTTGACCTCCCCACTCCCTTACTCCCCTTGGTTTATCCATTCTGACTTTCTCAGTAGAGTTAGATGGAGTTTTTTTATCAGAATGGATAATAAAGCTACTCTTCCTTCTCTGGGTTGATTACACTGAGAGTAAGATTTGATTATTACCTCTTAATGCTCTCTTCGTCTCCTTCTTATAATAGTATTTATCCCCTCCCCTTCCCATGCCCTCTTTATGTGTAACAGAATATCCTATTTTTCTTATTTACTCAGATTTTTCTTGGTGTCCCCTACAATTCCCCCCCCTTTCCCACACCCCATGTCATTTTAGACCATTTAGTATCCTGTCCTCTCCCTATGAATTATTCTTCTGGTTGCTATAATAATGAATATTATAATAGTGAGTATAGTTCACTACAGAGAATTATACATAGCATTTCTCCTCATAATAATACAGACAATTAGATCTTATTTAAGCCCTTAAAGAGTCAAGTTTAAAAAATTATGAGTTTTCTTTCTTTTCCTTCTGTTTCTTATTTACCTTTTCATGTATCTCTTGATTTTTGTGGTTGGGTATCAAACTTTCCATTTAGTCCTGGTCTCTTTTGTGCAAAAACTTGGAAATCTTCAATTTTGTTGAATGTCCATACTTTCCCCTGGAAGTATATAGTCAATTTTGATGGGTAGTTGATCTGTGGCTGAAGGCCCACCTCTCTTGCCTTTCTGAATATCATGTTCCAAGCTTTGTGGTCTTTTAGTGTGGAGGCTGCCAGATCTTGTGTGATCCTGATTGGTGCTCCTTGATATTTGAATTGTCTTTTTTAGGCTTCTTGTAAGATTTTTTCTTTTACTTGGAAGCTCTTGAATTTGGCTATTATATTCCTGGGCATTGTCTTATCTGGATCCAGTGTAGAGGGTGATCTATGGATACTTTCAATGTCTATATTGCCCTCTTATTGTAGAACTTCAGGGCAATTTTGCTGAATAATATCTTTTAGTATGGAATCCAAATTTCTATTAATTCCTCCCTTTTCAGGGAGACCAATGATTCTCAAATTGTCTCTTCTAGACCGGTTTTCTTGGTCTGTCACTTTCTCATTGAGATATTTCATGTTTCCTTCTATTTTTTCAGTCTTTTGACTTTGTTTCATTTGTTCTTGTCTTGAGAGACCATTAGCTTCTAATTGTTCAATTCTAGCCTTTAAGGACTGGTTTTCGGCTATAATCTTTTGGTTTTCCTTTTCAATCTGGTCATTTCTGGCCTTTAGTTAACTTGCCTCACTTTCCAATTGCGAAAGTCTGCCTTTTAAACTGCTATTTTCTTGCCGGATCTCTTCCATCTTTCTCATCATCTCTGATTTGAACTCTTCAATAGCTTGTGACCAGCTTTCATTGTTTTGGGAAGGTTTGGATTTTTGTTCATCCTCCTCTGTTGTCTGGATTTTCTCTGTGTAGAAGTCTAGTGTTCCAGAGTTTTTCTTGATAACCTTTTTCTTCTGGGCTTCCCTAAGGCTTGCTATTGTTAGCCCTGCCCCTTTTAAGCTTTGTCTTCACACTCAGGGTCTGCCTGAGCTTCCTAACTCCCGAGGGCTCCGGTCTCCTTGTCCTCGGGGTCAGGCCTCCTGGTATTCCCCAGTCTGCCCCTCTGCCCGAGGCTCCTTCAGGAGTCTCGGGGGCTGCTTCCACAGCCTCACTCTCATTTGCACAGGGTCCTCACTTGCTGTCCTAGCTTGTGGTGGAGATCTTTAGTCGCGCCTGGGGCACTGCCTTCACCCGCGCAGACACTCGGGAAAGTCCCTGCATTAGAGATCTTTGTCCAAGCCTGGGGAGATGTCTTCAACTGCGTAGACTCTCGTGAATGTCAGTGCGCCCCCTCTCCCCCAGCCACTTGGGGTCCCACGTCTTGCAGCTCACAGGTACAAGCCCTGGGGCTGCTAGTGATTTACTGGTTGCCCCAATCCTGTTTTCCCTCTTGTTTTTTGGCCTTGGTGCTGTGCGTGGTGTGTGTGTGTGTGGGGGGGTGTTGAGGGTCTTCTTCCTCTCGCATTTTAGTGAGAGCTGTTTCACCCCTTTATAGCATGGAAATGCCCCGATTCTGTGTACCTTCAATGCTGCGCCCTGTCGTTGGGTTCCTTCATTCGTCTGGCTTTGTTTTTATGTCCCTTTGAGGAGTCCTGTATGCTTTAGTTAGGAGAGATTGAGCAGCTGCTCCTTACTCTGCTGCCATCTTAACCTCTCTAAATGTTTTCTTCATAATTTTCTAGATAAATCTAGATCACCAACAATTTTAATGCCTGTTAGCTACTTTCAAACTAGCTGCATGTTGAGATATTTTATTTGTGTGTGACCTCTAAAGATGCTATATCTGCTTCAGGACACAGACATGAACTGGATGACAAGTGGACACCAAAACTGGATGAAAAACTCTTGTCATGACAAAATTCCTTACCAGAGATGGCTAGTCCTCCCTGAACACTCTATACAAACTTGTATAAAGGTAGAAGAGAAGAAAGTTAGAAAAGAAGAAAGTGAGTGATAGAATCCTGAGTCATGCCATTTTAGAGTTTGGGACTTTGGTGACCATCCATCAATGGAATCTCAGAAGTGCTCCAATGTGTAAGAAAGGAACTAAAGGACAATGTTACAAAATTCTAAAGAGAAGAAATTATAAAATGAAAAGAAAGATAATGAAGAGCTATTAAAGATTTCAGAGGTTTCAAGAAGGAAAAGGATAAGAAAATGTAATGTGATATAAAAATTAAGAAATCACTGTTATCTTTGGAAAAAGAAATTTCAATTTAGTAATGAGATCAGAAGCCATATTGCAAATGATGAACAAGAAAAGATAAGTAGGAAGCAAAAACTCTAGCTAGCTTTCTCGAGGAAGCCAGCCACAAAATGAAAAATATACGACAAAGTTGTTTGTTTTTTACCAGTTAGGTTAGGAGCCACACATAAAGTTGGGGGATATATAATCATGTGTGTGGAAATCAGGGAAGAAATAAGTAGGCCAAAAGAGATTGCATAGTATTGAGGAAATAAAGATGACAGACTGACCAATCTGTTGGAGAAGACAAGATCTTTTGGGATCACATGTGCTTGTACAGGCATTTGCCTTGATAAAGAAAAAGGCAGCTTTTCATGTGAGAAAGGTGATGAGTGAAATAACAAGGTGAAATGGGAAGACTATAAGTGGAGCTCTTAGAGAATGAAATATCACACAAAATTCTTTGAAAGAATGGAGGAGAGAAATCCACCAGAGGTTTGTGGAGAAATGCAGATGCATGAAAAGGCCACTGTGGCAAGAGAAATAGTGAATCAATGTAATGATTAAAATTAATCTTGGAGACTTTTTAATAAATTATAATTTTTATTAGTAAAAGTGAGAGAGAGAGAGAATGAAAAATCAGCACATGGTCCTTACTAAAATACTCTTTCCATGCTTCCCCAGATCCAGTACCCATTGCCTTTCAGGAAGAGTCCTGCCCCAAAAAGCACACATTACCACTTAGCCTCATCTCTTATAAGGCTAATGATGTCATTCCTCCTGAGGCTTTCTGATTGGATAATCTAGGTCACTAGTTCTGAACTCCAGGCATGTTACAGGCCACTTGAAGATTTCCTCCAGCTCCTTCCAGAAGTCAGGTCCCTAATTGACCAAGGGACCCTCTAATCACTTGACTTGCTGACTGACATTCTGACTTAATGCCTATGTTTGGGTAAGGAATAACATTTTTATGCTAATTTCACAATAAGTTATAGAAGTATAAAAGCATTATTTTATTTAAGAAATGTTCCAGTTGAAATTATATTATCTAAATTATATTGGACCCAGTTATCCGGTTTTGTGATTTTATCCAGCTCTGTTCAGCAGCATGAGAATAGAAGTGAAAGTGGATGGCGGTAGTAAGCTATTTTGGAAATTAAAAGGATATGGTTAGAAAGGTTGTAAAAGAACAAAAGTCTAGAGAGTAGAAGATAATATAGAGTTGAACTGTTTCACCCAGGGGTAAAAATGGAAAATGAAAAAGTCTGCCACTAACTCAGTGTTGATGGTCTGCGGAAGAACTGATAGATTGAATGATAAGAGGAACATTAAGAAACAAAAAAGAATTAGGAGTCGTGAGGCTAAGGGAATGGAACAATCATTAACATTTGAGGGTGATGGTAAAATCACATTTATTAGTATTTTTATGTGTGGATGAAATGGGATGGAGACATATGTCATGAGAAACAAATAAATTCAAGAATGGGAAAGATAGAGTGGTTGAGAGAGTATCTATGTTGAAACCCCCTGATATGAAGGCAGAAGTTGGGAAAGAGAACCAAGGATGGAACTCATTGGGGAATGAAGGAGAGGGTTATAAAGAATTGTAAATAGTAACAACAAATAGTAATGATCTTGATTGGGTGTTATCTATGGATTAAACAAGCATTAAGAACGAAAGTGTCAGTCAATAAGCCCTTACAAAGCTATTACTTTGTGTCAGACACTGTGCTGAACACTAAGAAAGGCAAAAGTCTCAACAGGATGCAGAAAATTGCACTGAATCAAAGAAACTGGAAATGAACATAATGGCTTACTAAGTGATAATAGTAAAGGAAAAGCCTGGAAGTAGCAAAGGAGAGTAAGATGTATGATTCCTCAATTAAAATAAGACTACTTAAATGAATGTCCAATCAGTACAGGAAAGGTAGATAAAGGAATTCTGTGTTATCTGGAGGGAGCTAGATACAGTGAGAGCAAGAAGATGGAAAGAATGAAAAAAGAAAAGGTTGAAGATAAACGTGAATTTCTTAACTGTGAACAGGCACTATAGAGAGGAAAATGGAAAGGGTAGGGAGCCCTGGAGTGGAATGCTGTTTAAAGGGCAGGGTCAAGACGTCATGGATGTAAGGCATAGGGATGAGGTTTGTCCAAAGTCTTCTAGGTGTTAACAATCACTGGGTTAAGAAGAATATTACAGGTTACAAAAGTGCCAAACATTGAGAAATAGTCAGGCCCATTATCAGTAACTTCTAAGAAATCCATTGAGGAAAGTAAATACTTGGACTGCATAGGATTCTACCTTGATATGTGTGGCAAATGGTTATGTTGAGTCCTGTGAAGACCAAGGACCCACCTTACCAAAGGGAGAAACAAGCAAAGGTACCTATTGTGGAGTGAAGATCAGAAACAGAAAAACCAGTTTAAGGTTGGTGTGGTCTAGGAATTGCCTCATGAATAGTGAAAAAAGCCATCAGAACAAACAGAAGCCTGATAGGCTGAATTTGAAATTCATGTAAGGCACACTGAAAAGTTTCAGAATTGAGGAGGCTATAGTTGAGAAGCTGGATTGGAACTGATACAAGGACAAAGGCAGAGAGAGAGATCAAGTGGGAAGGCTGAATCTAGGCTCCCTATAAACTTCCAAGGGTGAAGAAAGAATTCATAGATTGTCCATAGATAGGTCTTAATGAAGTAGCAATCCTAAAGTCAGAAAGAATGAATCTATAAGCTGTTGCCTCCAAGAGTAATACTTAAATCTGCAAAATGGAAATGGCAGGGTGGAATTCCTGCAAGATACAGGGTCAAGCCTCACCTAGAATTCCAGGGGACCCCCCCTGAAGAACTCTGGGTGAGGGGACAGTTTGAAAGCAGTTTGACAGTTGATTCCTGGGGGATGAAGTGAGCAAGTCACTCTGCTTGCTGTTCCAGGTTTTGGAATTGCTTTGGAGGTCATTTGGGGAAAAAGCCATTTTGGTTCTGCTTTGCAGTTTGCCTATTTAACTGAACTAGACCTTTCTAGCAATAGCACAATTGTTACTTAGTTATTTAGATATTTGAAGTGATAATTATAAGTTTTGAGGAAAAGCTAGATATAAAGTCTGCCACTCCCTCCTCAGGGGGTGGGATTGAGGGGAAGGAGTGGTTGTTTCTATCTAACAGTTCAGGGCTCCACAGATCTTATCCTAATCCCTGAAAAACTCCCTACCTTCCCCTTACTCTTTTATCAGTAAAACCTTGATCTTTTGGGAGCAGTGCCTGTTTATTTTTCTGGGAATACTTACATCCAACTTCAGCTAAGCTTCCTTCAGCTGTCCGGCCCATGCAAGTTAGATTCCTCTGTCCCTGAAACATCAAGCTTCTCCTTTTGTCCCTTAGTCAAACCTGTGGGGAATATAAATTGAGAAAGTGAACATCATTAGAGATTTATCTTGCTGAGCCTTGCCAGAAGACATCAGTCCTGCCTCCATTTCCAACTGATTTCCAACTGCTCAGTGGGAGGGGTGAGAGTGAGGAGTACCTACCCCTCCCTACTCCCTCTAGCTTGTGTGTGTGGAAGAAGTGAGTCCTGCAGGTTTCTAGTTTCAGTCCATCTCTCCAGCTTCCCAAATATCTCTGTTAAGGTCAACATAACAAATCACACCCATTCTTCTAGTCCCTACCCATACTTGAACTTTAAATTCTTATAAAATATCAATTCACATGAAATTATTCTAATGTATTCAGAAATCAAGAAAATTGAACTTTAATTAAACATTTGAGAGGCGTTGAAGACATCCAAGAATTGAATTGGCAGGGGATACACAAGAGACCCCAGAGATATTTCTCTCTCTCTCTTTATTCTTTCTCTCTCTCAAATATATGAATATATGTATATGCATACATACATAGAAATACATATTCAGTCATGTATAATAAACACACATTTATCTGAATATATATATATGAATATATTTGGGTGTTTTATGGTTTGGGTTACTCCTTAGGATATTACTAGCTGGGTAAAATATATTCACAAGGGAATTATAAACACTTTACATCAGCTGATTACTGTGACATGATCTTTTTCACAAGAAGTCTGAGGATCATAAAGGATGCTGTCATGTCTTACTTTGAAATCCAGCTTAGATGTGTAATGGAAAAGCAGATTCTCTCCTTGTAACTGGAAATTAATGAACAGAGACTGAAGAGAAGATCAAGTCAAATGTCACTCAAAAAAAAAAAAAAAAGAAAACAACATTAACCAAAGAATCCATCATGTTTTGAAGTCCTGGATGTAACATATAATATCTCTCTGCACTTCTCAAAAATTAGAGGAAATAAACTAATGAGAATGGAAGTGCAGGCACCATTTGGAATTATTTGATCCAGTCCAATGGAATAATCAGTATTACCCTTAGGACGTTTTAGTCATCCTTTTCTATAATTGTTAAAGAAATATAATTTCTTAGCTTGGTGTTACTATTGGTCATAACTCTTCTTATCCCAATTATCTCCCTCTATCCAAGTCAAGACACATACTTCTTTTACAAGAAGCTTAGAGGCTAACTAGCCAACCTCCTAATATATATGTATGTATAAAGTCATTGAAATTCAGGGAAGACATATGACTTGCCCAATATCACTCAGTCAAAATGAAAGGTGCGATTTGAATCCTATTCTTGACTCCTCAGCTAGAGTGTTTTCAACAGTGTTCATGGGATCATATGGTTATATAATCATAGATCTAGAGCTGGAAGAGACCTTGGAACCCAACTAGTCTACCCTACTCATTGGGCAATTGGAGAAAGTGACCAGTGAATGTTCTACTGCACCTCTAATCACTACCACCCCAGCCATAATCATCATCTTAGTGCAGATTGATAAATTGTTTAAAATTCGCATTGTTGTTCAGTTCCTTAATCATGTCTGACTCTTTAGCATCCTGTAGACCATAGTATATCAATATTGTCCATGGGATTTTCTTTGGTTTTCCATTTCCTTTTCCAGTGGATAAAGGCAAACAGAGGTTAAGGGACTTGCCCAGAGTCAAATAGCTGGATTTGAACTTAGGCTTTTTTGGCTCTGGATTCAGTGCTCTTTATAGTGATCCATTTAGTTGCTTCTCAATTTTTTAAAAATTTAAATCTAAATTAGCATTCCACATATAAGAATATTATATTATATATTATACATTATATAATTATAAGTTGAACTTCAGAACAACCTCACAAAGTGGGTGTTGGTATTATCTCCGTTTTAAAGATAATAAAACTGAAGATCAGAATGGTTTTGTGATTATCAAGGGTTATACACCTTGAAAATGTCAATACCAGGATTAGAACCGAGGGCTTCCCAAATCGAAGTTCAGCATTCTCCTATATTGACAGTCCTGAATCATTAGATGTATGACAAACATTGTGTTACATTATTCTGAGTTGGAAGATGCTGACTTCTCCCCATAAGGAGATTGGCAGATACTTTGGACCCACCCAGGTCACTCCTAAAAGCCTTGAAAAGCATCTTAAGCTTCTAGTTTGGGGCAAGAGTTCCTAAAGAACGAAATGATGTGATGATAAAACAAAGGTCCTCAAATTACAGTCTGGCTCATCAACCTCTTGGATCTTCCACACACACATATACACAAGCTAATATTATGCTTATACAATGGGAATATTAATGTTTCTTTTTTTCTTTTTCAGAGAAGGAAGTTTAATTGATTGATTTACCCCCAACAAAATTCTGATAAAATCCATGAACTCTTGCTATAGTGAGTGCAAGCTCTTCAGCATTGTATACATTATAAATAACATATACATATTTTAATACTTCCATTAAAGGAGAACCGTAAATCACTACTGCTCTCTAGCTGGACTTTGAATCCGGGGCTACATGATTAGCTTTCATTACTCTCTAATTCCTGGGGATGCCATATGCCACTTTCTTTCCTGGCATATAAAGTCAATAAATACCCTAAGCAAAGCAACCCTCATTTGAGCTATTTTCTGTCCTCTGGAAGTTTATTTAGACCATTTCCTCCTTGTTCCCTTGTCTCTAGAATTCTAAATCTTAATTTGTCAAAGAGTATCCCTCAGGTTAACCAGGTCTCCTCTTCCTGACCCAGGGTCCTTATTTCCCAGGGGCATAATTCACTGAGTAGTTATTGACTGAACTGGTATGCCTATGCGCAGTGGTAGGCACTATGGATGGTGCGCAACTCCAATGAACACTGTTAGTGGCCTTCAGGAGCTCATAAAGCCGATGTAAACATCTGTGTTTTGCCTTTCCTCTGAATTCTCTTAGCTCCTATTGTCTGCTTTGCTGGGTGGAGCTTAGCATATGCTACCTCAATTATTATTTATTATTTTATGCCTCTGCAATGTCTACCCAACTAGATTATTAGCCCCTTGGATATGGGATTTTTGCCTTAAAACTTATGGCATTACTAATTCTAATTATAGTTCTACTTCCCTTCCCTCTCCTTCATGACCTGGAAGGCTCAAGAAATGCTTAATAGGTGACAGTGATGACACAATTATAAGAGAGAATTGATTCAATAGACAGAGAAAATGCCTACTGTGCCCACAGAGATTTGCTGGATTGTATGGAAAATTGGGGAAAAAAAGGTATAGACTTAATTTGACAGCTTTAGCAAATTTGAAACAATATATGCCACCATAATTGTGCCTTTGTCAATAACTTGAGGGAAATATGTTTATACATATCAGTATGCCATAGGCTATTATATATTTATAACTATATATGTCATGTAAATAATATATATTGACTATATATATATTTCATTTCTCTTTTAAACTATAAGCTTTGGAGGGAAGATTATTTTTGCTTTTTCTTTAAATCTTGTGACCTTAGCATAGTGTCTTTTATAACATGTTTAATAAGTATTTCTTTGATTGATCATGGAAAACTAAAAGAGATTCTAAACTTGGAAATTGACATAACCATTATTACTTTTCAGTCTAACACCATCTTTGCACAATTTAGGAGTGGGGGTGGGAGGGATAAGTGAGGTATAGAAAAGTCAAATAGTTTTCAAGACAGCAAAGTTGAGAACTAGGATGCAAACCCAAGTCTTTTAACTATAAATCTAATATACTTGCAATTATATCATGCTGCTTCCAATAGAAGACAACAATGTTCTTATTCCTATTGTCCCATCTATATTTGGTACTTAGGACTGCAGATTTTTAAAAACAAAAAACCAAAAAACAACTTCTCCAGCCCAGGAGTTCACTCCACTCTGTATTTCTCACATTGAACTATGATTGTCCCAATAATCTATTCCTTTGATTGGGTAGATCTTTCCAAACTTCCATTTAAAGAATGTCCAAGCAAACCATGTCATCATTCCTGTCCAGGTTGTATTCCTAACTATTTAAAGTTTACCTTTCCCTAATTAGTATGTCACCTTTTACATCTTTTTCTCTTCCTCTTCTTCTTTCTACTCCTCTTTCTCCTTTTTCTTTTCTGTTTTCCTTCCTCCTCCTCTTATCCCTTCTCCTCTCTTTACTAAATTCAGCTAGATGGTGCAAAGTGTAGGGCAGTGGACATGGGGTCAGAAAAACTTGTGTTCAAATCCAGATATTCATTAACTGTTTGACCCTGGACAGACATTAGAACTCTGCGTCATTTTCCATAACTAGAAAAATGGATAAATAATAGGACCCTCTTTCCAGGGTTGTTGTGATGATCAAAGGAACTATTTGTAAGGTGAAAAGCAAAGTGTTTGATATACATAAGACATTTAATAAAGTTGTCTTCTTTTCTGTGTATCAATTTGTTTCTACCTCAGCTTCTCTTGCTCGATACATGAAGGATTTGTCTCCTTTAAGAATTATGCATAGACTTCAGGTTAAGATGGAGGCCAATATATCTACTTTCTATGGTACTACCAAAAACCTATAACCATTATGTTATCATAAAGAGCCTTCTATAGCTTTAGCATAAGCACAAAATAAATAGCTTTGAGGTGTCATTTTATCTTACCAACATTAGATAAATACATGTTACTTTCAAAGTTAGCTTGTCTGATTGTGTTTTCCTCTAAATGGCATTCTGTTCCTTCTGTGAATTTTTAAAAATCTATCAGTGCGGGGCAGCTGGGTAGCTCAGTGGAGTGAGAGTCAGGCCTAGAGACAAGAGGTCCTAGGTTCAAACCCAGCCTCAGCCATTTCCCAGCTGTGTGACCCTGGGCAAGTCACTTGACCCCCATTGCCCACCCTTACCAATCTTCCACCTATGAGACAATGCACCAAAGTACAAGGGTTTAAAAAAAAATCTATCAGTGACCTTATTTTGTTTCTTTTGTGTAGATAAAGCATTTAATAAGTACTTCCTATGTGTCAGGCTCTGTGCTAACACATGTGGGACAACATTGTCATAGGAAAAGAAAAATATATACACAATCTTTGAAATAAATTAGTATACTCAAGTAAGACAAATTAAGAATTCCCTCATGTAGAAATCTTTGGTTTCAGTCTTCTGGACTTGTGCTTGTTCATTGCACTGATTACAGTTCATAATTATTTCATTGTCCTTTTTTCTTGATAATATTGTTATTGCTGCATAAATTGTATTAGTGACAATTCTTGCTTCATGTTGCATCGGTTCAGGTAGATCTTTCTAAATTCCTATAAAATGATTTCTGTTGCTACTCAGTTGTTCGAGTCATGTCCAACTCTTTATGACCCTAATTTGGGATTTCTTAGCAAATAAAGAAAGGGGGTTTGTTATTTCCTTCTCCACCTTATTTTACCGATAAGGAAACAGAGACAAACAGGGTTACAAGATTTGTCCAGAGTCAAATACTGAGTATCTGAGGCCAGATTTGAACTCAGGGAGATGAATCTTTCTGACTCCAGGCCTGGGACTCTACCCAATGGGATACCTATATTCCACTCTAAATCTATACTTTTTATCATTTTTGAAATAAAATAATGTTGCTATATTAATAATTTTATTAAATTAATAATTTTCCAGCTATTCCCAGTTGATGGGCTCACTCTTTGATTCTATTTCTAGATTACTATTAAAGAATCTGATAAAAATATGCTTCTATTTGTGGTTTCTTTACATCTGTTTTTGCTATCTGGGAAATAAGTACAGAAATGGTTAGTATTGCTAGGTTGAAAATTATGCACAGTTTAGTTATTTTGGGGGGTATAGTGCCAATTTGTTTTCCAGAATGATTCAATTAATTCCCAAGTTCTCCAAACAAACCATATGTCCAGGTATTCTCAAAGGTATTACCCCTCCCAAATTTGTCATATTGCTCTTTTTCTTGCATCTTTGTCAATATAAGAGTCATGAGAAGAAACTTCAAATATATTTTAATTTCCATTTCACTAATTACTAGTTATTCGGATTTTTTTCCATAAGGCGATTGATCCTTGAATCTCTCTTTTTTTTTTTGTGAGAACTACTTATTCATATCAAATGTAAAAAGCAATCTGTCTGCACTTTTTTTCACTATGGCTAACTTTCATATAAGCATGTATCCTCTAAGAAAGCAACCAAATATGTCAGGACAAATAAAGCTAATGTTTTCACTCTTCTCTGGAGTTGAAAGGGTTAATTGGAATGGAAGAGTTAATAAGTCATCATTGATTTTTCTGTAGGATCTGTAGGATCTTCATCTCATAGATTCTGAATCTTAATCTGTAAATACTTCAATAAGCCTATAACCCCAAGTAAATTTTCTATGTAATTTAATTTAGATCCAGTTACTCTTCCCACACTTGTCATCAGCATTTCTTTCTCCTTCTCCTTCATTATTATCTAGATATTATTTAGAAAATTCAGGCCTTTTGTTCACTTGTTTTTAATTTTTTTGGAATTGTATTGATAATTTATTTTGCATCATATTCTTTTGTTAATTATATTTTTGCACTTAGAAAAAAATTGCCTTTTCTTTCTTCCACATCTTATTTCCCAAATGAGAACAAAAGAATAAAAAAACCCTTGTTATAAACATGTAAAAATGAATCAAATGAAGTTTCTGCTATCACTATCTCCAAAAATAGATATCTCTCATTCTACACTCTGAATCCTTCACCTCTCCATCAGGAGGTGGGAAGTATGCTTCGGTATTCTTTTCCTGTAATCATCATTAGTTATATTTATGGGAGTTCATTCTTTCATAGTTTTTATCTTTAGCATACTCTTGCAATTGTCCACATTGTTCTACTAGTTTTGCTCATTTCATTATGCATTGGTTCATATTAGCCTTTCCAGTTTCCCCTGAAACCATCCACCACGTAACTTATTTTTTTATAACTCTTACCTTCCATCTTAGAATCAATACTCTATATTGGTTCTAAGACTGAAGAGAGGTAAGAGCTGGGCAATGGAGATAAAGGGACTTGCCCAGGATGACACATTAGGAAGTAACTGAGGTCAGATTTGAACCCAGGACCTCCCATCTCTGGACCTGGCTCCCAATTCATTGAGCTATCCATCTTCCCCCCATCACATAACTTCTCAAAACATAATAGTATTCAATCACAGTTAATATATACAATTCATTCAATCATTCCCTTTCCCCCCTTTTAACTCCTTTTCCCCTATTGATTTGAATGTCAGTTCTATGGGTATGTTTGTGTATGTGTGTTCTTCCCTCTTTTGGCTAGTTCAGAGGAGAATAAAGTTCATTTCAGCTACTTTCCTTTAATTGTTCTTCCTCATTTTTATATATTTCTTGTGTATCTTGATCACAACATATTCACATTTTCATCTGTCCCATCATCCTTCTCGATCCAGGAAACTATCCTTTTCAACACACATTTTTAAAGAAATAGAAAAAAATTAGAATAAATCTAACCAACAATTATCAAAATTCATTTTCCCCTTCCACCAATCCCTATATCCTGGATTAGAATAAAAAGATAGAAAGAAGGGAATGCAGAACACATATCACATGGTAGAAGAACAAATTACAGAATTGGAATATAGAATACCATTTTGCTGTAAGAAATGAGAAAGATGTCTTAAAAGAGTTAAGAGTTATTGCCTCTTCTTGAAATAGTTTAATGGTTACATGATGGTTGGGTACATATCTCATGTTTCATCTACTGTGGCATTGAGAATAAGATCAGAATAAAACCCAGACAAACCCTCTCTAGCCATAAATCCCTATTCCCTATTGTATACATACACATATATACATCCAAATAAGAATTACCATTGGCAAAAATTACCACATCAAAAATACTTATATATTTTTGTATCTGTTCTTCTTTAGATATATTTTCCTTAGTCTTTGAATACATATGTATTTTAGTCAGCCAAGAGATTATCTGCTTGGTTTTAAGGCAGTCTTGTCAATTTTTATGTCTGCAATATTTGGTGGACCTATTGCTATATTTACTCCTGTATAGAAACTTTGTTGAAACCCAGAAATCCTTTTTCCTTAGATAATATTATAGTAAGCTGTTTTTCGAACATGTTGAATATATATGAATATTGCTTATTTCAAGAGTGGAAAGCATTTATCCAGCTGAAGTAATGCCCCTTTTTGCTACTCTTCTTCCTAGTGTAGTGGATTTAGGAGAAAAGTGAGAGAGGTTACTTCAATCCCAATCTCTTTGCTATTTTTCTTATTCCTTAAAGAAGAATGGCACAAAACCATTGCATAATATAAATTATTTAAATATAACTCAGGCATTTTTAGATAGACCAATTCATTGACATATGTTAAAACTGCTAAATATTAAAGATTCCAGATATCAAAATTAGATTGGTTCTGTTACAAATGAGATATGATTCTAGTTACTTTTTCCAGGAACTGATAGAAGAGAAAGCCTGTGGTCCTCAGGGTAAAACAACAAACATAGCTATCATTGCTAATGGAAAGGGTACACTAAGGAGAAAAAAAATCATACAAATGCTCTTCAATAAAGGTAGAAAATTTCATAGATGACAAAGTAGAATTATCCAAGTATTTAAAATTGTATAATGGATTGTCAGGTACCACCTACTTGGAATTCTTATGGGGTCAGATCCAATTATGAGAATTTTCAATAGTATTTGTCTTCTTTCTGGAAGACTTTATGACAAGAGTTTAAAAATTAAGGAATTCTAAAGCAAATTAGGGATAGAACTTCATTTGCTCACAATCCTAACAGACCCACACATTCAATCAACATCAAAACAACAAAGCATTTAGTCTGAGTGGAAAGGGATAGTAAAATAACAAAGCCATCTCAGCCATTAGGAATATCCTATCACTAGAGCCCTGACCTGGAATCAGGGAGACCTGAGTTCAAGTCTGGTCTCCTTTGACTACTAGATACCTGATGTTGGACAAATCACTTAACCCTGTTTGTTGTACTTTCCTCATGTAAGTTGGAGTAGAAATGGCAAGCCACTCCAGTATTTTCCCCAAGAAAAACCCTAAAGGAGTCACAAAGAGCCAGACATAACTGAAAACAACTGAACAACAACAATCAGCAGCATTTATGAATGAGCCTAGTTTGATTCTCCATAACCCCAGAGGAGATTAGGAGATGGGCTCATCCATAAAACTCAGGTTCTCATAAAACAAAATCTCTGTAAATAGAATAAAGTAAAGATTCTCTCTTTCTTGTTTCAGGGACCCTGTTCACAATCTAGAGAAGTCTGAGGATTCTTCTCAGAAAAATATTTTAAAAGCATATGATCAAATGCATAAAATGACAAATGAAACCAATTATATTCGAATGTATTTATCAAAAACAACTAACAAACTCACAGGCTCCACATGAAAAAGTCCCAGATTAAGAGATTGTAATCTAATGTAGGACACTCTTGTATAACTGCTTGAAAGCTGACTCTGCCAACATTTTGTGTCATTTGAAATTGTTATAAGCCCTGGAAGACTACAACTCCAAGGACTCTCTCTGCTACAACTTCCCCCAACAACTCCCACTTCCTTTGTGGGAGGTGTCAGAGAAAGTATAAAAGTGAAAGTTTGGCGCCTTTTCTCTCTCTCCACCCTGGAAGCTCTGCTCTCTACCCTGAGACCCTGATCTCTCTTGGCTGGTGCCTTTTTCCCTTTCTTCCTACCTCTTACTTTTCCCTAGACCTTCCCTTTCCTAATCTAAATAAAACCTAGCTATTCAAAATGCTAAAATTGCTCTCAGATCATTTATTGGATCCCCTGAAGGACTCTGATCAATTTTCCCTGCCGGGACTAGGACTCTACCTTCCTCTCTCCTTTCTCCCATTCCATCCTACCTTCCTCCCTTCTTCCCTTCACTTTCAGTACACAGTTCAACACACAATTTGAACCTTACTTGGCATTAATGGGCTCTATACAATTCCCATCTTATCTTTTAGCTTCTAGTCATGATTGTCTCCATGCTTTGAAGAGTCTTTTGTCTTTGTCTCTCACATAAACATAATGTGCATTTATTTATTTTTCTTTCTTTCATATATCTATCTTTCAGTTATCTATATATTTGGACAAAATAAAACAGAAAGAAAAGAGAAGGAAAAAAAAGGAGAATGCCATGAAAACTGTAGGAGGAAGGAAGGTAGGGAAAGGAGGAAGAAAAGTAGTGGAAAAGAGAAAGAAAAGATTCTTTGTGAACCCATATTAGTTTTGAATTTTAATTGTATTCTTTTCTAACACATCATAAGCAACATTTCCCAAATTTTTGTCTTTACACTAGATTAATAATCTTAATATCCTTTTTTGACAATCAGAATTTACCCAATATTACTTCTTTTACTATACACTTTAAAAAATATTGCCTACAATGGCACTATCATAAAAATCTTAAAATTCTCTCAGTACTCAGGGCTATACATCATGTGACTTGGCAATTTTAACTTCTTAATAGCCCTTTAAATACCATGGTCTTTATTTTCCTGTTAATTATCAAAGTTCCATTCGATCTATTGTAAAGATGATTCTTCTTGATAGACAAGGCAGAAGGGAAAACATAGTTGAAGAATTCTCTCTCAACCATCTGTTTACAATTCATCATATACTTGAATTGAGGTCACTTCATGTGTATTTTTTTCTAGATTAAGTTCCCCTATTTCCATATCATGTGCATATGTTGTTGGTTTTTTTAATCTAAGATTATAAGAAAACCCTAATCTTTGATATCTTCCTTTATCCTTTGTTAGGATCATTTCCAGACTCTTTTCTGTTCCTCATGCATTACATCATCCCTCTTCTTATCTCTGTCTTCTCTCTTCCCTGATTTCCTTCAAATCTCACTTAATATCCTTTTTTATATGAAACCTTTCTAGATTCCCCTTAATGCTAGTGATCTTCTATTCATGATCTCCAGTTTAACCTATTTCTTATCTTGTTTGTTTATTTTCATTTTTTCCTATTTTATTTTTATTCCATTTTCTATTTTTATTCTATTCATTTTCTATTTTCTATTTCTATTCTATTTATTTTCATGTTTTATTCTCCATTAGACTCTTGAGTTCCTTAAGACCAAGAGACCGTCTTTTGTCTCTTTGTATCTCCAGAGCTTGGTACAATGTTTGGAATGTAGTAGTTACTTAATACATTCTTTTGGAATGGTCAGCTATTGTCATGATTTCATTTAATATAGTTCTCATGTCTTTTGATAGGAAATTTTATTTTCCTGATTGTTGTTGTTCAGTTGTTTCAGTTGTGTCCAGCTCTTCAGGATCCCATCTAGGGTTTCCATCCATCATGCTGCCTATGCGCCACTATTTTCCTGATTACCTAGTTCATCTATCTAAATGTCTATCTGTGCGTGTGCATGTGTATAGTGAGCAAGCAAAACATATGAGTTAAGAGAATTATGTCAATTTAAACATCAATTGGAGAGTCCTCCTAGAACCTGTCCAGGTCCTGCGTAGTTCAGTTTTAATAATGAAATGGATGAAGCCATGTTTGTATATGGAATGTCTATTACACACGCAAAGGACACAAATTTGTTGGAGATAGCCAAAATGTCGAAATACTGGATCATGATCCAAAAAACTCTGAAAGGAAATAGAATTGTGGCTGGAACAAAATACAATAGCAATAAATTCAAACTCCTTCACTAGGGATTTTAAAAATCAACTCTTAAAGTATAAATTTAAGAAAACATATTATATACAAGTATATGTAAAGTGTCTATGTATGGTTTATGGATTAGGAATTGGAGGACACATCATGGATCACTATCTGCTACATATGAAATTTTGGTCAAATAATTAACCATTCTCGGTTTTATTTCTTCACCTACAAATTGAGACTCTAGAGATAGTTCTTGGGTCTTTTCTATTTCTAAATGTTATGGTCTTATCATATCAGAATTTTAGTGCACTACATTCTCAGTGTTAATCAACAATTTGACATAGAAGACAAGAAAAAATAGTGCACTCAGTCTACATTAAGATAGTTTAATGTCAAGATGTAGGTTAATGTCATGTTAATGTTCTGTATGTTAGGTTAAATGTCAAGATCATGGTTATGTACTCTGTCCTAGCAAGTCTTCAGCCCAAGTATTATGTTTATTTCTAGCTGAAAGTGGAGACCATACTCTGGAAGGATGGACTGAAGGACATATAGATTTATTTATTTTGGAGAAAAGATTTATAGGGAACATCATTGTAGTCTTCAACACTGTCATGCATAGGAATCATTAATCTTATTTGACTTGGTCCTAGAAGGCTAAACTAAGAGATGCTCAAGGATATTTAGAGTCAATGAAAAGAAGAAAAACTTATCAATTAAGATCATCCCAAAGTAAATTTGACTGCTTTGGTAGTGGGCTTCCCATGGGAAGTTAGCAAGAATAACTTATACAACAGTTTGCTGGGCATAGGTTGTAAAAGGGATAATGTGTCAATCTAAACATTCTCAAAGGTACCATTCAGCTTAGATCCTATGATCCCATGATTCATTTTGTTAAAGGGGAGCTCCTTTTCTTTCTTTCCTAGAGTAAGATCTATTAGTTCCCCACCACCCAGGTAGGTATTAATGCTATACATTCCTCCAGCTACCTTTGTGACCAATAAAAGATATCTGCTAGAGAAAGAGGCAAAATTTTTTTTAAGAAGTATTTAAGTGCCTTCTATATGAAAGACTCTCTGTTAGGCCCTCAGACTACAAAGACATAAACAAAACAGTCTTTTATCTTTTGCATGATTCATTGTATTGATGGAATTAGTATGTGCTTTGAAAAATCAAAACAAATGCTGTATATAGAACATAAATATAATTTCAGGGCAACTGGGAGAAAGAAACCAGGAAAAAATTCATGTATAAGTGGTTCTTGAGATACAACTGGGAAGAAGCTAGGTATTCTAAGGGACAGAGGTAAGAAAGGAACATATTCCGGTACATTCCATGGGAGACAGTATATGAAAAGACAGAGAAGTGGCAGATGGAATGTCCTATATGAGGAATAGTAAGTAAGCCAGTTTGGCTGGAACACAGAGTATGAGGGGGTGTAATGTAAAATCAGTGTGGAAAGATAGGTTGGAGCCAGACTGCAAAAGGGCTTCAAATGCCAAACAAAGAGGGAGTTAGTCTCTGGTCTTTCTTTTCCACCTCTCTCTCCACTCCAAGAAAATAACCTAATGATCTGCATATAGCAATTTAACTACACTTTTGTGTCAAAAATAGTTGTGTTTAGATTACTATCTCATAAAGCAGCCTATTCAATTCCTGGAAAGCACTTATTGGTCCTTTTTTTTTTTTAACTTAGTGCCATGGATAGTGGCTTAGTCAATTTAGTTGCCTATATAAACTAGTTCTATTGGAAATATTGGGTAAATTCTAATTGAATCATTTGTTTAGTTAAATTATGTGTATCAATAATGGGTCTAGGAGATATCAGATTTGTAATCTGAGCATTTCAACTTCATTTCCACCAAATTTAAGTAAACCAGTGTGAGCCGGGGAAAAAAAATGCCAAATCAAGTAAATACAGCATTATACAAAAAATATCCTGAATTTGGCTAAGTTGAGACATGGTATATTTTAGTATAAAAATGATTGTTATATTATTTTCAAGAGTCATAAAATGAGTTGTTATTATTATACCCATTAAAAAGGATCAGGACCAGATTAATGAGTATCTTTTGTTCTGATGGTCATGTACTTCATCCTGCTAGAGATGGGGATGGGGCAGGAATTGACAGGTATTACATGTCTCAGAGAGTAGATATCCTTTTTCTTCCCAGCTCAGATACTCCCTTGATATCTCTAATGTGTCATCAGTCTGGTGGGTGTGTGGTTATATGCATCTGCTGTTGTTCGGTTATTTTTCAGTCATGTCTGATTCTTTGTGACCCCATTTGGAGTTTCCTTGGCAAAGATACGAGAGTAGTTTGCCATTTCCTTCTCCACCTTATTTTATAGATAAAGAAGTGCAGCAAAAAGAGTTATGTGGATTGCTCTAGGTCACATAACTAATAAGCATTTGAAGCCAGATTTGGAATTGGTTATGGAGTAGGGTTATTTGCAAAAACATAAGAGATGCCTTTTCTGTTTTCCTTGCAATTCTCATTGCCCACTTTGCCATTGAATTTTGGTCATTCATCTCAAATTTCTAGTGCCCAGAAAACATCTTACCTCTTTTCAGCAACAGCCCTATGCTGATTACTCCCTTCAACTTTGTTTTAATGAACAAGACTAACTTGAAACATGAAAATATTGTTATGATTCATCCAGCTCTCAAGTATGACTCTTTGTTAATATATACTCTCCTACTGAACACTCTGGATCTATAGTCCTCCAGAGACCACATCTTAAGTCACTCTATTTTGGCATACTTACCAAAGTAGGTCCAAGCTGAATGGATTAGTAAATCAAAGAGTACAAGTTCACAAGTTACACTGCATCAAATCTTCCCCAGACTAGATTCATATAACTTCCAGCTATTCGCTGCAGGCAATATTCTCACAATTCACTCTACCCTCATTAATTGCTTAATAGATGCATTTCATTCTTTATTGCCATTATGATCAAATTTAAATGAGGAGCATATATACAAATTAATTTATGATTCTTGCCAATTAATTTTCATAGTATATAAGCTCAATGAGAGCAAGAACTCAAATTTGTCTTTGTATAACAGGCACTAAGTACAATGCCTGCCAGAGAGTACATAATGAATGTTTATTGATTTGAATTGAATTGAATAGAATTGTTATTCAGCACTTTAATATCAAGTTCCATTTCTGATATATGAGAAAAGTGAGAAAACTATTAAGTACCAGAAAACTTCAGTGGAAGGACATAAAACACAAAAATTTAGGCATTTCTTACTCCCAAGCTGTCTTTATTGTCCTTAAGCGAGCACTGTCCAACAGCAAGACTGGTAGACAGAAACTAGTGTTGAGACAAATTATATTTCTTTGCATATTCAATGTTACCCCAAATTTACTTTGAAAATAACACTGATTCATATGATGGAGGATAGCTAAATCTGCCAAAAGTTAAAAAAGAAAGAAAAACAGCTAAATATGTAGAATTAAGCTTTTCATTTCTATTTGATCAAGTTAGAATGCTGCAAACTTGTGATTTCATAAAACTGAGAACATGGCAGTGTGGAAGCTCTTTTCAATGAACAAATCATTAAGTAGATTGTAACATTGAAATGTATGATATTGAAATTTTAACCATGTTCCTCATTTTTATAAAACCAGTTCACATGAGAGGAAAGATATGAACCAAAATTAGGTTTTCCTGTGTGAAAGGCTGACACCCTCTCTTGACTACCATGTGCAATATGTAACATTCCTTGAGCTGATAAAATTACTTTCCTTTAATTATATGGCATACTTACATTGATACACATATAGAAATGTCTATACATAATGAACATATATGCATCATCAAACATATCTAGATCATTACTTTTATTTATATTCATGTATTTTTGTACCATCTGGAAATAAGAGAATTATGCAGATGCTAATTTCATGCCTCTCTGGAATAGAATGGTTTCTGCTTGAGGCATTAAGAATCTGTCAGGATCAATGATGGGACACCTTGCATTTTTAGGAATGTCATGAAAATGGTTAGAACTGGTATTTTATAAATGCATAAAATCTTCCCTTACCCAAGAGTTCACAGAACAAAGTCAACCTTACATCAGCTGATCATCCCAACAGTTTCAACCTTTATCCCATCATATCCTACAAGTATTTCCTAAGGTGTTTACTTGGGGGTAAACTATTGAATTATATTTTTTTAAGATGAGTAGATATTTTAACAATATTTCCTGGTTTTACAAAGTATAATATGGTTCATCTATTTGAATAGGCTTCTTAACTGTTTACCTCTCCACTTAAATATATTGTTAAAGGTTAT
Source organism: Gracilinanus agilis (assembly GCF_016433145.1). Taxonomy (NCBI): domain Eukaryota; kingdom Metazoa; phylum Chordata; class Mammalia; order Didelphimorphia; family Didelphidae; genus Gracilinanus; species Gracilinanus agilis. The sequence continues at coordinate 455,629,724 of NC_058133.1, forward strand.
ATTTTTAAATCTTTAGGTGGTATCAGTACTTTTTAAGTAGTAGCAACATTTGGGGTGGACATGATTGGTGATTTCACCTTTGTAGTAAATTCTTTAATAAACAAGCATGTATTCCTTACTATATATTAAGTCTTGCAAATAAAAGCTACAGAAAAGGAAAAGAAGACAAAAATAATCGCTGATATTTAGATTATATTCTAATGATAGAGACATTCTGTATTTTAAATAGGTACATGCAAACGAAATTCAGAGTAAATAGAATATTTAAAGGGAAAGACCATAACAGCTGGAGACAGAGGAAAGGTAGAGGCAGTGGATAAGGAAAAGTCTCATATAAAATGACATTTACACTGAGTAGTGAAAGATTCCAGAGATTAAAACAGAAGATGGTGAGGAGGGAAAAGATTACAGGCATAGGGGGGCTATCAGTACAAATGTCTGAGGAAGGAGATGGAGTTTCCTGTATTAGGGTCAGTAAGTAGCCCAGTAAAGTGCCTTGGGTGAGTAAACTGTAAGAATATCAAAATGAAAAGAAGAGACCAGGATTTCTATAGCTTTAAATGCAAACAATAGATGATATTTAATCCTGGAGGAAATAGGGAGTCATTGAAGTTGTTTGAGTGGGTAGATAACTGATCAGATATATATAGGAAACTATAAGTAAATTAGGTGAACACAGAATAGTATACCTATCAGATCTATGGTAAAGGAAAGACTTTAAGACAAAGCAAGAGACAGATAATATTACAAAACGTAAAATGAGTAATTTTGATTACATTAAACCAAAAATGTTTTGTGCAAACAAAACCAATACAACCAAAATCAGAAGGGAAGCAACAAATTGGGAAAAATATGACAAAAATCTCTGACAAAGATCTAATTCCTCAAATTTATAAAGAGCTAAGTCGGACAAAAATTCAAGCCATTCTCTATTGATAAATGGGCAAGGGACATGAATAGGTAAATTTCAGATAAAGAAATTGAAAATATCACTAAGCCCATGAAAAAGTGTTCTAAATCTCTTATAATTAGATAATTACAAATCAAAACAACTCTGAAGTTCCACCTCACACCTATCAGATTGCTTAATGTGACAGCAAAGGGATCTAATAAATGTTGGGGAGAACATGGCAAAATTGGTATGTTAATGCATTGCTGGTGGAGTTGTGAATTGATCCAAACATTCTGGAAGGCAATTTGGAACTATGCCCAAAGGGCTTTAAAAGACTGTCTACTCTTTGACCCAGCCATACCATAGCTGGATTTATACACCAAAGAGCTAATAAGGAAAAAGTCTTATACAAAAATATTTATAGACATGTTCTCTGTGGGGACAAAAAATTGAAAAATGAGGGAACACTCTTCAATTGGGAGATGGCTGAACAAATTGTAGTATCTGTTGGTGATGCAATACTATTGTGCTAAAAGAAATAATGATCTAATTACTGAAATTTATAAAGTATATATTATGATATACATATATATATGTATATCATCATCATCATCAAATAATGAACTGTTGGACTTCCATGTGAACTGTAATGACCTCCAGGAAGTGATATAGAGTGAAAGGAGAAGATCCAGGAGAACCTTATACAAAAAGAAAGATATACTGTGGCACAATTGAATGTAATGAACTTCTCTACTAGCAACAATGCAAAGATCTAGGACAATTCTGAGGCACTTATTAGAAAGAATAGTATCCACATCAAGAGAAAGAACTGTGGGAGTAAAAACACAGAAGAAAAGCAACTGCTTGATCACATGGTTCGATGGGGATAAGATTGGGGATGTAGACACTAAATGATCACTTTATTACAAATATTAATATTATGGAAGTAGTTCTTGACCAATGACACATGAAAAACCCAGTGGAATAGCTCGTAGGTTTTGGCGGGGGTGGGAGGAGAGGAAGGAGAGAACATAAATCATGTAACCATGGAAAAATATTATATATAAACAAACAAACAAACAAATAAATAAATAAATTTAATTTAAAAAAAAAAAAAGAAACACCTACCCAGCAAAACTGAGCATAATTCATCAGGGGAGAAATGGGTATTTTGTGATATTGAGACCTTTCAAACATTTATGATGAAAATACCAGAGCTAAATGGAAAATTCATCTCTTAAATACAAGCCTCAAGAGAAGCATAAAAAGGTAAATGGGAAAGAGAAAGCAAAAGGCATTTAATAAAGCTAAACTGTTTCTGTTCGTATCAGGAATGTAGTATTTGTAACTCCTAAGAACTTTATCAGTATTCCAACAATTAGGAGTATAGAGGGAGTGCCTCAGTGGATTGAGAACCAGATCTAGAACTAGGAGGTCCTAAGTTTAAATCTATCCTCAGACACTTCCTACCTGTCTAACCCTGAGCAAGACACTTAATCCCCATTGCCTAGCTCTTATGACTATTCTGCCTTAGAACCAATATACATCATTGATTCTAAGATGGAAAGTGAGAATTTAAACTTTTTAAAGTTGTGTACATAGGCAGAGGGTATGGGTGTGATTTGAATATAATGGGATGATGCTTAAAAATAAAATTAACATGCAAGAAATTGTAATTCTTTGTGAAAATGGAAAGGGGAAACTAGAAAGGGGAAAATGTTCTTACATAAAAGAGGCATGACAGGCCTAGAGATGGGGGGTCCTAGGTTCAAATCTGGCCTCAGACACTTCCCAGCTGTGTGACCCTGGGCAAGTCACTTGACCCCCATTGCCCACCCTTAACCACTATTCCACTTAGGAGCCAATACACAGAAGTTAAGGATTTAAAAAAAAAAGAGGCATGAAAGAACTTTTACATTGAAGTGGAAAATGGGGAAGTTGGAGACAGGAGCTCTTGAACTTTACTCTTATCAGAATTGGTTCAAAGAGGGAAGAACATGAACAATAAATTGAACATAGAAATCTATCTTGTTTTATAGGAAAGTAGGAGGTGGATAAAAGAAGAAGAGATCGTAGAAAAGAGGCCAAATTGAATGATATGGTATGGTGCTTAGATGTTAAGCACTTGTGAGAATGGACAGAATGAAAGGAGAGTGAAAAGGATAAACAGGTTAGGAAATGAATGGAAAGTAACATCATAATAATAATGGTGTAAAAAATTACAAGCCTCTCATACAGGCCTCGTTTCTCAAATACATAGAGAAATGAGTCAAATATATAAAAATACAAGTCATTCTCCAATTGCTAATTGGTCAAAATATATGAACAGGCAGTTCTCAGACAAAATAATGAAAGCTATCTATAGTCTCAATAGCTCTAAATAATTAAGTTGACAAATCCAAATTAAAACAACTCTAAGATATAACCCTACACCTATAAGATTGGCTATTATGACAGAAAATGGAAATGACAAAACTTGAAAGAGATGTGAAAAAATTGAGCCACTAATGCACTTTTGGGAGAATTATGAACTGATTCATCTATTCTAGAGGGCTATTTGGATCTAAGCCCAAAGAATTATAAAATATATATTTTCCTTTGACCTAACAATACCATTGCTATGTTTGTGCCTCCAAAATGTTGAAAACATAAGGGAAAAAGACCTACATATATACAAATATATCTAAAGTATCTCTTTCTGTGGTGGTAGAGAATTGCAAAGTGTGGGAATACCAATCAATTAGGGAATGGCTAATATGTTATAATATATATGATTGTAATGGAATCTTATACTGATATGAGAAATGATGACCTGAGGATTTCAGAAAATCCTGGAAAGATATATATTAACCAGTGCAGAGTGACATGAATAGAACCAGAAGAGAACATTGTACATAATTGCAGCAATATTGTATGATTAACAACTGTGAATAACTTTGCTATTCTCAGAATTACAATGATCCAAAACAATACCAAATTACTTGTGATTTAAAAAAAATGCCATCTGCTTCCAGACAAAAGAACTGCTGGAGTCTGAATCCTGACCAAAGCAAACTTTCTTTCTTTATTTATTTTTGTTTGAGTTTCCTTCCAAAAAAAGATTTATATGGAAAAATATTTAACATGATTGAACATTTAAAATGTTATCAGATGACTTACCATCTTGGCATGGGAGAGTGGAAGGAAGGTAGAGAGAGATAAAATTTGAAACTCAAAATTAGAGAAAAACAAATGTTAAAAGTTGTTTTTACATGTAATTGGATTAGAATAGCCAAAAAAGAGGTGTGTACAGTAGTGATGATAACAATACTGAAATGTGACAATAATATCTCATGTCTAGAATACCAGAGAAATGTCTGAATTCTGAGTCAGAAGGCTTCATCCAGTCACTTGATTCCTTGTTTGACCTAAGAAAAGTCAACTTAGGTTTTTGAACCCCAGTTTTATCATCTACAATGAGATTGTACTGCCCAATTCACATAATTGATAGTAGCATTATGTTAAATTATGCATATAAAGAGTTTATTAAATATTTTTTATTCTTCTAATTACTCATAAAAATTAATATTCTTTTTTAAAAATTTGAGTTCCACATTTTTCCCTCCCCTAACTACTCATTAAGAGAGCAAGAAATTTGTGATGCAATATAAAAGTACACTCAGGCAGAACATATTTCCATATTTGTCATATTTTAAAATAAAAACAGACCAAAAATTTTTAAAACACTAAAACATTATGTGCTTCAAACTACATTCAGATTCCATCAACTAGATATGGATAATACTTTTTCTCATAAGTCTTTTTGAATTTTCTTGGATTGTTATATTGTTGAGAATAGTTAAGTCATGCACAATTAGTCATACAATATTGCTGTAACTATGTCAAATGTTCTCCTAGTTCAGTTTCCTTCATTTTGCATCAGTTCATGTAAGTTTTCCCAGGTCTTTCTGAAAGCATCCTGCTCATCATTTATTAAAATATAATAGTATTTCATCACAATCATATACTCAAAACTTTTAGGCTATTCCTAAATTGACGGGCCTCTCCTCACTTTCTATTTCTTAGATTCCAAAGAACTGCTCTAAATATCTTTGTACATATAAATACTTTTCACTTTTTAAAAATTTCTTTGGGGTACAGGTTTCATTGTGGTATTGCTGGATTAAAGGGAATACCCTTTTATAATTTTATAGCCATTTGAGGATACTTTCATATTATTCTCCAGAATAGTTGGATCAGTTGGCAACTTTATCAATAGCTCATTACTGTACTGATTTTCCTGCATCCCTTCCAACATTTGACATTTTCCACTTAAGTCATATTAGCCTATCTCATAGGTGGGTGGTGGTACCTCAGAGTTGCTTTTAATTTGCATTTCTCTTGATTAGAGGAATAGTTATTTAGATCATTTTATTTGACTATAGATAGCTTTGATTTTCCCATCTGAAAACTGCTTATTCATATCATTTTACCCATTTACCCTCCTTACCCATTTACCAAATGGAGAATGAATCATATTCTAATAAATTTGATTCAGGATTCTTTTTATTTGAGAAATGAAGTCTTTCTCGGAGAAACTTGCTCAAAAATTTCTCTCCAGTTTTCTGCTTTCCTTCTAATCTTGATTGCATTGTTTTTTGTTTGTGGAAAACCATTTTAATTTAACATAATCAAAATTATTCATCTAACATCCTGGAATTCTCTACAGCTCTTGTTTGGTCATAAATCCTTCCCTTACTTATAGATCTAATATGTAAACTATTCCAGGTTCACTAATTTGCTTATGGCATTTTCTTTTATGTCTAAATGCTGTACCCATTTTGACCTTATCTTGGTATATAGTGTGAGATGTTGATCTATTACTAGTTTCTGCTGAACCGCTTTCCATTTCTCACGACGGTATTTTTTTTTTGTCAAATAGTGAGTTATTTTCCTAAAAGATGGATTCTTTGTGCTTATTAAACACTAGGTTACTATGGTCATTACATGATGTGTATTATGTACCCAATCTTTTCCACTGATCTACCACTCAGTATCTTATCCAGTATCATATTGTTTTGATGATTTCCACTTTAGCATATAGTTTGAGATATGGTATAGCTAAGCCACAATCCTTCACATTTTTTTATTAATGCCCTCTGTATTCTTTATATTTTATGTTTCTAGATGAACTTTATTATTTTTCTAGCTCTATAAAATAGCTTTTGGTAGTCTGGTGTGGCACTGAATAAGCAAATTAAGCAAATTAAGTAGAAAAATTGGTAGGTAAAATGATCATTTTTATCATATAGATTCAGCATACCCATGAGCAATTTGTATTTTTCAAATTACTCACATATGATTTTATTAGAGTGAAAAGTATTTTACAATTAGGTTCATACAGTTCCTGGGTTTATCTTGGCAGATAGATTCCCAAGTATTTAACATTGTTGACAGTTATTCTATTTTATTTATTTTATTTATTTTTATTTGAAAATTTTTATTTAATTAATTGATTTAGAATATTTTCCACGGTTACATGATTCCTGTTCTTTTCCTCCCCTTCTCCCAAACCCCTCCTGTAGCCAAGGAGCAGTTCCACTGGGTTTTACATGTCTGTTGACAGTAATTTTAAATGGAATTTCTATTTCTAAACCTTGCTGTCACAATTTAATGGTAATTTGTAGAAATGTTGATGGTTTATCTGGTTTCATTTTGTGTCTTAAAACTTTCCTAAAGTGACTAATTATTTCAACTAGTTTTTTAGTTGATTTTCTAGGATTATTTAAGCATATCATTATATCCTCTGCAAGGAGTAATAGTTTGTTTCCTCATTGTCTTCTATCTTCAATTTCTTCTTTTTTCTCTTATTGCTATCACTAACATTTCAAGTACAATCATTAAATAATAGTGGAGATAATGGGCCTTCTTAAAATCATTCTGTTCTTATTAGGGAGTCTTCTAACTTGTACCCATTACAGATAATGCTTATTTCTGGTTTTTATATAAATGCTATTTATCATTTTAAATAAATCTCCATTTGATCCTTTGCTTTCTAGTATTTTTTAAATAGAAATGAGTGTTGTATTTTATTAAAAACTTTTTCTGCATCTGTGGAGATAATCACATGAGCTTTGCTGTTATTTATTTATATGGTCAATTAAGCTGATGGTTTTCTTATGAAAAGTTTTTCAAAAGGTAAAATGTTCTATCATCATTTATCAATGAGCATTTACAAAGCACTTATTTTATTTCAGGCATTTTGCAATTGGAAACAGAAATACCAAACAGAACTTACCTTCAAAGAACTCACATTCTAATTGGGAAACAACATGCTAACAATTCTAAACAAGTTATAAACCATATAAGTAAGAACTTAATAATAATAATAACTAGCATTTGAATAGTGTCTACTACTTGACAAGCACTCAATCATTTGATCATCAAAAAATAAAAAAAAGCTTATGTGGAAATTCAATGCTAGCTTGTATACCTTTTTGGCACCTAAGACATCCTTTGGATTTTAATGGAGAAGAAGTTTAATCTTTTTTATGTGCAAAATCACAAACACAACATTATTTACAATTGCTTTAAAATGTGAGATTAGAATGCTATACTCAAAGTGGTTTGGGAAAGGCGTGTCAAAAAAAAGTATAAATTGGAATATGGGGAGAAGGTAGGGTCTTTGTCCCCTTGGAATCTTGGGTTGAGTAGGTATGCTGTCTAGCACAGGGCAGACCCTGAGGAGAGTGGGAGGCAGCTAAGGCTGCTGTTGGCCTTTTTTTTTTCCCTCTGCTCTTTTCTTCTAAATTTAATAAATAAATATAAATTAAGGCACAGTCTTGTGAATTAGGTGTTATTGTTTTTCCCATTTTAGAGTTCAGGAAACTGAGGCCAACAGAGGTTAATTAACTTCCCCTTGGTCATAAAGCTAGTAATTATCTAAGCCTAGATTTGTACATAGGTTTCCCCAATTCCAGGCCAAGAATAATCTGCCTCTGCATGTACTGACAATAAAAATGATAAGTGATTTTAAGTTTGCACATTTTTTCCACACAAAAATAAAAAAGGAGTCAATATAAAATAAGGATAAATTTCACAAGTATTCTTATTTTCATTTACCAATAAAGAAACTTTTATTCAGAGGTGAAATAACTTGTCTGAGGCCAGTAATTACATAAACATTTAAGCACCTGCTTTGTACCAGTCATTGTTCTAAGGGCTTGGTATGCAAAAAAAGAAGTGAACAAACAAATAAACAAAAGTGTCTATCCTTAAGGAGCTCCCAATCTAATGGAGGAGCTTCTTAGAATATGTATACAAACTCATACACTTATTTATAAGATGGAAGGAGTACTGATTAATATTTTGTGGGAATTCTTAAACTGCATGAATAAATTTGACTTTTAATTTTATATTTTGATAACTATTTAAACATAATTGTTTTACTTTAGAATTCCCTTTTGTGCCCCCAAAAATATAATTCTGAGAAGAGGTAAATTAACTTTGTCAGATAGCCAAAGGGGCTCCTGTCACCACAATGTTAAGAACCCCTGATACAGATATTTAAGATTTGTTTGTTTTTAAAGCTGTATCTACTTCATTTCATTCGTTCTTCACAGAAACAAGGTGAGATTGGTAAAACTGGTATTAGCCCAATCCCATTTTATAGATGATGAAATAGAGGCATATAATGTTTGGGGTCACATAGCTAGTATCATAGACAAGTTTTGAACCCAAATTTCTCCTGACTGAAGATTCATCAATCTTTTCATTATGCCACATCATGCCTCATAGAATAGCCAAGATGGAAGAACTTCAAAAGCCATCTCCTCCAGAACCTCTTAATTTATGAATCCTAGGGACAGCTGAGTGATTCAGTGGATTGAGAGTCAGGCCCAGAGACGGGAGGTCCTGGGTTCAAATCCAGCCTCAGACAAGTCCCAGATGTGTGACCCTGGGCAAGTCACTTGACCCCCATTGCCTAGCCCTTACCACTCTTCTGCCTTGGAACCAATACGTACTATTGATTCCAAAACAGAAGGTAAGGATTTAAAAAAATTATGAATCCTATCTTCATTATAGCCCAAAAGTGGCCATCCAGCTTCCTCTTGAAAACTGCCAGTGACAACAAATTCTTTGCCTATAAAGGAATGGGTTTAATGCTGTGTGTTTTTGTATACACATGTGTATTTATAGGTATATGTAATATATGTATATAAAATATAACTCGCTGACATAAATAATCAATCAATTATCATTAATTAAATGCCAACTGTGCCAAATGCCTATTGTACTAAGCTTTGGAGATTCAAATAAAGGCCAAAAAATAATTCCTGTGCTCAATGAACTCACAATTTAATGGGAAAAACAATTTATGCAAATAACTCCATAAAAACTCCATAATATTTACAAGATAAATTGGACTAATTCTTGGAGAGAAAGGCATTAAGATGAAAATGGATCAAGAAAACTTCTTGCAAAAAATGGCAATTCATAGGAAAATTGAAGGTGGCAGGGTAAACCAGGAGCAGGGATGAGGAAAGTGTTTCAGCATGGGAAACAGGCAAGAGAAGTGCTCACAACAAGGAGATGCACTGCTATGTGCAAGGATAAGTAAGGAAGCAAGTGTAACTTGACCAAAGTGTACATGGAAGGAAGGAAGGTGTAAGAAGACAAGAAAGGCAGCAAGGAATCAGATTATGGTCTTTAAAAGTCAAGCAGAGAATTATATCTTTGATCCTGACGGTGATATTTACCAGATGGAGTTTTTGTTTTGTTTTTCTTGTTTTTCTTTCATTTTGCATTGAAAAATAGAGATGATAAGGTAGGATTTAGGAAAATATCTTTGGTAACTGAGTGGAGGATGGACTAGAGTAGGGGAAATTTGAGGCAGGGGAAAAATAGCAGGCTTCTCTAATCATCTCAGAGTGATATGATGGAGTTTTTACCAGGTTAGTAGCAATGTCAGAGAGAAGGGTTAAAGAGATGGTATTTAGATAGAAAGACCCAGGCCTGGCAGCTTGTTGGATGTAGTGAATGAAAGTGAGGAGTTGAGGCTAATACCTAGCCCAGTGATGGCAAAATCTATGGCACAGGTAGCAAAGATGGCAGTCAGAGCCTTCTCTGTGGACACACAGAGTTTGTTACTAGAAAGCCAGAGGGACTCTGGGCAGAGCTATCCTCCTTCCCCTCTCCTTACCCCTGAGGACATTCCTCACTTCCCTGGCCAATGGGAATGCTTCCTCCCTCCCAGTCTGATGTAAGGTGCTGGCAATGGTGGGGTCACAGGCTGTGTGAGGTTGCAGCACAGACAGCAGCTTATTGAGTCGGTGGTAAAGGTAATTCCTAATTCAGGGGTGGATTTGGAGAGGAGCTAGGCTTGAGGGGAGCATAACTCAAAGCACTGCACATAGCTGGGGGGGGAGCAGAGCACTGGGGCCACCCTCTTCCCTTTCTCCACTTGACCCTCTGCCTAGTAGCCCAATGGGAGAACTTCCTCCCTCCCCTGTCTGGAGTAAGGAGCAGGGCAGGGGAATGTCTAGGGTGGAGAGCTGCACTCTCTTGGGGGTGAGATGAAGGTACGAACCTGGACGACTAGGAGATGGCAGGAAATTTTAGAAGAAAAGTATGTGTTTTGTTTTAGACAAATTAAATTTAAAATGTGAGTTGGAGCTGGATTTGTACTCCAAAGAAATAATAAAGAAAAAAAGGCTTGTACAAAAATATTTATAGCCTCATTCTTTGTGGTGGCAAAAAATTGGAAAATGAAGAGATGGCTTTTGATTGGGGAATGGCTAAACAAATTATGGTACCTGTTGGTGATGGAATACTATTGTGCTATGAGGAATAATGAACTGGAGGAATTCCATGTGAACTGGAACAACCTCCAGGAATTGATGCAGAGTGAAAGAAACAGAACCAGGAGAACATTATACACAGACATGGATATAGTGTGGTAAAATCAAATGTAATGGACTTCTGTACTAGCAACAATGCAAGGATGCAGGACAATTCTGAAGGAATTATGAGAAAGAATGCTATCTACATCCAGAGAAAGAACTGTGGGAGTAGAAACACAGAAGAAAAACATATGATAGATCACATGTTTCAATGGGGATATGACAGGGGTTTTGACTTTAAATGATCATTCCACTGCAAATATAAATAACATGGAAATAGATTTTGAACAATGATATATGTACAACCCAGGAGAATTTTTCTTCAGTTGTGGGAGGGGGTAAGGAAGAAGGGTGGATCAAATAACGAATCATGTAACCGTGGGAAAATATTCTAAATAAATAAATGAAAAAATGAAAAAAAATGAGTTGGAGATGTGAGACTGTAAGGCAGGAGAAAGATTAAAAGTAGACAAATAATTATGAGAGTCCTTTGCCCAGGGAAGACAAAACCACATTCACATCCATACACATTCATTTTCATGTCTAATAGTGGATGTTTAACAATAGAACAAAGATTTCTTCAATAGCCCTTGACCTAGGAAGAACAAAATTAATAGGAAATTACATCCTTGTTTTTATTTGATGGCTAATCATTGCATTAATGTCATTCTGCTGTGTATCAAACTGGTATAAAAGTTTCTCTAGGAACCTATATGATGGAACTGCTAGATTTGGGTATTAGAAGTGTTGACAGTTATCTCTTAGCTTAAGCTGATAAAGTCTTTTAGCAAGAGAGTCTGGCTTCAGTATCTATGTAGTACTGGAGACAACTGTTTACTTCAGGGCCAAGACAATAAATCCAAATCCATTTGATCCAATGTGCCAAAGCAGCTCTTTTTGCCCATGGAAACAAAGGCTTCTTTTGTGCAATGAATGACTGCAACAACAGATAATCTCATCAACTTTAACCCTTGCTCCCTTCACAAGTGGTTTCTCTAAGGGGATGGGGAAGAGATAGAGAAATGCTGGGTTATAGTAGTGAAAGATGATTTATAACCTTTTTTAGTATTGATATCTCTAGATTTCTCAGTACAGTTGAATATCAAGAATAATTGTTTGCTTTTAAGGAAATTAATTTTAACAATATTTTATTTTTCCCATTTTACATGTAAAAACAATTTTAACATTCTTTTTTATACATTTTGAGTTTCAAATTCTCTTCCTTCTTCTGACCCTCTCTTTCTCCCTCTCTGATCTTCTCCTTTCCTTAGATTGTAAGCAATCTGATAGAGATTTTTGTATATAAAATACCTTTCCATATTTTTCATTTTATGGAAGAGATCTCAAATAAAAAAGGAGAAAGAAAATTAAATATATTTCCATCTGAATTCAGAGTCCATCAGTTCTTTCTCAGAAGAAAGAGAGCATTTTTCATGAGTCTGGGATTGTCTTTCATCACTGCATTGCAAAGATTAACTGTCATTGACAGTTGTTCATCAAGAAATATTACTTTCACTGTGTACAATGTTCTTCTGGTTCTGATCACTTCACTTTGTATGAGTTCTCAGTAAGTCTCTCTAAATTTTTCTGAAATCATACTTCTTGACATTTCTTAAATCACGAGAGTATTTCAGAACTATCATATACTACATATATATGTATATGACAGCTTTCATTATGATTAACCCTTCTGAAAGTTAGAAGAACAGTCTGTATATGATATTTTTTATTTGACTGAACAAAAATTTAGTACAAATACCAAAACCCCATCAGGTGTTTAAAATTTGAAAAACCATAGAAGTGTCATGAAGGTGAAAATATATGATTGTTTCTAAACATGTTATTCTGTTTTGTTTCCTTTTTTCTCTTTAACATTATTTGCGATAGATGGGAAGATAGATAGACAGACAGATAAAATGGAATAACTATAAAGCCACAAAATTATAAAACTACAGAGAGGGAGGTGACTTAAAAAGTAATGTAATCCAATCTTTCCCCAATAATAAATCTTATCAAAAACATTATACATAAGGAGCCATCTGGCTTCCACTTGAAAACTGCTAATGAGAGAAAACTCACTGTATGCCAGCCAATTCCATTACTGAATACTTTTCATTGTTCACAAGTATTTTTCTTCATGTAGATATGATAACTATGTCCCTATAAATACAATTCCATTTGATTAATTTCTCTTTTGATTTCAAATATAACAGCTTTTCAACTATTTATTAACAAGATCCTTTTGATGCTACAAAATATAAATCTTATTGGATATGATGAACCAAGAATTATAAGACATGTTATAGAACTGCACATATATGCATATGTGTATACACACATGTACATTTATACACATATATGCAGTTTCCTATAGTAATACATATATGCTATAAGTGTTATATAGGTATATATGACAGATGCTTACTCTGTCCCACACATTTCATTTAGTGCTGTAGTGTGAAACCTTGGAGGAAGACCCAACTTAAACCAAATTATTCTCTATAAGCAAACTATCAGCCTAAGTTACTATAGTGTTTCACAATTTATACTTTGTTCATTCAGTATGGATTCATTGAATAGAAATGAGCTTTCTTTTATAAAAACCAAATGGACTATAATGGAAAAATGGATTGTGAGTGTGAATTCCTTGGAAGGCTTGTAGATGTTTAAAATCTGCCTTTGAATCTTACTTAATTTTTGAGAAATTTGTCTTTTATCTCTAAAAATGGACAATGTGCCTTATTCCTTACTTTATTATAATATGGAGAAGACATTTTGGAAACAAATCAGATAGTTTTTATAGAAGATCATTTTTATTAATTCATGGAAAGTACAAGTTAATAGGTACAATAGGAATCCCCAGCCTAGTTTCCAGATCAAAAGACTGACCCAAAGTGATTTGATCAAGATTGCAGAGCCTGTGGAGGATACAGTATAAAATTTAAATATCATTAAAATCCCTTATTTCATCCACTGTACTATAGCACCTCATAGTGATTTTTCTGATTTTCTAATGAACATTCAGCACTTTTTGCTGCAGTAGATATGCTTTTAGTGGCATAGAGAACAAAATGGAGACCATATCCATAGGTAACTTCATGTTCTATGAGACATGCATTTCCTTACATCATTCATCTGTTTGGTATCAAGATAGAACAGAGATATTTAAAAATACCACTTCAGTTTTCAGGTTGGAGCAATTCAGCCTCTCCAACTGTCATACCAAATATGGAAACATTTAACATTAATTGAAGAAGAAGGAACTTAAGAGAGATGTCAGAAAAGACAAAAGTGTTGCTTTTTAATCTAAGTAAAGGTGACTAAAGTCATTTGAATGATTTATTGATAAAGGTGACAGTGGGCAGTTGTAGTTGAAAGAAAGAAAAATGACTTTAGTCAAAAAAGAAATCTTGCTAAGAGAATCTTGTTGCTTTTTTAAAAAATTCAAATGTAGTAGGGAAGAAGGAGAATTTCTTTGCTTAAAGTAGGAACATTTGCAAAATGAAAAACTTCCAATTAAATCATAAATAAAGTACTCTACCATGTGAGCTGCACTTTCCACTTTGAATCCCTAGTATTAGACCTTGATTTTCTGGACCCATTTTTGTAATTTTCTTCATTTTGATGAAATTCCTACTGATTCATTGTGCTTTTAAATGGATCCAGGATAACTATTTTCTGAACATTAAATAGTGATATTATGAACTTATATTGTACATACAATGGTTACCAGTTAGACAAATATGAAGGTGATGTATGGAAGAGAAATTACTTATTTAACAGAATTTTAAACTAATGATTTATTGTTTAGTCTTTTTTCAGCAATGTCCAACTTTTCCTGACCCAATTTGTGGTTTTCTTGGCAAGATACTGGAATGATTTGTTATTTCTTACTCCAACTCATTTTGCTGATGGGAAAACTAAAGCAAAGAGCGTTAAGTGGCTTGCCCAGGACCACACAGCTACTAAATGTCTGAGACTAGATTTGAACTCAAAAAGAAAAGTCTTCCTGACTCCAGGTCTGGACTCTATTCACAGAAGCACCTAGCTGCCCTTAATAAATAACAGTGGCATTTTATAAATATTTAAGAAAATGCTTTAATGGCTATTGCCATGTGAAATCTCCATAATCTCTGATACAGCAATTAAAACTTTCAAGAGTCTTTGCAGCAATAATTAAAATCACAGGTTAATAGTATGAAGTATATTTTTCCCTATCATTCTATCTGCTACTTCTTCCATGAAGTCACTATATATGAATATAGTTGTTACCTTTGGTTGAAAGGATCTCATTTTTTTGTCTCCACCTCCTGGTTTTTCAGGTCACCTTAAAATCTTGGTTGAATCTCACCTTCTACAGGATGCCTTTCCTGATTCCCCTTAATTCTAGTGCTTTCCCTTTGTAATTATTTCTTATTTCCTGGCTTTAGCTTATTTGAATATATTTGATTTCTCTCCAAATTATGAGGACAAGTACTCTTAAGTCTTTTTTTTAATATATATCTCCAACACTTAACAGCACATGATGGCAAAATCGAATGTAATAGACTTTTCTACTAGCAGCAATGCAATGACCCAGGACAATCCAGAGGAACTTATGAGAAAGAATGCTATCCATATCCAGAGAAAGAACTGTGGGAGCAGAAACACAGAAGAAAAACATATGATATATCATATAGTTCAATAAGGATATGATTAGGGTTTTGATGTTCAAGGATGCTCTACTGCAGATAAGAATAACATGGAAATAGGTTTTGAACAATCATACATGTATAACCCAGTAGAATTGCTTTTCAGTTCCAGGAGCGGGCAGATGTTGTTTGGAGATGCAAAGCATGGAATCCCTGCAAAGGTACAGGGATAGACTCACCCAGAATTCCAGGGGACCCTCCTGGAGAACTTTGGGTGAGGGGGCAGTTGAGAAGGGTTTGAGGCAGTTACTTTGTGGAGGTTGAAGTGAGCAGACACTCTACTTACTACTCCAGACTTGGGGGTTCACCTGAGGTGGCCATTGTAGCATAAGCCAGTGGTTTCTACTCATAGGGTTAGTCTGTTTGTTAATATTATTCTTCATTAATATCAATATATAATTACCTAGTGATTTAGTGATTAGATATATAAATTATCTAACAAGTTCAGTTAGGTGCCTTCACCCCTCCGGTGAGGGGGGGAGGGCAGCTTCAATTTTAATAGTTCAGGATCACCTTTCCTTATTCAAATACCTTCATTAACCTCTCTAGTTTTCCTTGTTATTACTTAATATAATCTTTATCTTCAAATCTGTGCCTGGTAATTATTTGGGGGGATACTCACAACTCAGTCTGGACCTCTAGTTTGGATCCTGTCTGCTGCCAGTTTAAGAAGATCTTCTCTGTCCTCAACAGTTAGATAGCTAGCTTCTATATACTCATCTAATTGACCTGTGAGGAATATAAATTAAAGAAAAGGAACATCATTGGGGTTTCAGCCATAACAGAAACTTACCAGAAGAATCTCATTCCTGCTTTCATTATCAACTGAAACCAGCAACTGTTTAGGGGGGAGGGGTTTGAGATCCAGGAGTGTTTAGCCCCCTCCTCTCCTCACTGAAGGCTGTCAATCTGTGGCTCTTAACTTGAAGCTCTGTTTGGCCCAGACACATTATCTGCTTCTCCAAATTATCTGTTATTATCATCATAACACAGAGTGGGGTGTGCGGAGAAATTGTGAATCATGCAGCCATGGGAAAGTATTCTAAATTTTCTTTTTAAAAATGCCTGGCACATAGTAGAAACTTAATAGATTCTTATTTCCTGATTGATTCACTGAACCTATATAATTTGAGTTTATATCCTCTTTCTTCTAAAATCAATCACAAAAACCAGTTATTTTAACCACTTGTTAGATAGTGGGCAAACATACATCAAAGTGTGTGTTGGTACTTGTGGACTGCTGTCAGCAAAGGTCAACAGTATTTTAGGAAACATGAATTAAAGCAGCTTATTAATAAGTTAGAGGAGAAATTCTGATTCAACCAGAGACCTAGTTAAAGTAATAATAGTCATGCAAAGTATATTAAACAGATTCTTCATAGAATGGAATACATCTAATGATATCAAAATGTAATGAAAACTCAATAAGTTTAAAGTTTTTAATGTACATCAAGGGAAACAGTAGAGACAACCCTGGGAGATTAAATTCAGAAGTCAAAATGCAACAAGCAAATGTGTACAAAAACTTCACTCTCCCCCAGGCAAGGCAAATCAAGCATAAAACTAACAAGGAAATTGTAGTGACTGTGTATTTCAAGAGGCCCACTGGAATCAAAGGTTAATGGGAAGAATATGTTTACTACAATGAACATATCATCCATCCTAATGTACCATTTTATAACTGAAATGGACAACTACTGATCTGGAGAGCATCCTAACAAAAAACTATATAATATAAACAAGAAAGGAGGGATGCAAGAGAAAACAAAAAGAACATGAGATGGAGAAATATTATGAATTAATACCAGAAAATACTACTTATTTTTAAAGTATTACTCCCTACTTCTACCCAAGCTCACATTTTGCTGTGATGAACAAATTGACCGTTAGATTTCTTTTTATTAAAAAAAATATGCCTGGAAACATATTCCTGTCCCCTCCTGCTACAAAGTCTTTGCCAGTAAACTGACACCCCCAGCCAACCCCACAAGTTATAGAAATTGATTCTTTCCAGCAAAATGAGCAGTAGTGGGACTGAGGAATCATTCTGCTTTCTGCCTGGGATGCCTTTAGGATAGGGAACCCAAAGGCTGTAGTGATTCTCTCTAGAACAGGTTCCCTACCTTCCTGTAACTCTAAAAATATGGTAATGATGATTCTTACCACCCAGAGAAGGAAAAGAGCAGACTCAAAGGAGAACTAGCATGAATGGCTATTTTTATTTACAGCCTGAAGAAAAGGAGATTCATTCCTTATATGCCACGAGTCTTGTTTCTCTACTGGTAACTAAGGATAAGAACACAAGTTCGTGAAATCTATGTCCCCCAATATAGGAAGAGGATAAGGCATATTTGTAGCCTACTCTTGAAAGTGTAAATATACTCAATAGCGTAGGGAGAAGAGACAGAAATTAAATAATGCAATAATATTGGAAGGAAGAGGACATGGGGGAAAGACTAATGCACCAAAGATTCAAGAAGAAGAAAACTCAACAGAAATACAAACACATACAGAGAAATCAACAAAGGATCCCAAAACTAAAAGGAAGAAAGTAATAAACCCACAAAGTGATGACAAAGTGCTCTCAACAAATATTACAAGGCATGTATGAGTAAACTAATGCCTGATGAAACATGGAATCTCCTGAAATCACAAACAAACATATGATAAGGATCATCATTATGATTTAAAAAAGAGAAAAGAAATTAATAATGGAAGAAACTAATAATGTATATATGTCACTGAGCCAAATAACTGCCCCCTCTGAGCTCCTTTATAGTTCTATGACCCTATCTGACTTCTTCCTCAAAGAACAGGTCAAAATAAATAAATAAATGAATAAAAAAAGACCTAAACTAAACACCATCATTCAGTCAGAAAATGTATAATAGAACTCTCCAGAAATTCTGACTACAGCAAACAAAGCACTGATAAATAAATAAGTAAAATGTAGAGGAGCACCCCTTAAGCCTCATAATCTACTTCAGAGGAACCAACCCATTGTGTGAGACTAAACTATAAGAATGGAAGGGGTGTGTCAATGGAGAATGTAGAGGCAGAGTACATAGGGAAATGGATGATATACTTTTATTAAGTTTATGGCTGAAGAGCAAAGAAATGGTTATTTATATTATCTTTTATCAAGAAGAGGGGAGAAAAGAAATCAGCCAAAGAGACAAACTGAAATTTGTTCAATAAAGAGAGAATCTCAACGTAGTGGGGAAAGTTGGTCCCAGTAAAGAACATTGATATTGGGGAAGAATTATGTGCCTTTGATGACTTCATGAATGATTTAATCTAAGGAGAGTTATTGGGAAATCACATTCTCCTAGGTAGTGTTGAGTCTCCATAGATAGCATCCTGTCCAAGGAGATAGATATATGATAACTATTATCAGCAAGGCAAGGATCCAGAACAACCCCAAGGGAAACATGGCAGAAGACTATCCACCACCACAGAAGGAAATGATAGGTCTAAATGCAGACTGAACCACAATATTTCTCATTTTATTTTCTTCATGAATTGTTTTATCTGATGTAAGTGATACATCTTTTTTCATATCATGACAAACAGGAAAATATGTATTTTGTGACAGCATACGTATAACCTATGTCATATTTCCTCCATCTCAGGCGGGGGGGAAGAAAGAAAGAAAGGGAGATAGAAAACAACAGTCTTAAAATGTCAGAAAACAATTACTGAAAATTGTATCCAAAAAAAGAGAAAAGTGTTCTCAAACTTTTTAGGTTAGAAGTTTAACCTCCATGTAGAAAACAAATAAATTAAAGAAGGAATATATAAGGATATAGATCATTAACTACATAATAAATTTTTATAATAGGAATGAGTGAGAATTAATGAAAAATATAAAGCTTTTATTGTTAGAAATATGTAGCAAACAAAACACATTTGGGGTGGGAAAGGTGATTAACTGCTCAACTAAGAGAGAGAAAAGTGATTTAAATTTAAATAGAAATAAAATAAGAAAAATTAATTAACAGAGAAAAATCAATCAATTATTTAATTAAAACTCCAAAGTTAGAGTGCTGACAATTTAGAGTCGTAGATGAATGAGAAAAGAGAATCTATGGGAATGGAGTTACATTAAAGTAGTTTAAGCATAACTAATCCTGGAGAAGAAAGAGAAAAGGTTGAAAGCTCTGTATTAAATGAGGAAAATGACTTTCTTTTAAAGTTATATATATATATATATATATAAAGAAAGAGACAGAGACAGACAGAGAGAGAGGGGAGCATATTGGGAAAACTTAAACCTAACTCTCATTACTTTAAGTATGAATGTAATAAACAACCCAATGAAATGAGTTGCAAAGTGAATAGCAAAACTCAACCACATAATCTAATGCCTATAATGACTGAATAAGTTGTGGCATATGATTGTGGTGGAATACTATCGCATATTAAGAAATTATCAGCAGGTTAATTTCTTTAAAACATCATGGAAAGACCTATCTAGATTTATGAAAAATGAATTGAGAACAAAGAGAACATTATATACAGTAACAGAAATTTTATTTGAAGAATATCTTGGGTATATCTACCTCTAGATAAAAAATGATAAATAGAAGCAAATGACATAATTTCTAATATACATATATCTTTTTGTCAAACTATTCTTTCTCTAGTGTGGAGGGAGGAAGAAGAGAGAAAGATACTTCTGAATTTTAATGTAATAAGCAAATACATAAATTTAAAAATTAAAAAAGAAAACATATAAAAGAAGTTCATAGATTCAAAGTAAATAGTAGGAAAAAAAGGACCCTTTATTTAGTGAACCTCTAAAAGCAATATCGAGGGAAATAAATTAGGAACTTACATTATGTTTATTTTTAAATTTGAAATGCTTCATGAATTTTCATGTTATCCTTTTCTAGGAACCAGATAATTTTTTTTTATTTTTGTTGTCAGTTCCTTATTTTATTTGTATGAAACTCTATTATGCTTAAAGAACTATAGAAAATTAACTGGGTTGTGCACACTTACTATGTAGGCTCTGCCCAATACCTTTTCACTTTCTGTCTCTCATGCCTGAAATGATCTCTGTATTTATCTCTTGCCTTCTGGCTTCTCTACCTTCTTTAAGACCAAAAATAAATCCTACTTTCTGCAAAAGAACCTTTCCAGTCCTTTCCACCACTAGAACCTTCCTTCTTGGATTATAGTCCATTTACCCTGCATATGTCTTTTATGTGTAGAATTAATTGGCTGTTTTCTACACTGGTATGTGAACTGTTTATTTTTTGATATCTCTGACACTTTGCACAATATCTTGCACATAATAAGCATTGAATAAATGTTAAGGGTTAATTGAAGCACTTTTATTATTTGTGAACAATTGGTAGCACATATAAATTCAATAATGGAACATTAGCTGAATCAATGAAAGACAAAAGTATGTGAATTGCTAGAGGTTGTTTGCTCACAAGAACTAATTGCTAAATTTTCAGTGTGCTCATTTATACCCCAGAAACTATCAAATGTTATAAATCAAGGCTTGCTTTATTGTTTCTGAGTGTCTAGTTATAAAAAAGTGTTGGAAAAATATTAATAATGAAGATTAAATTTAAGTATACACATGTAAATACATAGCAAAGAGTATCTATTCAAAACCAAAGCAAACAATATATGAAATCAACAGAAAATTCCACACTAAAAATAGGAATACAACAAATATATCCCCTTTTCCTTCTGTTCTTTGCAGTTTTTGTAGAAATGCTAGTAAGCACGAAACTCAAAATGAAAAAAAAGCATAAAGAAAAGAGGAGAGAAAATTATCCCAATTTTCCAGATGTCATCATTTTCTTTCAAATAATAATACTCTTTATATAGTCTTTAGGTTTTACAAAGCCTGTTACATTTGTTATCCCATTTTATCCTCAGAAAAAATACTGAAGTAGGAGCTAATATTATTCCCATTCCTCAAGTGAGAACAGTAAGTCTGAGAAAGGTTTAGTGACTTGTCTGGAGTCTTAAATTAATAAGTATCTTTGGTAAGGTTCAAACTCAGGTTTCCCTGTAACTAAGGCCCTTATTCTATACATTATACTACCAAGCTTCTTTCAACATTCCAAGGGATCAAAAAAGAAATTAACTGAAAAAATTAAAAGGTCTGGTCAAGGACCAATATGAAATTAGCCCATAACAATCCAAAACACTTCCCTAAGTCGATAACAAAATCCAGGAGGCTGTAATGAAAAGGGAAGTCCCATTCAAAACATTTGCAACATGAATAAATTGCAAAGGAGTCAATATATCAAAGCATGCTGAGTGGCTGTGGTGAAACAATTATGTTACACTAATTAAAAAAGGAATGGGGGAATAGTTCAGAAAATGAAATGATAAATTCACTATTCATGATTAGGACATGCCAATATAATAAAAAATGACAATATGAGCAAAATTAATTTACAGATTTAGTAAATGTAAAGTAAAACTACCAAAAGGGATATTTTATAGGACCAGATTTTTTTTACTCATTGTGAGGAACAAAACTTTTCAAAGAAAATAATGGTAAAATTAGGAATAAAGAAGGAATAGAACTTCTGGAACAACTCTTTCTTCTCTCTGTCTCTTTCTCACTCTCTCTTACAATGGGTATGTGAGATAATTAACCATAGTTTCATTAAATCAACCACATGATGATAATTATACTTAACCACTTACATAAATCAGTGGTCTATGCCCTGAGAATATACCTCATTTTTTCTGTTATAGTTTTCTGGGTCTTTTCCTAGTTTTTTTTTTTAATAGCGTATATATGCTGCAAGGAATCCTTTATTTCTTTTAATATGTCCAAGAAATTAAGGCATTGTGACATAGAAGAAAGAGAGAAGTAAATTCAAAGCCTCAGTTCAAATCCTGCCTCTCTAACAAACCAGATGTGTGAACATGGGCAAGTCACTTAACATCTCTGAGCAATAGGAAACTCTCTAAGATTTATGTACTAAATTATAAATTGCCTGCCATATGTATCAGTAGAGGGGATTCCCTCCCAGACAAATTCACAGGTGGTCCTTGACATATTGATTAATGTAGCACTCAGTCATCCATCTGTTCTTCCTTCATTCTAAGTACATGATTAGACCATCTACTTTTACAGTCATACATGCCCTTGAAAGTGATTTTTTTATCACGAGTTCTTGCCTTCAAGTAATATCTGACATTTCAAAACAATATATATATATATATATATACATATATATGTTTATGTCATATGTATACACATGTACATAGATACAAGTATGTGTATTTTTGCATTTTCCACTTTTCTAGCAAAAAAGCAACATTGAATTATTGAAAAAAAAATGGAAATTTCCAAATGTGTTCTAATACAACATCCCAGAGAAGTCTGAATTTTTTCTTTTTTTTTCTTTTATGGGGTATTTACTGTATATATTTATGGTATTAAAAGATAAAAATCTGTTGATGTTATATAATACAATATGAAAGTTTTATGCATTTTAGCATTTTAAAACTTTTTTGTGTTCTCTCTAGCATTCGTATATTGTCTGTGACTTCTGCAAAAACTCCCAAAATATCTCATTTAATTTTTTATCCTGACCCACAACATATTGAAAGTGTAATGAGGAACCTTTCAGTGTGGAAAGGATAATTGTATTTACTGAATGCCCTTTATATATATATATATATGTATACATATACATATATATAATATTGTATATACAATATGACAAATACAATATATTATATATTTATAATATATATACAATATGACAATATTGTATATATAATACTGAATGCCCTTTATATATATTATATATAAAACTAAATTATATATAAAATTATACTTTTATATATTATATAATTATATTTTATATATAATGTATATAAAGTATAGAGAACAGAAAATTGGACTCAAATTTAGGAAGACTTGAGTTCGAATTCTTTCTCAACACATATCAGATGTGTGACTTAGGAAAACAAGAATCCCTTATTACTATAGGTAACTCGCTAGATAGAAATGTGCAACTAAGTGGCACAATAGATAGGGTGCTGGCCTGACATCTATGAGATTCAATTTCCTGAGTTCAAATCCAGCCTTAAAAATTTAAAAACTGTGTGATCCTGGGCAAATCCTTTATCCTTGTTCTGTATTTTCCATGTTGGAGAAGGAAATGCCAAACTACTCCAATATCTTTGCCCAGAAAGCACTATATTGGGTCATCAAGCGTCGGATGTAACTAAAAAATGATAACTAGGTACAAAAGAAGGTGCTAGCCTGCATTGGCGGAGAGGAATTCCTGATCTGGTTGAATCTCTTCTCTAATAAAATTATACATCCAGTTCCTATTCCTACATCCTCTATTCTTACTGTCTACATGACCTTAGACAAGCTATTTAACTTCCAATGACTCCAAGCCTCCGCACTGCCCAGAAATGAAAGCGTTGCTGATCATTACTGATAGAGGAAATTACCCCAAGTTTGATTTTCCAGGTCAACTAGTGAAAGAATTAGACTCCAAACAAAAATATACACAAAACCTCATACCAGCTTTTGAGGATAAAATAGTAAAATAAGATATCCTTGTCTAGAGGAAAAAAAAAATATATATATATATATATATATTCCAAGAGGTGGAAATATACTTTCCATTGAAAGAAGCTACAAAAGAAACATATTTTTCCTGAGCCATATATAATTATATATATATATATGTATATGAATATATATAAATATAATTTTATTAAGGAAGAGATTCAACCAGATAAGAAATTTGAAAGAAGCTACAAAAGAAAATTTTTTTCCTAAGCTATATTTTTGGGTATTTGGGCATGGTTTTCTTAACCCCCATATCTTCCTCTCTCCACCAAAAAAAAAAAAAAGAAATAGGAGGATATGGGTCAGAATAGGTGTCTACACTAGTTTTCATCATGACAAGTAATCAGTTTTTATGAATCTCTTTAGATCTGTCCAACCACTCTTATTTTGAACCGTAGATTTAAGGTCATTCCCCTCCCAAAAGATGGATGAGACTCATCAATATAGCAAAGTAGAAGTAGGAAAAGGGGGTGGAAAAGGAATATAGAGAAAAATATCACATACAGTTCATTCCAGGGGAAAAGGAGGAAGGACATATATGAAGTGTTGCAAAGGGAAGTGAACAGAACCAGTAGCACACTGTATACAGTAACAGCAATAATATATGATGATCAACTGTGAATGACTTAACTATTTTCAGCATTGCAAGGACCCAAGACAATTCCAGGGGATTCATGATGAAAAAAGGCTATCAACTGCCATAGAATCAACTGCTAGAATCTATGATTTAAGGATCTCCAAAGCAGAGACACAAGCTATTTCCCCTTCAGTTTCTTCCCTGATGTCACCATTAGGATGATAACATTACTTTAAATAATAAGATGTTATCGTTAGAGAATATACTAAACACGTATCACAAATTATTTTCCACTGGATCTGGTTGCTCTCTTATTTTACTTGTTTTAATTGATAGCTTTTGTTTTTTCTTAACGTTTACTTCTGAATATATTCCTTTCCTGCTTCACAGTGAACTATCTTTTGTAATAAAGAAAAAAATAAAGAAAAATTCAACAGCACAATCTCTGATGGTATATGTGATATTCCATACTCATAGTCCTCTAGTTCTGTAAAGAAAAGAAAGAAGTGTGTTTTCTCAACCCTTTTACTGTGGTCAAACATTATCATTAAAATTGTACAATATTCACTTTTATTCTTGTAAATAAAATTTTAAACAAAAATTGAATGTTAAATTTAAGTCAGAAATTATTTGACATTCTTAGTGGTGTAGTTGCTATTTTTTGTCCTAAAATCTTCCTTCAATTACAGGAGTCAAGGATGAGAAAGAAAGACCTTTAAAGAAAAGAAATTGAAGCCTATTCAGATCCAGTCCTTGTATAAAGGATATTTTTGAACTAATGAGTGCTGAGGTGAGTCTATTCACTTCCTAGCTTTTCTATTAATGAGTTCATGGACTGGGTTGAGTGAGAAGTGAGAGCAGTTGTTTGTGTACTCCTCGATCAAACCATGGGGGCTTTTCCCACAATTAGCCCTCATAGGAAATGCAGTTCTAAAGTGATTTCTCCTACCTTGTTCTCTTCATAGTTGCATTTTTAAACATGGCATCTATCAGCTTAATGCCAA
Organism: Gracilinanus agilis; assembly: GCF_016433145.1. Lineage (NCBI taxonomy): Eukaryota > Metazoa > Chordata > Mammalia > Didelphimorphia > Didelphidae > Gracilinanus > Gracilinanus agilis. The sequence continues at coordinate 455,655,350 of NC_058133.1, forward strand.
TGTCTTCAGCTTGTTCATCTGCAAAATACGGCTAATAGTGTTCACCACCCGTAATGTTTTGTAAATGAATTTTTTAAAAACACTAACGGCTTTTCAAAGAGGGGGTACTACCCCTTTGATGATATAACAATGGCAGGGGCCAGTGCCTAGAAGCTGGGGTCAGGATGGGCTGTCTGCATTGTCCCCCAGTACAGCAGTCTCCCCAGATGACTTCTTTTACCATTTTAACATCAGGCGGTTGAAACAGGCTTATGCCAGTTCTTCTGTTCTGATGGCTGAGCCGAAAGGACAGGAAATCATTACACTGAAAACATTTCTAGCAAAGGTCACTTTAATAGAAAATTACATCAATCACCTTGAAGAAAAAAAAAGTACACTTCAATTGATGTCATTTGTCCACGGGATGGCATCAGCTTTACTTTCTAACCTGAGTTTTCTAAAAAGTTAGTCTAACTCTCCATGGAAGCACATTAAAAATTAACTTTGCCATCAGCAGTGATTTGAATCTTTGAAGAGGTAGGAAGGAGATACTTATTAGCTAATTCTTAGCAGAAGCTAAATGGTTACCCATTAAGTGGGGTGATGGTGCATTTTCTGTTTCTTTTTGTGTGTATCATTTTGGATGTCTGAAAAAAATGTTTATTTAATATTTTATTTTTTCTTCAATTAAATGAAAAAACAATTTTAGCCTTATTTTTGTTTGAGACAAATTCTCACTCACCCTCTGTCCTTCTCTCCCCTCCCCACCCCCTGAGAAGGCAAGCAATCTGATATAGATTTTACATGTGTAATAAGTGAAACATTTTAACATATGCCATTTTGTGAAAGAGAATTTGAACAAACAAAAGTGAAGAAATAAAGTGGAATATAGGACATCTCAGCCTGCATTCAGACTCCATCAGTTAGTTCTTTCTGTAGAAGTGTTTTCCATTATGAATCCTTAAAGATTTTCTTAGATCACTGTATTGTTGAGAATAGTTAAATCATTCATAAATATTCTTCATATAACATTGTTGTTATCGTGTACAATGTTCTCCTGTTTCTACTCACTTTTCAACAGTTCACTTAAGTTTTTCCAGGTTTTTCTTAAATTATCTTCATTATTTCTTATAGATTATAAGTATCCCATTACAATCACATATCACAACTTAATTAGTTATTCCCCAAATGATAGATATTCCATCAATTTCTAATTCTTTGCCTGCACAAAAATAGCTGTTATATTTTCATACAAAAAACCTCTTTCCCCTTTTAAAAAATCTCTCCATGATTCAGACTGTAATGAATAAAATTTATTGGAGGTTGTATATTAATTTATAATTATTTGTTTGTAAATGTTAGAGAGAAAGATCTGTAGGTGAGCCTAACTAAAGACAGTCTCTAAGACCTGCTATGCTTCCCTGGATCCAGCTCCCAGCTGAGGTTCAAGCAGAACAAGTTGCATGTCTAGTCAGCAAGAGAGTCCCCTGAGAAAAAGAGCAAGCTACCCCTTTCTTATCAAACTGATGACATAATTCCTACTGGGGCTTCCTGATTGACAGTCTGGGTCCTGAGTCCTGACTTCCAGACACATCAACCTCCACATGAAGACTACAGATTCCAGTTACCAGGTGGCCCTTTAGTCAATATGATTTGCTGGAAACCTTACTATCCCATGTGTGAGTAAGGGGTTATATTTTATATTCATTTCAAGAAGACCTATAAATGGGCATAGTTGCAAATCATTGTCCAGAATGGTTCAATCAATTCACAACTCCACCAACAATGCACTAGTATCCTAATCCACATCTCATCTAGCATTTATTATTTTCCTTTTCTGTCATATTTGCCGATCTGAGAGATATGAAGTGGCAACTCAGAGTTGTTTTAATTTTCATTTCTCTAATCAAGAGAAATTTGGAGCATTTATTCATGTGATTATATATATATATATATATATATATGTATATATATATATATATATATATGATTTTTATCTGAAAACTAACTATTAATACCCTTTGACTATTTGGATGATTTATAGTCATAAATTTAATTCAGTTCTTTGGTTATTTGAGAGATAAAGCCTTTCTCAGAGATACATGATGTAAAAATTTTTCTCTGCTTTCTCTTTTTCTTCTAATCTTGGTTGCATTGCTTTTATAGGCAGATAAACAGTTGAAAATAATCAAAATTATCTATTTTACATTCTATAATGCTATCTCTTATTTGGTAACAAATTTTTCCATTATCCATTTGCTAATCACATAACTCTTTATTTCTAAAGCACATTATCTATTTGGACCTGATCTTGGTATAATGTGTGAGCTGTTGGTCTGTTCCCACTTTCTGCTATGCCTTTTCCTGTTTTCCCAGCAATTTTTGGTCAAATAATGATTTCTTGACTCCAATGCTTGGTTCTTTGAGTTTATCAAACACTAAATTAGTAAATTAGGATTATTTACTACTATATATTGTGTAAGTAATCTATTCCATTTACCTTCTGCTTTATTTCTTGACCATTACAATATTGTTTTGATGATTACAGCTTTGTATATTTGTTGGTGATCTGGTCTGCCTAGGGACCTTCATTCACATTTATTTTATCATTGATTCCCTCAATATTCGTGACCTTTTGTTCTTCCAGATGAATTTGTTATTTTTTTCTTTTTCAATAAAAAATTTTTAGGTAACTCAATTGATATGACACTGAAAAAGTAAAGTAATTTATGTATGATTGTCATTTTTATAATATTGACCTGGCCAACCCATGAGCAATTTTTCTAATTGTTTAGATTTGATTTGATTTTTTAAAATTTTTTGCAGTTATGCTCATATAACTTCCTGACTTTGTCTTGGCCAATAGACACCCAAGTGTTTTGTATTATCTATAGCTAATTTTAAAATTTTTATTTTTCTGTCTCTTGTTACTGGGTTTTGTTGGTAATATAAATAAATGTTAATGATTTATGTGGATTTATTTGATATTCTGTAACTTTGCTAAATCTGTTAATTATTTCAATTAGCTTTTCATTTGAATCTTTAGGAATTCAAATCTCTAAGTATATCATTATATCATCTGCAAAGAGAGAATTTTGTTCATTGTTCTAATTACTTTTTCTACTCTTATTGGTATAACTAGCAGTTATAATATATGTTACACCTCTATTTACTATTCTTTAGGGTAATATAGATTTCAATATCTAACTAAGTATGTACCTTTTTGAGCCAAATACAATGAGAGTAATATTCAAGTGTTGCCATTAGGTTTCCATCTTCCTCTCCTGTGTAATAGTTCTTTTAAGGCTCTTTTATGTGAGCTAATCCATCCAGGTTATCTCTCCTTTCTCTCTTCTCCCAGTGTAGTTTTCTTTCTCCTCCCTTAATATTTTTTTGGGGGGAGATATCTTCCCATTACAGACAATTCATACCAGCACTCTCTTTCTATGAATATTCCTCTTGATTGTCTTAATATTGATAAAGTTCATAGGAGTTATAAGAATGATCTTCTTATTTAAGAATGAACAAATTTAGCAATTTAACCTTATTGGATCCTTACATTTTCTCATTCCTGTTTACCTTCTTATCTTTTTCTTGAATCTTCTGTTTGAATGTCAAATTTTCTATGAAGCTCTGGCCTTTACGGAAGAAATTCTTCAAAGTTCTCTATTTCATTAAATATCGATTTTCCCCCTTCAAGTATTATATAGAATTTTGCTCTGAAGATGATTGTAAGTTGTAATCCTAGTTCCTTTGCCTTTCAGAATATCACATTTCAATCCTTGTAATGCTTTAAAGTGAAAACTGTTAAATCTTTTGTAATACTGATAGTGGCTCCACATATTTAAATTGTTTTTGGCTATTTGAAGTTTTATTTTTGTTTTTGCTTTTTGGTCAGGGATCTCTAAAATTTGGTTAAACTATATCTGTTTTTTTTTCTTTTGCAATATTTTTCAGCAGGTATTTGGTGGATTCTTTCTATTTCCATTTTATACACAGATTCTACAATGTCAGGGCATTTATCCTTGGTAATTTCACTTAATATGATATCCTGGTTCCTTTTTTTTTTAATTTTAGTTTTCAGGCAGTATAATGATTCTTAAATTATCTCTCTGCAATCTATATTTCTTGTCAGTTGTTTTTCCAATGAAAAATTTCATATTTTATGCTATTCTTTCATTCTTTTGCTTTTTAACTGTTTTTTTTTTCTTGAGATCTTTTTTTTATCCTGAATCTCCTAGCCATCATATCAGCTACCTAGAGTCTGGGTTGTTTTTTTTTTTTTTGTTTTGTTTTTGTTTTTGTTTTTGTTTTTGTTATTGTTGTTCATTTTATTTTTATCAGATTATTTTTATTTATTTATTTTTTGCTGTATAGTAAAGTTGAGCTCCCAATGGCTTAGACTCAATGGTGGTTAGGTAGCCCCATAGGTGGAGCTTTTAAAGAGGCTTGCTTCAGATTGGGGTCTCACTGTGGAGGGATAAGGCCTTTTGCAACCTGTGGGGTGTGATATGTCTTTGCTATTGTCCTCTTGAACCCCCTCCCTTCCAAACCCACTGAGACAGACCTCTTGTGCTGGTCTTACAGGCTGCTCAGATCCAGGAAGCTGATTATCTCTCCAAAATTTGGTGTGAAGCTTTGGTTTCATGTTTTTTGGAGGGGAATTTGGGAGAGCTGAAGAGGGTAGCTTCCTTACCCTGCCATGTTGGCACTGGGAGTCCAAATGCTTGTTTTTAATTATTTTTCTATCCACTTATTTTAATGAGATATTTTAAGATATAGTGAAGAGGGGAGTATACCTTGCTTTAGTACAAATCCACTGAGATAAAGTATCTGAATAGAATCAGAATCATAGTATGGAAGGAATTAATCCATACCTAATTAAGAATAGCACCTACATTATAATGGTCAACTAACCTTTTACTTGAATATCTCTAACATTGCCTGTCACTTACAACAGAAGCTATGAAGATGAGCTCAAGAACTACTATGCCAGGACTTTCCTGATATTTGCAACTTCTTATGCTGTCCCCTTTATCATACATTTATTTTGTATGTATTTGGTGTATAATTTATGTTTGTGTGTGTGTGCATTCCTGTGCTCACACATGTGTACACACACACACACATACACACACATACATTGATTCATCTGGCAGATGCTCCTTTAGATCTGGGACTATTTCTTTTTTACTTTTTTTCTCCTGTGCCAGTACTGTGCCTTACATATACCTATTGATTAGTTGATTCTACTTTTGGATAACTGTTGCTTCCCTGATATCAAGTCTAAATTTACCTGTTTTTATTGCTTCTAGATTTGATTCTATGAACAAATAAAATGAATCTAATCCATATTCTTGGTTATAGTCCTTTAAATATTGAAGAAAGTTATTTTTTTAATTTTCTTCTTTTTCTTCTCAAAGTTAATCATCCCAAATTCCTTCAACAGATCTTTCCATGGCATGAACTTAAAATCTTTCACCACCTTTATGCACAGCATAAAAACTATCTTAACAAGCATCTACCACATGTATGGCATTTTCCCTTTTGCTTAGGCCTATAAAGACAAAACAAAACAAAGAAAACAAGAACAACCATCCAGGTTTTAAAGGAGTTGGCATTCTACATCACAGTGATTGAATAGATTGTTTTAAAGGGTACTGGACCAAATCAGTCTTCTTTCTATTTTGTTTTCTCTCTTTAGAAGTCCTTAGTAGCCATTGCTGGGTTTATACCCCAAAGAGATAATAAGGAAAAAGACTTGTACAAAAATATTCATAGTCACACTCTTTGTCATGGCAAAAAAAATTGGAAAATGAAGGGATGCCCTTTGATTGGGGAATGGCTGAAAAATTGTGGTATCTGTTGGTGATGGAATACTATTGTTCTAAAAGGAATACTAAACTGGAGGAATTCCATGTGAACTGGAACAACCTCCAGGAATTGATGCAGAGCAAAAGGAGCAGAAGCAGGAAAACATTATAAACAGAGACAGATACACTGTGGCACAAACTAATATAAAAAACTTTTCTACTAGCAGCAATGCAATGATCCAGGACAATTCTGAGGGACTTAGGAGAAAGAATGCTATCCATATACAGAGAAAGAACTGTGGGAGTATAAATACAGAAGAAAAACAACTGCTTGATCACATGGTTCGATGGGGATATGATTAGGGATGTAGTCTCTAAGCATTCATCCTAGTGCAAATACTAATAATATGGAAGTAGGTCTTGATCAATGACACATGTAAAACCCAGTGGAATTGCTCATTGGGCACAGATGGGGGTAGTAGAAGGGGAGAGAAAGAAAATGATTCATGTAACTATGGAAAAATATTCTAAACTAATTAAATAAATTAACTTTTAAATAGTCCTTAGAATGTCTCATGAATTATTTCAGGTATTATAATTCTAATTTTTTTACTTGTCCTATTCTTCTGGGAGATATAGGACCCTTAAGTTATTTTCATGTATCCTGACTTCAAAATCAATAGTCTTGCTTAAATACTGGACATATTTTTCTGAAATGTTGTCACTTTTTTTCCTTCAATTCTAGATAGTCCTTCATTTCTATGCATTTCCATTCTCAATCTACTGTTCTGTCTTTTGTTTTTTGGTAGGATTTGTGATCATAACATCAAGATTTTTTATTCCATTATTTTTACTGTATGTCATAAATTCTACTCTTATTATTCTCATTTCTCAGGAACAGTATGTTGTGATTCCAAAAGTTCTCAGATTGCATAGGAATTTTTTGGATGGTTTTCCTTGGTTTTGCTCTAGTTATGCCTGAACTAATTTGCTATATCTGGAAGCTATATTTCTTCATTTCTTCCGATTTTCCTTGTTGATTGATCTGCTTATGTTTAAGGTTGTTTTAAATAACTTTAGTCTTTTCCCTCCTGCTCCCTTATTTTCGCTTATTGCTCTCTCTTTGACTCTCTCCTTCTGATAGTGATTTGCTTTGCAACTGGATCTCAAAGCACCTAAGCAACTTCACACCCTGAGTAATTCACAGTTTACACAGCCTAGATCTCTGAACTAAGTGCCTTTTTCTGGCACCATAAGTGGACCTAGTCAGATACTGAGATCTGTCTGACAGGTTTAGCATCATGATCCAATATTCCATCCCACTCCCTCAGTTCCTCAGTTCTCTATTTTTCAACAAGGAGTTCAGAGAGCTACTATGCTGATTTTATGGGTTAGATTTCTCTGCTTTTAGTTTCTGAAGCTTAAGGAAGATTTGGGTGGAGTATGGGATTAAAGTCTACTTCGAATCCAAAAATGTGTCCTAACTCTGTTTCTGTTTCTCCACTTATTTGCAAAAGTCTTTTGCAGCAAAGAATGATGCCACCGCAATGCTGTCATTTATGCCTCTGTCTTCAATATTCACAGCAATACGCACAGAAAAAATAGAAGGGGAATCAATATATAGGGTAGAGTTTTGTTTAAGCACATGACTGAGGGAGGTCATTAGGTTCGATATTATATCCTTGCTGCTGGTAACATGGTGGGTAATGGGTGAAGGGGGTTAAGTGAGCTCAGAATATGCATCAGATCATATATTTTGTTTTATTATTTACATTATTTTATATTCTAAATGTCTTAGATCATGAGAGAAGCCTAAGGTTTTATTATCTTTGGTGAAGTGTTTCTGATTTGGGGAAATTTGAGAGGTTGTGGTGATCAGAGAATATGTTCATTCTTCCATCTTGTTGGGTATCTGACCAAAAATCAGATATAATTTTCATATTAATTTTTTCCTCCCTCACCAGCAAATATTGATAATTAAAAAAACTTTCAAAACAAATATGCATAGTCAAGCAAAACAAATTCTCACATTAGCCATGTCTAAAAATGTGTGACTCGTTCTGCATTTTAAGTCTCTTACACTTCTGAAAGGAGGTAGGTAGCATGATTCATTTTCCATCCCCTGGGATCATTATTTGTGATTGCATTGAATGAAGTTATAAAGGCTTTCAAAGTTATTTTTTCTTTATAATATTGTCTGGCACAATTGTTATGAGATCATTTCTTACCATACTGACTCTTTATTCTCCCTCATTACCCTATCACAATATTTCTAATATTAATTCCCTTTTCTCCATTCATAAAACCACCAACCTAGTTCATGCTCTCATTAATTCTAGTCTATATTACAATCACCCCTCAATTTGTCTTTCTACTACCATTCTTTCTACCTCCAATCCATCCTTCATGTAATTACCAATGTGATACTCCTACAATACAAGATCTGGCCATACTACATTCATACTCAAAAATTTCCTGTGGCTCACTATTATCTCTAGGACAAAATATAATCTCCTTTGTTAAGCATTTAAAGCTTTACATGATTGGGCTCATGCTTACCTTTCTAGAATTATAAAAAATGTTCCCCTTTACATACCATATAGTGTAGGCAACCTGGCTTACTTATTATTCTTCACAAGTAACATTCCATGTCTCATCTTCAGGCCTCTTCACAAGCTATATTCAGTCATGTGAATACATTTCTCTTCCCCTATTCTTGTAATCTATAGCTTCTTTCAAAACTCAGCTCAAATATCACCTCTGACCTTTGGTGTTTCCAGGGATTCCTTGTGGTGTGTAGATTAACAACTGAAGAAAAAAAAAAGTTCAAGCTTCCAGGTATATCAATTTATTAAGCAATGCATGCCAAGGGCATAAAAAATTCAGAGTGAGCCTCCTTAGAATGGCATTGGACCCCAAATATGAAGGGAGACAGATTTTTATTCTCTAAAAGAAAACAATAAAAAGAATATAAACTATGATATAATATGAGAAAATCTAATTTCTAAATGAAGGAAAGATCAATGACTTTCCAAATTGGGAGGAGGAGAACAAAAAAGATATAATTCCTTCCCAAAGTGTTTATATTCATTCAAAGGAACAAAGTAATGAATTTATCAGTATGGGACCAGTTTTCAGATAAGATAGATGAGCTGCTTGAGAGGTATAATATGAAAAAGCTCTTCATCTCAATCTTTGAATCTAACCGGGTTTCTGGTCACCATAATCTAGGTGTTTAGTTTAAGGACCTTTAAGCAACAGATTGAGGGATTCCAACTTCCCAGGCTCCAGGGCTAGATTTAAACAATATTATCAAGTTTTCTCAAAATTCCATAATTTATTACAGTTTTCTCACAAGGCATAAACTGGACTAGATTCATAACTGAATAGAAAGGGAACTCAGGCTCTGTTGGGTCCTCCTTCCTTTTGTCTGGATATTAAAAAAGGTAGGGTGGAAACCTCCTTGTTTATCTGTCATCAAAATTATCTTATGTGATGGAATAATCAATCAGCTAGGCAGAAGTCATATTGGAATCTGCAACCACTTGTCACAGTGACTTAGCATCCTGGAAATCTGACCACTTCCGGGGAGAAACTCTCTTAAATTCATTTCCAATGTGGCTATTGCCAATGAGGAACCTCTTAAAATGTGCTGAGGGGAGACTAGATGATTACATCATGAGGAGCACATATTGGCTTTCAAGACAGGAAATGAGACTTTTTCCTTTTTTTCTCTCCAAGCCTAAGTGGCTCAGATGCTCTTGCTCATGTCTCCCTCAGGTGATTTTTAGCTTCTTTTCAAACTGTGTAGTGAGTAAGCTGGCTAGAAATCTTGTGGGATGTCTTAATAAAAATAATATAACTAAAAATATAGTCTCCAGAAAAATTATTTTATCATGATATACATACATATTCACAAATATATGACGCACGTGTGTGTAGTTATGTGTGTGGATGTGTGTTTTTATGAATATCCTAAAAGTTTAGTAAAGGAGATAACCTTATCTAATGATACTATGACCATTAATATCAGAAAAAAAACCTTATATATGTTTACCAAATGTGATCACTATGATCATGAAGGATTTCTGCAAGTCATACTCTAAAAATGTGTCCCTGTAGATGTCGAGACACTTAAAATGTTCCGGTTAATGGATAACATTGTACTGATTGAATCAAACTCTGGGATATTACAAAGGTTCCTAGATGAAATACATAATGACTTCAAAAAGTTTATTGGAAAATACTGTCTGTACACAGGCACTAAATATGGAAAATGGGTTATGCCTAGAATTGAATAGAAGAAAGAGAGAGTAAGCTGGATTGCCTTTGGGAAATTACAAATTTATTTGGATGAATCCAACTTTTCTTCTGAAACAAAGACCCTTCTTTTTGATACCAATATTCTTCTGGTGTTGTCATGGAATACTGTAGTCAGAAGAAAAGAAATTGAAGATTGCCCAAAGGGTGGTTGAGTTTTTCATTTTAGGCATGAACAGGCTGTATGCAAAGAGTTGTGAAATAGAAATATAGTAAGGGAAGATAGCAAACACATAATAAATGTGTGCATGTATATATATATACATATATATATTATACCAATTATGGGTATATATTTGTGTATATGCCAGTTGCATGAATTTTATATATATATATATAATTTATTTGATTTATATATATATTTATATGCATACACATGTATATATGGATATGTATGTACGTATAAATGTGTCATATACATATATACTAATAACATAGGGAGAGCAAGTAGTAACTATTAAATACTCAATAGGCTCCTTTAATATTCTTATGATATAAAGAGAAAGGGAGGAGTATCCTATTTATGTTGGGCGGTTCTTCTAGGTCAAATTCCACTTTCTCAAATAGACTTTTCTTCCCTCTGTAATGCTCCTGCTTTCCCTGGACATTCCATTCCATTTATGTCATGTAAGAACATTGTATGAGCATAATTATTTGCATATTGTACAATTAGAATGTAAGTTTCTTAAGGACAGAGACTATGTTTTTTTCTCTTTTCTTTATGTCCCTAGAGTTTACCATCGTGCTTGTCAGATCAAAAACCTTTAATAAATGCTTGTTGACTGAGCATATAATAATCCCTTTAATAAATGCTTGTTGAAAAAAGTGAATAAAGGTATACAAATAGTGTTCAATGGACAAGAATAGATGGCTTGATCTCTTCATCATTTAAGGTTGAGCCAAATATATGTAATCCCAGTTCAATTTGAATATTTGAGTATTTAGGAGTCTCTCTGATATCTCTCCTCATCTACAAATTGGGAACTTAACTTTTTCAGGCGGTCTTTTGGCTCCCTTTCTCTTCTTTTCAGATTAGGCAGCCTTTATCAAGCATTGGACTCATTTATTTTCTCTCTATATGAAAGCAGAACTCTGAAATTTCAGAGCCCACCTTGAGTTGAAGGCTTGTTTCTGATTGGAGTCCTCATATTTGGAAACATCATGGGGTAAAAGAGGAATAAGAAAAAAGTTGGTGTAAGAATTATCCAGTTCTATCTTATTTCTTGAAAAGGGTTTAACCTCAGGTCAACCTAAAACTAGTCTCCTGGGATGAATATGAAATGCCAAATCATAAGAAGAAAACTCCTCCTTCAAATGGATCCTCGCGGTTCCCCTTCTATCTATATCTGGATGTCTCCCTCCCCCACTATATGAGATTAAAACAGATCACAGGCTGTATTATGAGATTTAAACAAAATGTGACTATTCCCATACAGAGTAAGTTGAAGAATAACAGTCAAACATTTCAATTCTCAGGGGGTTATGTTTTGCTGAAATGTGTAATGTCATTCTGTGCTGATATTTACATTAGTGAGATGCTAATAGCACAGTAATTTGTTTAAACAATCGTTATGCCAAATTTTCTCAAATTCACAAAGTAACACTTTTTTAACAACAGTATGGAAAATTGTTTTCAAAATAACACCCCCATGAGAAACATATGTGCCTAATGCACTACAAGGACAAACAATTTGCCTACAATTTCTGATAGAAGTTGAATCACTTAACAATGCCCACCTATTTCAACAATATACGGGCATACTGTTTAAAAAAAGCAAATTATATTAAAATCACTAAAGAAACCTAAAGAAGAGGTGTAAAAAAATAGGCATACAATTTTTTATGGATTCTTATTTTTCTTTTAGGGTAAAGCAAAACCAGAAATATATTAATATACTTCTAGAGGTGTGTGTGTGTATACATACACCAAAACTAGAGTAGAAGTAGAGCCTATTTCTTCATAGAATACATTTTTATGAAATTAATATCTTAAGTCTGTAAAATTGTACCTTATTCCCTTTATCCAGGCCAATAAAAGCCACTTTGAACTTTGAACTTAAATGAGCATAATTTCATTAATTTTATCTTTTATGAATAATCTAGTATTGAAATGGAACCGCAAGCTGTCAAAAGTATCCTTGAAGTTGGAGAAGTCTATTAAACTTTATTTATAAACACCGTAGTATAGTAGTACAGTAGATTAAACAAAAAAGAAAGAAATCAAGAAAATCTCAGTTCAACTCCTACCTCTCTGACTATGTGACCTAGGACAAGTTACTTGCCCTCTTAGCTCTTTGGTGAACCCTCTAAGACAGTGGTTCCCAAACTTTTTTGGCCTACCAACCCCTTTCCATAAAAAAAAAAAATTTACATAGTGCCCCTTGTCACATACTATCACAGCCCCCTTACAGTTATTCACCACCCCTAAATGCACCTGTGGCCATCACTACCCTCCTGGATCACTGCAGCAACCACCAGGGGGTGGTGGCGCCCACTTTGGGAATGACTATAAGATTATAAGTTGCAGAAAAGGCACCAGATTGCATTGGTTGTTTCCTCATTGGAATTTCTCTAGGCCAGCGAAACTTACAGTTTCAACCAATAGGTCCTTATCTCTAACTAGATGTATAAAGCTAGAATGCTAGAATATGAGCTCCTTGTTGACAGGGTCCACATTTTTTTTTTCCATTCTTTGAAGTCCCATTTGAATAGTGACTAACACTTAGGGAGTATTTAGTAAAGAGTTGTTGACTAGTTAAAAGGCAGCTGTTGGTCATAGACCAATTTTCACTGGCCCATACACCTTTCTAATTTTCTTTTCTTTTATTCTTACAAGCTTCAAATATCTGTATTTCTATGATTATGTAGGCTCTTCCTATAAACAATGATGATGAATTAATGGCCAGAACAATAGCCATATTAAAAATGGCAAAATTTTAATGAGTTCTCAGGTGATGCATTTCACTTTACTAGTTATCCATCTCATTAATTTTGAGATGTATTTTGTTTTGTTTTTACCAGATGGTCCATTTATAGAACAATTTATAGACCAATGCTGTGAGCAATGCATATTCTTGATATATATGTGTGTAATGAGTGTTTTTGAATTTATTGGTGATTGTTCTTAGAAAATAAATAAATACATCAGTACTGAACTGATACTCAAAGACCTTCTGGTTTAATAAGGACTTTCCAGATCTTGTGCTCTACTCCAATATAACCTGAAAATTGGCTATTCATGTCTCTTGCCCATTTATCAATTGGGGAATGGCTTGATTTTTTATACAATTAATTTAACCCCTTGTATATTTGAGTAATTAGACCACTGTCAGAGTTTTTTGTTATGAAGATTTTTTTTCCCAATTTGTTGTTTCCCTTCTGTTTTTGACTACATTGTTTTTGTTTGTACAAAAGCTTTTTAGTTTAATGTAATCAAAATCATTTAATATACATTTTTGTAATTTTCTCTAACTCTTGCTTGGTTTTAAAATCTTTCCTTTCCCAGAGATCTGACAAGTATACTATTCTGTGTTCACTTAACTTATTCATAGTTTCCCTCTTTATATTCAAGTCGTTCACCCATCTGAATTTATCTTGGTGTAGGGTGTGAGATGTTGATCTAAACCTAATCTCTCCCATATTGTTTTCCAAATCTCCCAGCAGTTTTTGTCAAATAGTGGATTCATGTCCCAGAATTTGGGCTCTTTGGGTTTATCATACACTGTCTTGCTGATGTCATTTACCCCAAGTCTATTCCACTGATCCTCCCTTCTGTCTCTTAGCCAGTACCATATTGTTTTGATGACTGATGCTTTATAGTATAGTTTAATATCTGTTACTGCCAGGCCCCCTTCCTTCACATTTTTTTTTCATTATTTCCCTTGATATTCTTGATCTTTTGTTATTCCAAATGAAATTTGTTATAGTTTTTTCTAATTCAGTAAAGAAGTTTTTTGGTAGTTTGATAGGTATGACACTAAATAGGTAAATTAATTTGGGTAGAATTGTCATTTTTATTATGTTAGCTCGTCCTACCCATGAGCAATCAATGGCTTTCCAATTGTTTAGATCTATTTCTAATTCTTTGGAAACTGTTTTGTAGTTGGTTCATATAATTCCTGTGTTTGTTTTGGTAGATAGATTCCTAAGTATTTTATATTGTGTAGGGTGATTTTAAATGGTGTTTCTCTTTCTACCTCTTGCTGCTCTAATGTGTTGGAAATGTATAAAAATGCCGATAATTTACGGGCATTTATTAGGTATCCTGCAACTTTGCTGAAGTTGTTGATTATTTCTACAAGCTTCTTAGTTGATTCTCTAGGATATTTTAAGTAGACCATCATATCATCTGCAAAGAGTGATAGCTTAGTCTCCTCATTGCCTATTTTGATACCTTCAGTTTCTTGTTCTTCTCTAATTGCTACTGCTAGTGTTTCTAGTACTATGTTGAATAATAGAAATGATAATGGGCATCTTTGTTTTACTCCTGATCTTATTGGGAAGGCTTCTAATTTATCCCTATTGCATATAATGCTTGTTGATGGTTTTAGGTATATACTGTTTATTACTTTTAGGAAAGGTCGTTCTATTCCTATACTTTTCAGTGTTTTCAATAGAAATGGATGCTGTATTTTGTCAAAGGCTTTTTCAGCATCTATTGAGATAATCAACTGATTTTTGTTTGTTAGACTGTTAATATGGTCAATTATGTGGATGGTTTTCCTAATGTTGAACCAACCTTGCATTCCTGGTATGAATCCCACCTGATCATGGTGAATGATCTTCTTAATTACTTGCTGGAGTCCCTTTGCTAGTATTCTTTTCAAGATTTTTGTATCTATGTTCATTAGGGAGATTGGTCTGTAGTTATCTTTCTCTGTTTTTGATCTCCCGGGCTTTGGAATCAGTATCATATTTATGTCATGAAAGAAATTTGGTGGGACTCCTTCTTGGCTTATCATATCAAATAGTTTGTATGGTATTGGGATTAGTTGCTCTTTGAAGGTCTGATAGAATTCACTTGTGAATCCATCAGGCCCTGGCGATTTTTTTTTAGGGAGTACTTTGATGGCTTGTTCAATTTCTTTTTCTGATATGGGATTATTTAGGTATTCTATTTCTTCTGCTGTTAATCTAGGCAGTTTATATTTTTGCAAATATTCGTCCATATCTCCTAAATTGTTATATTTATTACCATATAATTGTGAAAAATAGTTTTTAATGATTGCCTTAATTTCCCCTTCATTAGAGGTGAGGTCTCCCTTTTCATCTTTGATACTATCAATTTGGTTTTCTTCTTTCCTTTTTTTATTAGATTGACCAGTACTTTGTCTATTTTATTTGTATTTTTAAATTACCAGCTTCCGGTCTTATTTATTAATTCAATAGTTCTTTTACTTTCGATTTTATTAATTTCTCCCTTGGTTTTTAGTATTTCTAATTTAGTTTTCATCTGGGGATTTTTAATTTGCTCACTTTCTAATTTTTTGAGTTGCATGCCCAATTAATTAATTTCTGCCCTCCTTAATTTGTTAATATATGCACTCAAGGATATAAATTTCCCCCTGAGTACTGCCTTGGCTGCATCCCATAGAGTTTGGTAGGATGTCTCATCATTGTCATTCTCTTCAATGAAATTGTTGATTGTTTCTATGATATCTTCTTTGACAAATTGGTTTTGGAGAATCATATTATTTAATTTCCAATTAGTTTTTTATTTGCCCGTCCAGGTGCCCTTACTGATTATTATTTTTATTGCATTATGATCTGAGGTTACATTAATTATTTCTATTCTTTTGCATTTGTTTGCAATGTTTCTATGCCCTATTACATGATCAATCTTTGTGAATGTAGCATGTGCAGCTGAAAAGAAGGTTTATTCCTTCTTGTCCCTATTTATTTTTCTCCATATATCAATTAAATATAATTTTTCTAGGACTTCATTCATCTCTCTTACCTCTTTCTTTTTTTTTTTTGGTTTGATTTATTTAGATCTGAAAGAGGAATATTTAGATCTCCCACTAGTATGGTTTTACTATCTATTTCCTTCTTGAGCTCTGCCAGTTTCTCCTTTATGAATTTGGATGGTATGCCACTTGGTGCATACATATTGAGCAGTGTTATTTCTTCATTGTTTATGCTGCCTTTCATCAGGATGTAATGACCTTCCCTGTCTTTTTTAATCATATCTATTCTTACTTTGGCTTTGTCAGAAATCAGAATTGCCACTCCTGCCTTCTTTTTCTCATTTGACGCCCAAAGGATTTTCCTCAAGCCCTTAACCTTAAACTTTTGTATATCCACCCGCCTCATATGTGTTTCTTGTAGACAACATATGGTAGGATTTTGGTTTCTAATCCACTCTGCTATTTGCTTCCGTTTTATGAGCGAGTTCATCCCATTCACATTCAGAGTTATAATCATCAGTTGTGCATTTGCTGACATTTTCGAATCCTCCCCTATTCCTACCCCCTTTTTCCTTATACTTTTTCCTTTTACACCAGTGGTTTGCTTTGAGCCAGTATCCCTTATCCCCTCCCTTGATTGACTTCCCTTTCTGCCCCCTCCCTTGTTGTTCCCCTATTTTTGTTTTTTTAAAGACCAAATGAATTTCCTCCCCCTTCTTCTCCCCTCCCTTTTTTGACCTCCCCACTCCCCTGCTCCCCTTGGTTTATCCCTTCTGACTTTCTCAGTAGGGTTAGATAGAGTTTTATATCCCAATGGATAATATAGCTACTCTTCCCTCTCCAGATTGATTACACTGAGAGTAAGGTTTGATTATTACCACTTAATGCTCTCTTCCTCTCCTTCTTATAATAGTATTTGTCCCCTCTCCTTCCCATGCCCTCTTTGTGTGTAATAGAATATCCTATTTTTCTTATTCTCTCAAGTTTCTCTTGATGTCCCTTGCTATTTACCCCCTTCTTACCCCCCCATGTCATCTTAGACCATTTAGTATTCCACCCTCTCCCTATGAATTATTCTTCTGATTGCTATAATAGTGAATACTATAATTGTGAATAGAGTTCACTACAGAGAATTTTACATAGCATTTCCCCACATAGGAATACAGATAATTGGATCTTATTGAGGCCCTTAAAAAGGCAAATTTAAAAATTATAAGTTTTCTTTCTTTACCCTCTGTTTCTTATTTACCTTTTCATGTTTCTTTTGATTTTTGTGGTTGGATATCATACTTTCATTTAGTCCTGGTCTTTTCTGTGCAAATACTTGGAAGTCTTCAATTTCATTGAATGCCCATATTTTCCCCTGGAAGTATATACTCAATTTTGATGGGTAGTTGATCTGTGGTTGTAGGCCCAGTTCTCTTGCCTTTCTGAATATCATATTCCAAGCCTTGTGGTCTTTTAGTGTACAGGCTGCCAGATCCTGAGTGATCCTGATTGGTGCTCCTTGATATTTGAATTGTCTCTTTCTGGCTTCTTGTAGGATTTTTTCTTTTACTTGGACGCTCTTGAATTTGGTTATTATTTTCCTGGACATTGTCTTTTCTGGGTCTAGTGTAGAGGGTGATCTATGGATCCTTTCAATGTCTATATTGCCCTCTTTTTCTAGAACTCCAGGGCAATTTTTCTGAATAATTTCTTTTATTATGGAGTCCAAATTTCTATTAATTTCTGCTTTCTCAGGGAGACCAATGATTCTCAAATTGTCTCTTCTAGACTGGTTTTCTTGGTCTGTCACTTTCTCATTGAGATATTTCATGTTTCTTTCTATTTTTTCAGTCTTTTGGTTGTTTTATTTGTTCTTGCTGTCTTCTGAGATCATTGGCTTCTAATTGCTCAATTCTAGCCTTTTGGGACTGGTTTTCCTTTTCAATCTGGTCATTTCTGGTGTTCAATTTGCTTATCAGTTCATTTGATTTCTGAGCCTCACTTTCCAATTGCAAAATTCTGCCTTTTAATCTGTTATTTTCTTGCCTGAATTCCTTTTGAGCTATTTCCCATTTCTCTAGCCAAATCTTTTCCAACTTTCTTGTCATCTCAGATTTGAACTCTTCAAGAGCTTGTGACCAGTTTTTATTAATTTGGGAGGGTCCAGACGTGATTGCTTGTTTGTTTTCCTCTTCTGTTTGCTCAGTTGTCTGGATTTTCTCTGTGTAAAAGTTGTTGAGTATTAAAGATTTCTTCTTCTTGTTGTTAATCTTTCTCTTCTGGGCTCCTGATTCGGGGTTGCCATTGTTAGCCCAGCCCCTTCTCAGCTTTATCCTTGCACTCAGGGTCTGTCTGTGTTCTTTAGGCTCCTGAGGTCTCAGGTCTGGTTGTTCTCAAGGTCAAGCCCCCTGGTGGACCCCCTTGCTTGATCCTCTGCCAGAGGTTCCTTTACAAGTGTCAGGGCGCTGCTTCCACAGTCATATACCCATCTGCACTGGTTCCCCACTCAGGGTTTCAGAGCCTTCGCTCAGGCACGTGCCTGTATCCACCTCCACCCTCGGCTGCACTCAGTGTCTGCACTCAAAGTCCATGTGCGTTCTTTAGCCTTTTGGGGTCCTAAGTCTTGCTGCTCTCAGGAGCAGGCCCTGGAGCTGCCAATGACTCAATGGGTGCCCCAAACTTGCTCTATTTCTTTAGAGGTGGCTTTGGCGTTGTAGGTGGTATGTATGTGTGTGTGTGTGGTGGGGGTTGCTCAGCCAGCGATTTAGTGAGAGCTGTTTCACCACTTTATAGAATGGTAATGCGCCAATTCCATGTACCTTCCAAGCTGCACCCTGTTGTGGGGTCCCTCCGTTCATCTGGATTTGTTTTTATGTCCCCTTGAGGAGTCCTGTATGTTTTGGTTAGGAGAGTTTAAGCGCTGCTTTTTACTCTGCCACATCTTAACCCGGAAGCTGTTGCCTAATCCCAAGTGTAATTTTAATAATAAACTTATCTTAAGTGCCTTCTACATGTAAGACACTCCACTATGGCCTTAGGTAAAACAAAGAAAAAAATCACTGCCCTTAAGCAGTTCACATTCTCCTGGGAAGCAGGAAAAATAAAATATACATAAAGATATATAACATAAAAGCATATAAAATTAGTTGTTTTCAAAAAAAGGATAGATCAATAAAAACTGAAAATAGGAAAATCATCTTGTGGAAACTGAGACATGGGTTTGAAAAGATCTAGTAAATTAAAGAAGAGACAGGCTGAAAAGGCAGGGCATGTCAGTGATGTGACGATCACTCTTTCATATGCACAGAAGGGAATATAAGAAAGGGGAAGCAAGTATTTATTAATCATCTCCTCTGTGCCAGTTAATGTGTTAAGCTCTTTACAGATATTATCTCATTTGATCTAGGAAAACAAAAATAGGAGGAGTTGAAATGTGATATATGAGGATAAGTTATAGGTTAATTTGAATAGAACAGAGATTATATATAAGGATATTGTACTATATGTGTGTTTTCTTTGTTTGGGAACTCTCTGGATAAGGAAAGTCCTTCTACCAATGCAGGTTAGCTCCTTCTCTATAATCTATAGTTTCAGTAATTTACCTAAAGATTTTTTTAAAAAAAGGACTTGTCAAGTATCAAATACACCATATTTGTCCAAGGCAGGACTCCATATCCTGCGCTCTTTTAATAAAGCATGTCTTCCTGGTGATTTAGTGGTCATGTTGCTGGACTTTCATAAAGAAAACTAGTTTTGAATCTTACATTTTAACACAGTAGCTATATATTCATGAGTAAGTCATTTATCCTTTCTAAGCCTTAGTTTCCTCATCTGCGTAATGGAGATAATAACAATCTCAGTTTCCTAGTGAGGTAAAAAATATTATCTGTATTCCTTCATATATCTATTGGTGTTTTAGAAATTAGTGGGTTTCATAATAGAGTGTCGGATTTCAACGAGGGAGACCCAAGTCCAAATCTTTCCTCAGACATCAACCATATGACATTGATGGAGATGTTTAACTTCTCTAAACCTCAAAAATGTCCTCAAATGGATATAACAATAGCACCTCAATTACAGAGCTGTTGTGAGGATAATAGAAGATAAAACTTTGCAAGCCAAATATATAAAAATATAGATAAAATGTTAACTATTGAGAAGATAAAATAAAATCATTTAAAATGCTCTGAAAGCTTAAAATGTGAATATAGTCATCAACATAAATGTCTATCCATGAAGAACTACCTATAATTCAGGTGTTCAATAGAATCTACAGAAATTCATCAATTAATTGGAGCATTGAGTGAATATCAGTAAGGGAGCCCTATATGGATAATGCACAGGGCATCCCACATTACATTGGTAAACAAATATGATTACCTCCTCTTCTTTGATGCCTCATTTGATACTGCTGCTAAGTATCACTGAATAAGGACATGTCCTTGGGAGAAGAAGATGTTTCCTATCTTCATGAGAATCATATGTTCTATGTAGGAAGAAATGTTGTTAAAGTTTCATTTTCCTCTACTAAATAAAATGGATGCATGCTTAAAATAAGCAAATGAATGGAGAGCTATTGAAGGATTGGGGATGTTTGGCTAAAAGTCTTGTTAGGGGATATGAAAGCTTTCTTCAACAACTAACTATATACAGTGGGATTTTATAGCCTCTTCATATTTCTATCATTTGATTGTGATGATGTCTTCCTGAGTAGTAACTGAAACAATTTACAGACACATATCCTATTCCAAAATAAGGACTTTAGAGCCCAAACTGTGGGTCAAAGGATTTGTGGGTGTGGGGGCACTAAAAAAAGCACACGGTGTGAAAGTAATAGTCCCCCTTATTAATAGATATGCTGGAAATCAATTGATAAGCATGACATAATTAAACCTTTTCATGGGACTCAATGGAACATTCTATCAGTCCTGTAATCATTGCTTGCAGCATGCGTGTGTGTGTGTGTGTGTGTGTGTGTGTGTGTGTGTGTGTGTGTGTGTGTGAAAAACATTCAGGAATAACCCCAATCAAACCCCAAGCCAGAAATCCTTTTTGGAACTTGGATAACTAAGAGACAAAAAAGTTGCCTCCACAAAGGATAAATTATTGTGCATTTAACCAATTCTGATCTGTAATACCTCTGCTTATTTATTGAGCGATATACATTGGCTTTATGAGATTCCTTGAAAAAATAACTTTTTAAAAAAGTGCACCCTGTCTGCCACCTCCTATAACACAGCTCTAGTGTTATTTTTCATTATTTTTGATGAAGAAAAAAGAATAAAAAGGGGGGAAGAAGAGGAGGAATAGCAGCAGTTTCTTGCTCTCTTCAATAGAGAGGTCTTAAAATGTCATCACCATCTGGAACCACTCCCCTCTATCTCATGTCTCTGCCTTTGATACATGACCTAATGTATTTCCTGGCATGGATAGAATAACCAAATTAGAAATATTGGGGGAACACAATCTGGTTTGAATATGGGCACATACACTACTTGGTTCAGATGACTGGAAGATGGTCCATGGAAACTACACGAATACTGGTTTTGCCAATTTAGTTTTACAACGCACTGATTGTGATCCATGCAGCTACAAGGATTTCATGTTTGTATAGGCTCTGTGATTTCACTGGAGTAGAGAGAGCTCAGTGAGGAGCTTCCTCTACCAAAACAAAATAGCAGTATTCTGTAGAGGTGCCTGGATGATGAAGAAGTTAAGTAGCATGCTTAATAACACACAACCAGTTTGTGCTAAAATTCAGATGCAGCCATCTCAGCTCCTAGTGGGATTAAACCTCGTTCTCAGTCCAATTCTTAATCCTCCATCTCTCAACTCTAGCTCTTCAAACCCTCATGAATTGATGTTTATTTCAACGTGTTTTAAGAAAGCCTGAAAAGCTAGTGACAAGAGGAATGCAGCCAAGTTAATCAAGGTCTTCAGATAATGTCATTTGAATGGAGATCTGTTAAAGGAATTGGAGATATGTTGGTTGGAAGTTTAGAATGGGACATGAAATCTGTTTTCAACTATTTGATGAATTCTAATGTGGAAAAGGGACTAGACTTCTTCCTTTTGACCTCATTAAGCAAAGCAGGAAGAAATGAGTGAAAATTGCAAAGGAGTCAGTTTAGGAAGTATAAAGATGTCTTTCCAGCAATTAATGATTGATCAAAACTCTAATACACTTTCTTAACAAGTCCTGAATTTCTCTCCACCTTCACATTATATAATGTGGTGCAAAAAGAGATGTCCATTTGTCATGTATGTCATAGAAAGGATTTCTTTTTTGCATAAAGTTTGGAATAGTTGTCTCCGAAATCCTTCCCTATTTTGAAATTTAGTATTTTTTTTTAAATTTCCACTGAACTTAGCAATAATCACGTACCTTCATCTGCCTTGTTCTGTTCCCAGGACATAGCTCAGCAATTCAAATTAATGCAATATAAACTGTACTACCTATTTCAAAATTTGTAATCAGTCACCAGAAGAATGAGAAGGCACATAAGTGACATACTTCAGGACCTATCTTGCTATACCAAGGCCTATGGAAATCATGCACAATGGAGTCCAATACACTCAATATGACGATAGAGGTAATTTACTGACATTCTCATCATTTTGATCCCACATACACTGACCTTGTGATGCTTCTCACCCAGGAAGTCAGTGTAGACAAAACTATATTGCTTATAATTTATAGTTTGCAGCTAAAATAGCTTTTGAAGCATGAGGGTTCATACCATCTTGATGGAGTCCAAAATAGCCATAAAGACTGAAATAATCATTGGATTTCTCAATAAATCAAACCACACCTGCTGTTCACCTGTATTCACAAAAATGGAGGATTAGAACTGAATCTTTTTTACTCTATTGGATTAATTAAATCATTTATCATAGAGGTATATTGTTATTCAATGAGTTCAAAACCTCATTTTTCAGATGATGAAATTGAAATTCAAAGAGGTTAAATAAATTAAGAATGACATTACTTGTAGGTACCTAAGGCAAGACTCTAACTTAGTTCTTCCATATAACTGTAGCATTCCATCAGCTCTATCCCACTGACTCTATGCTGTTGCAAGGACAAGAATTTGGGTCCTTAGGTCTTGAGTAATGAATTCATTCAACAATTCCATTATATTGCATTCATAATGTCCAATGAACTGTCAAATTAGTAGCCTTTCAACCCCTAGTATACTAAAAAATGGTACACTTATGAGCTTTGGACACTACCAAATTCCAATTGTATATCTGAGGATTCATAAGGCTTGTTTACAATGAAGAATCAAGCTCGTGAATTTTTTAATTGTCCTCCTTCACATATAACTTCTCTTTCTAAATTTTGTTTGTAATGTTATACTTCTTTCCTAATATTTACCTTTAGGAAAAAATTGGGAGCAAGGAGGAGAAGGGAGTTGAGCATAATGCTACATTATGTATATAACTTTATAGGACATTTGTTGAGTAAAACTATGACTTTTAATTTGACAGTATGTCTAGGTTTTTTAAGGTATATATTTTAGCCAATGACTCAATCAGATGGTTGACAAGTTTATTGCACCCCTTGCTAATGTCCTTTTGTTCCTCTCCCAAGGAAAATATAAGTTTCTGAAGGGAAAGGGATGTTTCACTTTTGTATATGTATTCAATGAATCTAACAGTGTCAGGCACAATGAAGGCCCTTATTAAATTACTGATTATTTCTTACCATTGGTAATTACGGTTTTGTTAAAGACCTAGCCTGTCTCATGGATAAAATGACCTGTTGGTGGTAGTTAATCTAATCTAGAAAAATCTCTTCCCTTTCCCTTTATTGGATACCCTATTATCCTCACCTGGAAATTTACCAGTTCCATATTTTGTTCTTCCAAATGGAAATTTATTTCAAGTATCTGTGAAGATTACATAGCCTTCTCACATAAACGTTCACCAAGTCAGAGAACCCCTTCAAGTTCAAAAAGCCTTCTATCATAGTAAAGCTCTATCTTCCTGTGTATATACAACCTTTCTCTCTTCCAGGGGTATCCCCATACAGTATCAATTTCAAGCCAATCCTGTCCCAAATCTCAAAATTTCTCAGCAAAAGACATCCTCAGCACCATTACGGTCATAGCCACCACCAAGACCCCCCACTACCCTTAACAGGGGAAAACTATGCCTAGTGTTCTGATGGAAAATAAAATCCAGAATGCCCACAAGTCTGGGTCAGCATACAAATCTGAAGGAGTCTAAATGTCCCTGGGAGGAAGGGAGTAGGGGCAAAAATGTGATTAAAAAAAACGATTCTTTATTGTTATTTAAACAGTGGTTTCATGATAAGGGTGGGTGGAGAGATAAGAGAGAGATCTATGGTGTCTTTCAGTTATTGAGAGAAACTTTCATCAGGGTCAAGTGGAACTAGATTGTAATTCTTACTTGACTAATCTACCATTCAAGAACTGGTTAGATTGGCAGAAGATCACACATAAATGAATCATTCATTCTTTCAAAATAGAAATTTACTCTTTCATTTTAATTATATATTTCATTATATATATGCATATATATATATATATATATGTACATGGAAGTTATTCATTACTAAAATAGGACCAGAGGTGGTATTTTTTGACTACTGTATCATATAAAGAGATAAAGATGTCAGGACTAAGAGATGGAGAGGGGAAGAGATGATAGGGAAGGGAAGCAAACCATGGATCACAAAATGCATTTTCCAACTCATACACCATATCACTTTTGTATCTCCACAACCAAATTGTGGGCCAGACTCTCTATAGCAACCTAGTCAACAAGAAAATCACGACAGTGGCTTGAATTGGGAAAAGCCCATCTCCTTGCTCAAGAAGAGGAGATAAAGTGGAAGCATGAAGTGTTGATATGGGCATTTGAAACTTTTGACACCACTCCAGCTCTTCAATTTCTGTATATTTTTGCCTGAGCAGATGACTCAGGATGAATCCTTTGATCTTGTCTTCTGAAAATAGGAGTTGTGTAAGTGGAGTCAGGATTACTTTTTGCTTCTGAAGGTAAGGGGATTTCACTATTTCAAGGGGATTCACAAATTCAACCATTCTCATTCATCCAAAGGGCACATCTCCTTCGATCCCTGGGGTAGTCAGGGTAACAAAACTATTCTTGGAAAAGCAATATGGTATGGTGGAAAGAGCACAGGAGTGAGAGGGGACTTTCATTAGTGTTCTTTGCCTCAAGGTCTAGACAGAAGTTCCAAGAGCAAAACCATAATATTCCTACAGTTTTACGAAAATAGTAGCATCAAAAAGGGGTCAAGAGTATTCTTGTCAGGCAATTCTTGTTTCCATATGTCAAAGAAAATAAGGGACTAATGCTCACCATAAAATAATTAAAAAGTAAATTTTCAGACACAAATTGAATCAGACAGCTTTTTCTGTCACTCCTGTCATGAAAGTCATACTCTAGCTTCAAGATTCTTATTCCTGCCTTACTGCTCTGGATTTGGGATTCCCTGAACATTTTAGTTCTTGACTCAAACTCTTTGATTGGCATTCTTTTGTACCCTATCCTTTTTTTCCCCACAAAAGGAGTTTCCCTTCAGGTAATATGATTGCCAATCACCTGAATGAATTTTGCCCTTCCTACATGAGTAGAAACAGAGTTCTTACATTGGATTTCATCTGATTTTAGTCTCAGCATTTTCAGTTACTCTTTAAAAAATTTAAGTCAGTACATGCATACACACTCTTAATTACTAGCCATATGTGTGCATGAACATACATTCATATCAATTAAAATTTGTTGGATTTTTTTATTTGGGGTCTATATGTATGATTATATATATGGAGGATGTTTAACCTGGAAACTTCCTTCACTGTTGTATATCTGTCATGTCTATGTAATTTAACATCTTAGAGAGTAGTTTGGAAGCACTGACAAACTGCATGATTTAACCATAGTCACACTATATGTCAGAGGGAGTTTCCTTCATTCTATGATTGCCTCTGAATATCCCTTATGCCACTCTGACTCTCACATACCTAATGCCATGCAACAAATAATAAAAATCAAAAAACAGTTATAAATGAGTGAAATTCTTGCTAATTGACAGATGCTACTAAGACAGGTAAAAGTATGGTCCTTGCCCTAAAGGAACTTACATTCTAAATGAGGAAATAATATGCCATATAAACAGGAGCACATAAAACATGTATAAAGTAGAAGGAATAGAATAGATAGCATAAATATTCAGTACAATAAGTAGATTATTATTTATAAATACAATTGAAGCAATTTTTTGTAATGAATGAATCTTTCTTTTCTTTATTTTTTTAAACCCTTACCTTCTTAGAATCAATACTGTGTATTGGTTCTAAGAAAGAAGAGCAGAAAGGGCTAGGCAATGGGGGTTAAGTGACTTGCCCAGGGTCACACAGCTAGGAAGTGTCCGAGGCCAGATTTGAACCCAGGAATTCCCATTTCTGGACCTGGCTCTCAACCACTAAACCACCCAGCCACCCCTAAATTAACCTTTCTAGAAAGTGATTTAATGGGTTGTGATGATATGATGATAATGATGATGATGATGATGATGATGATGATGATGATGATAGTTTATATAGCACTTTGAACTTTGCAAAACACTACAATTGTTTTCTCATTTTATCCTTACACCACTTCTGGGAGATAGGCACTATTACTATCTTAATTGTAGAGGTTATCTAGGCAGTCATCTTCATGTTTTGATTTTTGAGGATTCCCAGACATATTTCTGTCTGCTATAATGGATTACCCTTAGTGATAAGGAGTCATTTGGATCTACTTATTACATGCAATTTTCTCGTGTTGCCTTCTCTGCATTTTCCTGCCATGAGTTACTAAATGGGACAGTGATCATTATTCTTCAATGCTGAATGCATTGTAGAGAAGACATAAGGAAACGCAAAGGTGAACTGGAAGTCTCAGTTTGAGCAAGAGTTGCATTCTCCCTCTCTTTGTGTTTTGTGCTCTTTGTGAGTGTGTTTTAAATCAGAGTGGGAATAGAAACACAAAACAATGGTACGTGCTTTTCATGCAAGAGGAAAGCTTGAGTGTGGAGTCAAAGCTGAACTCTTTATTTAGATTGTACATTATCTAGCTACCTCAGCTGACTGTAAAATCAACTGGAAGCTTTTCAGCATTTAATTAAGTAGGACAAAGGAAAGTCCCAATAATAACAGAGCAAAACTGCCAGAGAAAAATTACAAATACAAAAGGAGAAATCATCACTAATTAACCCCAATCATAGCCTATAGTAGAGACTCCAAAATAAGAGGGAAGCACATGCAAATTACATTAAATCTGCTTGTCTTCAATGGTCTCCCTGGGTTTATTTTAAATACAAATCCATGAGAATAGTAGCACATTCACAAAGGAAACTAATATTCTACTCAGCAAAGTTGCTAAGCCTCACTAAGAAACAGGAGCTCTACATCTGGTTTGGGCTTTATCATTTTGTTTTTGACTTTCAAATTTTCCAACAAGGGGCAGTTGTTAATGCTATTATTCAACAATTTATTAAGTATCTATTGGGTGCCAAGCATTGTGCTCTGTCCTGGGAATAAGTGAAAATTCCAGTCCCTAAAGAACTTCTGTTCTAGTGAAACCAAACAATATGTATACAAATAAGACAATAATAAATATTTGGAAGCAAAATATAAAGGAATTTAAGGGGTGGAATCTTAGATACTTAGTGGGGTGACCCAAAGAGCCTCATGTTCTGTATACTACACTCATGTAGCCGGTAGCCCCTGAGCTAAGCTTTAAAAGGATTTAGGGAAGCTAAGAGATGGAAGGGAAGAGACAACATATTCCAAGCAGAGGGCCAGTTTGTACAGATTCAAGGGGGATAGAGATGGAATTATGGAATGTCATGCATGAAGTAATAGCTAGGTGACTTGGCTCAGTGGAAAAAGGACAGGACTTGGAATCACAAAGACATGAGTTCAGGTCCTGCATCAAATACTTAATAGATATGTGATCCTGTGAAACTCACCTAATCTTTCTTCACCTCAGTTTTCCCATCTTTAAAATGAGAATAATGATAAAATCTGCCTCACAAATGATTTAACCTATGTAAAGTGCTTTGCAAATCTAAAAGCACTATATAAACCCTGGTGACTATGATGATGATGAGGAGGATAACGAATAGCTCATAGGTCAATTTGGTTGGATTGAAGAAGTTTGAATGCCAAATAGAAGAGTTTTTTCATTGTATCCTAGAAGTAATAGTTAGGGGCTATTCCTGAGCAGAGTAAAATGGCTACTCTTATAGTTATTACTATTATTAACTTTAATAAAGATTTGTTATACATCTGCTCTGCATAGAACACTGTGCTCAGTGTTTATGGAAACATAACCGATAGACCAAATTTCCTCCCCAACAGGAGCTTACAATCTAGCATACATACAGATAACTATAATAACATTAACAAATTGAAAGAACATTGTTGTTTTCAGAAGGTCTGAAATTATCTGCACACCTGATTAGTGCAAATAACAAAAAAAAACCTTCCTAAATTAACTATTGTGGATTTCTATGAAGAGTTGCCAACCCAGAAGCTATATTTTACATGAGGCCTTTCCTAATTTCTTACTATTTTGTGCTCTCTTTCGCCTGAAATTACTTTGTATTTATTTATTGGACATTTACTTATCTGTGCACATGTTGAATCCCTCCAGTATAATGTCAACTCCTTGAGGACAGGGACAGTTTCATTTTTGTCTCTGCATGTATAGCCCCTTTCACATAGTAAGTCCTTATTTCAATAATCTTTATTTAGTAAAGTTGTATAGACACAGATGTCGTTGAAATTCTACAGTGTCAATGTAAGATATATGAAAGCATTTGTAATCTTTCTTTATAAAAGGAAAATGCAATGTCATCTTAAGCGTCTCTCAAAATTGTCTTTCAGCAAACAGTGAATAAAAGAAAAAAATTTAGACTCTGAGCACCACCTAGACCCAAGACAACCTGAAATCTCAGTTTGATATGAACCCCCTCAAATCTTTGTAAACAACACAATTTGAGGTTATTTTAGTCACTGTGACACCTGGCGCTACATCAGTTGAGTTTCAACTTCTATAAGAAACTGATTTGATATGACAGTCATTCACTAACCTATGCCACATAACTTTTCCTAATAAATTAAGAATGTGAACAAGCTGGAGTTCACTTGTCTTCAATAACATAGGCTTTTGATGTTGTTTTTTTTAAATGTAAGAGATGACAAGGTAAAAAATTGGTTCCATCACCCAGATTTCCCTCCTCCTTCTGGCTGGCCATGTCTGTCTCTCCCAGAAAGCTCCCCAATTACTCCATTGCTTTGCTCTGTGTCCTCCTAGAGGATAGTTTTCAGAAGGAATATATTTTTTCCTATCTTTTCAGAAGGAATTATATATTTGTTTAAAAGACTAAGGCCTCTGTATGTGTGCCAAACAAGACCGAATGAGGTAAGGTAGATTTTTTCTCTTTCTTTTTCTCCTTAATATTGTTCTTTCCTCCATCTGACATTTCTTATAGCTGACTCTACACAGCTCCATCCCTTAATGGCTTTCACACTTTAAATAGCATCTTCCTTGCTATTGGCCACTCCTCACAGTTTTCTGGATTCTCTACATTTTCATATCCCCACTGACTTTTCCTTTATCTTATATCTAAACTTTCTATATACCCACTGATTTCAAACCATCTGTAGAACAATATCAGAACCTTCCACCCAGTGAATACTTACTCTTTCAAATTGACAGATATTTTGCACTATAGTTGTCTCCAGTCAGTCACATTTCCCTCTTTTTATCATCTGCCCCTTACTCATCATTCCCAGAGTCCTCAGTCTTCTCAGTCCTTCTTCTAGAATATACCACCTCTTCCTAATGACTGTCTTCTCCTTGAACCACTACTACCTTGATGATTTTCCCTAGTTGATCCCTTCCCAAGAAGACATCGTCCTTTTGTAGTCCTACTTTTCTGATTCCCATCATTGTACTAATTCAACCACAGACAAGCTCCTTTAAATATTAACTGCATATTCACCCTTCCCTGCCCATCCACACTCTCTTTCCTATCTTTCTGACATCCAGCTTTTCAACTTAGTCATTATTCCTCCCTTAAATCTATGTTTTTTTTCTTTTCAAATGAACTAATCTCTACAAATGGATCAGTAATTCATTCATTCTATTCATTATAAAATTTCTGCTTCTAATAATAGATTCCATTATAGAATATAGAGTATATATAGCATGTCTTTTGCATATAATAATCACTGTCTGATATTCCTTCCTAAAATATAGAATTGCATCATTCATAGAGCTTATTATTTGGAACCCAAATTCCTATTATCTATTATCTAAATTGACTTTTGATCTGGTAGAACATATTATATACCAAATGTATAGCTACCTATAAGTATAAAATTTTGGTCTTTATACATGCTGCTGAAAATATTATATCACTTGTAAGTGGACTCTATCCAATTTTCTAATTCCCTCAATTTAATTATGCCTTTTACCTTTTTTTCTTATTTACTTATGCTCCCTTCTTTTCTATTTCACCTTAGCTCTATTCAAATTTCAACCATTAAAAATAATTACATATTTATACTAAATTAGTAAGTATAAACTCAAGTATTAATTGTTTACTTGCTAGGCTGACCTTATTTCCCTCTTGGATGAAGTTGTTAAATTGATAGTTTGGATGACTGCTACAGATATTATTTGCCAATAGTCTTTCATTATCTTTTGTGGAAGGGACAGAAAAATACAGTATATAGATATAGATATTATGCTTTAGTGGTTTCAGATTTCATTCAATAGTGAGACTTAAAATATAATCATTGTTTAATGTTGAATTTGAAAGAGACCTCCACTGATGTGCATCAGAGATCAGTGACTGTTATCATGATGTTTAATTATTATCAGATATGTAGATGATTCCAAACTTGGAGGAATACCTAAGATGATATATTTAGAACACAAAAACATCTTGACTTTGTAGAGTACTGAAGTTGAAATCCAATAGAGATATATACCAAATTGTGTGCCCATGTTACAAAAAACTACTTTCTAACTTCATGACTGTTTAAATGGTTTATGCAGAAATTTGAAGAAAATATTTTATTTTTTAGGCTCCAAATTTAGAATGAGTCGATAGCATAACCTTGATTTAAAAAGACATAGCTTACAAGAAAAAGGAGATAATATCACTATTCTCTGAGCAAGTTAGATCATATGTGGAAGTTTTTTATGTAGTTCTGTTCACCATAGTATAGAAAGAAAATGGAGGAAATAAAAATGTTCTTGAGAGGGCAACAAAAATGCTAAAATATCTAAGAGTTCACAGGATATGAAGATGAACTGAGGGAAATATGTGTTGTCTGAAAAAAATACTTTGGGAGGAAAACCATGATATGCATTTAAAATATTTGAATATCATGTGTGAGAGAGATTAAATATGTTTCTCTTGGTTAGGGACAGAGCAAAGAGAGTATATCAGGGAAGTTGTATAATCAAGAGTAAAGAATGGCACACAGAGTCATGGAGACTCTTAGGTCCAAGGCAAATTTAGGAAAGGGTGAATAGACAAGAATAGTTGGAGTTGAGTTTCTAGAGAAACTATAGATTTGCTAAGATCCTGAATGGAAAGCTAAAGAATTTAGACCTTATATTCAATTGAAAGGCTTTGAGTATAAAGTTGACGTTGTGAGAGTAGTATCATAGCAAGAAAAAAAAGTGTAAAACTTATAGACCTCATTTTGAAGACATTAAACCCTCATGCCCTTGGTAATTAGTCTTTTGGTACACTAAGTGTTAGAAATTCAGTTTTCTCTGTCATTTGAAGTAAATAAGAGTATGATGTTGTCAGGCTCTTCTCTCTAATTTCCATTACTCATTCTAAAATGTTGAAACACTTTATTAATATGTTTCTGAAGAATACCAAAGCATACATTAATTTCTAACTGTTTTTAATTAGGAGATTAATAAAATGTCTTCTCTAGATCTTGGAAAGTGGTTTAGCTTCTTTCTGGTTTCTTTTTCAGTATTATCTGTTCTTTCTTCTATCAGATGCTATTCTGAGACTTTTAATCAACCATTTAAACTATGTTGGGTGAATATTCATATTAAGTAGTAATCTGGAGATCCATTGTAGTAATTTAATCACTTGCTGTGATATGATTTTCAGAAGTCCGATTAGATGGCATGAGCAACCTTCAATATATTTCTAAAATTCAATAATGTATAAAGAAAATGTATTAAAAAACATCAACTTCCATAGCCTAAATACTCTCTAATCATCACCCTGATATGCTTTAATGAAGAATTATCCTCATATTATGTGTTTTGGGCTAATCATGTTCCTCTCACAGACACCCAATTCCTCATCATTCATTTTTTAAAAATTTATTGCTTGCTGATCATTTCTTTATCAGGTCTTTTCAAAGTTATCAATGTTCTTGAACACTAACTAATCATTTCTCCATGACTAGTACCATCTCTCTATACTCTATTTTGGTAGTATTTTCTCTATGTTATACAGTTGGACAAAACTAGACAACCTGATATATTCTCAGTTTCCTGAAAATAGTGCTTTAGAGACTGGTCTTCCATCTGATAAAAGAAAGCCAGAGCCTTCAAGTTCAGCCCTATAGAGGGATATTGGTAGAACCTCCCCACCAACACATTCACTAAATCAGTGTCCCATTAACTGCCTAGACAAGTTAAAATGGCACCCAGAGACAATTATTATCTCTCAATTAAGTTAGGTCCAGACACACATGGAACTATATATCCTATTAAGTTCTCAAGAGAAAGAATGAAGATAGGAATCCCAATCAAATAAAAAGATTGATATCTGTTAGAGTATTTCCACACTCAGTAACCATCAGAATTTTATATTTAGAATCCAATGAGATTTGAGAACTTATAGCAGAAAGGCACAGATAGCTGCTAGATCCTGCAACCATGGAAAAGTTATAGTTCCATATTCTTAGAATATGTGAAGACTTTCCCAATTACTAACTGTTAGGATATGATATGAGGTTGAAGTGATCCTTGTTCATCATGCTACAGATCAAGGATGAAATCCTTGACCTCTACCTAAGACCTCCACAAACAAAACTGGTTCTCCTAATGCCTACAAACACATCTAAAGACTGTGAAGGGATCTACAAATTTACTAGCAGAATTTTCTACCTCTATCTATGATAACCAGTATAGTTCTACCATAAAGACAATGCTAACAGTTTAGAAAAATGTCATTTATCCATCTCATATAGCATCATTCTAAGGACAGTTACATTTCTAATATGCAAGTCCTTCTACACCTCTTCCTCACCCCAAATTAATGATGCTGTTACTGGTTAACAAGAAAATTGAGCATCATTTTCTGGGTCTAGGTAACAAAAGTTTAGTATTTGACCTTTAACTTGATAGATTTTAAGGTTGTCTCTGTATGTCTACCTAAATTTATAAGCTTATTGTTATAGTAATAAATGTTGTTATAGAATTTTAATGTTTTCAAAGTGATTTATATATGCCATCTCATTTAATCTTCACATCAACCATGGGAGGGTGTAGGTGCTTTTGTTTTATCTGTTTTGAAGATGAGGAAACTGAGGCAGATAGTGATTAAGCAATTTTCCAAGGGTCAGATGTCTGAGGTAGGATCAGAACTCAGGTGTTCCTGACTCTAAACTTTGTAACCTTGCTGTGTATGTTAATCCATTTGTTGTTAATTCAGTGGTCATTTGCATTTTGTTTTGCAGGTATTGTTGTTTTTCTGTCTAATCCTATGATTTCCTTGGTTTGGGGGATTCCTGTTGAGAAAGCACTCTCTATCAGTGCTGACTGGTGTCTTTTTACTTTGCAATTTATCATAGAGTTACCTGGTGAACTAAGAAGTTAAGGGATTTTCTCACTATTTTTTAACTCAGAATTTCACTATCATTATATTATGCCACACTGCTTTTTCATTCATTAAGCAATGAGTATAAATGTATAAATATATAAACATACTTATAGCATGCCCTAAAACTGTTAAATTTAATCTATGTTTGAAAAATGAACTCTGGTACATGAAAAGAAGTTCACTTCATTATATAATACTCTGTTATTCTTTTTATATAACGATAATTGTTGATAATAATCAAATTGTTAGTAAAAAGTAAAATCAAATAGACAAATACAGAAAGCACACAACACATTTATTAGAAAGCTACTACATACTGGAAATTTTGCTAGGTCCTAGAAATTTTTATGAAAAATGAAACCACATTAATCTTCAAAGTTAATTGCTATTGTTAAAGACAACAGGTAAAAATACAAGGATATATCAACAACAAATACAAGGTAATTTAGATGAAAAGAGGCTAACATGATGTCAGGATCAGGAAAAAGCTTCAAAGGGGATTTGGCACCTAAAATGAACTTTGAAAGAAACAAGAGTCTTGGAAGTAAAAGGGCAAAGAAAAAAGGCATTTCAAACATGAGAGACAGAAAGCCTTTACAAAGTCATGAAGAGGGAAGATGGAATATATTCTTTCTTTTTTGTTGTTATAAAGATATTGTATTTTACCAATTACATGTAACAAAAAATTTCTACATAAATTTTCTGAAATTATATGATCCAAATTACCTCCTTCCCTACCTTCCCTCAGCATTCCCAGAGCTATCAAGCAATTGGATCTGGATTATACCTGTATTATTATGCAAAAGGTATTTCCATATTTATCATTTTTGTAAGAGAATACTCATATAAAACCAAAACCCCAAACAAAAACCCAAGTAACCTGAAGTGAAAAATTACATGCTTTGATCTGCATTCTGATTCCAACAGTTCTTTTTCTGAAGGTGGATAGCATTCTTTGTCATAATTCCTTCAGAATTGTCCTGAATCCTTGTGTTGCTAAGAGTAGCTAAGTCTTTCACAGTTGATCATTTCATAATATTGCTGTTACTGTGTACCATGTTTTCCTGGTTCTGCTTATTTCACTCTGAATTAGTTCATATATGTCTTTCCAGCTTTTTTTATGAAATCATTCTGTTCATCATTTCTTACAGCACAATAGTATGGGATGGAATATCTTTGACAGTCAAATCATCATCACTGCCTTCACTACCACCCCACTCCTCAGACTTTAACTGTGGTAGCCCAAGACACTGAGACCTCAGAAATAACAGCATCTTCCATAAGACCAGTTTCTATTTCCAGCCAAGCTTCACTTTATTCATCACCACTAGAAAGAACTGATTGTCAATTCCCACACCTGGTGAATAAGTATTGACATCTTAGTAATGAAATTATGTCTCAGACCACTGGTCGTACTCCCTAGCCCAGCCAGCCCTAACATGTATCATCTGTAGAGGCAGCTCCAGTGGAGAAGGATCCACAATTCTCATCAAATGTTAACCAATTGCCATTCTCAGGAAGACACTCCAACTTAGCCTAAGCATCAAGGTGCTCTAAGGGAAAGAGAGAAGGCAATGTGCACTTGCCGTGCACAATGAATACTTGCCAAAGCCCTGAGCCCAAGAGTCTTTGAAATAGCACTACTTCTAGCCCAGTAAATGATGTGATTTTATTCAATGACAATGAAATCAAAGAGGAATCATCACTATTAAAGGCAGCTAGGTATTACAATGGATAAAATGACAAGGCTAGACTCAGGAAGACCTATCTTTCAGAATTCAAATCTAGCCTTAGATACTTAATAGTTGAATGACCTTTGTAAAGTCACTTAACCTTGTTTACATCAATTTCTTCATTTTCTGAGCTGGAGAAGGAAATGGCAAGTCATGATAGTATGTTTACCAAGAAAACTCCAAATGAGGTCATGATGAGTTGGACATAATTGAAAATGACTGACACCACCTGCTTTGCTGCTAAACCTTAAGAACTATGAGATCTTTCCAACTTATTTGCAACTGAAATCTTCTATAATTTCTCCCATTAGAATGTAGCTATCTATATGTACTATCTCACTTTTCTATTTCTATCTGTAGAGCATAGCACTGTGCTTGGCAAATGGTAAGTTCTTAAAAAATTCATTTATCTAGAACAATAAGAAGGTCAACTAGACTGGCACAAGATGCAGGGAAGAGGAAAGTTATACAAACTGTGGAAAGGCACTTAGTCATTTAGTACTTATTAAGCATTTGCTTTTCAGTATACTGTATTAAGACCTGGGGACAGAAAGAAGGACATCATTTCTTACCCAGTAGATCTCCTGGATTTCATGATCTCCAAAAACTTATTTTACAAGATGTAATCAACTCTATAACTGACATCTCCAGCATCAGGATTTCATCACACCATTGTGCAAGGTATCCAGCCTCACTCCTCCCTTTTCAAAAGCTTCTTTTTATATGTTATCCACCCCCCGCATTAGGTTATGAATTCTTTGAAGGCCAGTGCTATCTAATGACTTTCTTTCTATTCTGAGCTCTTAGCACACTGCTTGGCACATAGCAGATACTAGATGAATGTTCATTGGCTCTGACTGAAAAAAATGGTCCTCCCTCCATAAGGAAAATTACTCTGATTGTGATTTAAAAGATGGATTTAAAGAGAAGAGAAGTAGGGCAAAAATGGAGCTCTACAATAAAAAATACAGGGTAAAAAGTTGCAAAAAGAAGACTTGAGATTTAAATAGAAGTTGTACAATTAAAATGATCTTCCCTTTGCTTCTTTGCAGAGGTGGGGAAGCATGAGTGTACAATATGTCAGATACTATTGGACTCTGCTCATGTTTTGATTGTGGATAAAGAGAACTATTGGAAAATAGAGATGATATAAAAACTGAGTATCAATGAAATATGAATAGAGCAGAGTATGTCTCTGTTGCCTTAAAAATTTGGGGGTCTAAGGATGCGGAATATGGAATACACTATCAATGTGGCTGTTTTTGGTTTTAATGATATAATTTTGTAACCTTTCTTTTTTATTCTTTTTCACAAAATATGGATCTATAGGTAAGGAATAATGAGGAATACACCTATTAATGAAGATGATGTAACAATTAAATAACAATAAAGTAAGATTAGTTTTAAATAAAGGAATTTCAATCAGAGCTAAAACAGCACATGCATATTAGAAAAATACATTTAAAATTTTCTCACAAATATAAGGTAACTTGTAAATTAAAGGTATTTCAAGATGAGAGTTTTAAATCATATGGGTTTACTAGGTAGGAGAAAAAACAAAAACATAACTGTTGAAATGCATCATAACTTTTCAGGTAGAATTTAAAATAATGGATAAAGTAGAAGCTGGGGATTTCAAACTAAACTTTGTAAAAAAAAGTTGGTATGCAGTTTTATTTGTCTTATTTCTACCAGCTGGACTAAACAAAAAGCTTTTGGAAAGGGAACCCAGCCAGAATGAAGCTTTGTAGTTCATGACAAGGAGTTGAGAGATAATTGGGGGCCTCTGTAGGCTTCAGAAAAAGGAAGAGGCATGATCTGAATGATGTTTGAGGAAATGGATTCTGACTGCAAGTGTATCTGCTATATCAGAGGTGGGGGAGTCAGAAAATAATTAAATTGAATTCTGATGTGAGAAGTAGATGGTGGGATGCAATAGTGGGAAACAGAAGTAGAGTTAATATTACAAAAAATGTAGCACATTTATTAATGATATGAAGAAGGGATTAAACCAGTTAATGAAATTTACAGATGGTACTAGAAGAGGACATGTTGCTAACTCTAATGAGAAGGAAGAAAGAATGCAAATAGACTTAATAGCTAAGCATATGGGTTGAAAAGAAAAGGCAATTCAGAACAAGGTTCTGCTAGATAATTCTAAGTTCTAAAAACCTTTTCAGATTCATTAGTTATTCAAGTTACTGTCTTAAGTCCCAATTTTCACTCTATGAATCTTTTCTCCAAGACTAATCAACATAAATCACTCAAAATATAAGGGAGTTGTGAAATAAGACAATGTAGAAGTACAAAATGAATAGCAGGAAAATGTATTTTAAATAACCAATATTCTCAACAATGGTGAACCAAGCCACCTGCCATCTTAACTCTCTGGGAAATAAAGAATCAAATCCAGCCCAGCCATGGACCTTTACTGTAACAGTCAGCCCATCATACAATGTAGAGGAACAGGGAATGGTGAGATTACAACATGCTCTTCAGATGGCTATAAAAGGTTTTATATCCATGTAAAACCCAGTGAAATTGTGCGTCGGCTATGGGAGGGGTTTCGGGGTAGGGGAATGAAAGAACATGAATCTTGTAACCATGAAAAAATATTATTAAATAAATAAATAAATAAAATTTTCTAAAGAAAAATATAAATAAAAATAAAAGGTGTTATGTTTCATTTGTGTTGCTCCCATGTCTAATCAGTGGACCAGTGATTCCTTATGATTTCACAGAATGGTTCCAAGAATAGAACAGATTAAGTCACTTAAAACTATCAGAATGAAATAAATAAGACTTTTAAGTCCAGCAGTGACAGGAATAAGATCTCAATAGCCTTTTACACTTTTATAGCAGTAATTATCATCCAGAGGAAAACAAAATATCAATATCTAAAGATCCATTGGGTTATAGTGTTACATGGGAGGGGGAAATCTCTTGGTTCAGCATCCATTTTTTATCCCATCAACTTTATTTACTTATTTTCCCTTCAACTTTACTGTCATTGAAATTTTAGGGTCTCAGAATTTGCCTCAGAACTATGATCACTCTGAGTAACAGCAATATAGATTTATAATGGAGCACAGCCACAACAATATAGAGTTTTGGCAAAACTTTTGCTCTCATATATCTTATTCATAAGAAATAGTATAAATCAAAGGGGATAGAGCATAGTACTTTATTTTAAAAAAAGGTATACTCCCATGAGAATTCACATGGAATCAGAGTTCAGAAGCATGGAAGAGTATATTTGGGTAAAGGTCAAAGGAGAGGAGAATAGAAATAAATATATCTGATAGTACCTACAGACCACTTATATACAAAGAGATTGAAGATGTGATTTTCATTAGCAGGAAGCATGTACCAGTGAGAAAATAACATGATGTGTCTTTCTTGATCAAAGAACTTATGATAGAGAGAAAATCTGTGCATAGTCCAAACTATATCATCAATTATGAGAAAGTATAATACAAACACATGAACACACATACATATTATACATGTATATATGTCTCCATATATACATATATATATATATATAAACCCACATATATACTTACCCATATATATACACATATATATTATAAAACAAAAGTTGCTAGATGTATTTTTTGTACATGCACACTCACTTGTTTAGGATGAGCTCCATTTTTTATTTTAAATATATTTATTTCTCTTCATGCCCTGATGATTTTGTTCTCAAACATTTCCCTTCCCAACTGGGTTGACTTCCCCTGATGTAATTTACTTCATAATATTCTCACTTCATAAACTGCACTAAGCAACTTAACTTTTTAAAAGTAATGTACTTTAGAGAGTTTTTTGGATAGAGGTCTCATGTCTAAAACATTTAGTGAACATTGTCCAATATATAAGAATATGAGCAATTTTCCACTTGCTAAATGTTCAAAATATAGAAACAAACAGTTTTGGAAGAAGAAATCCTGTGTGTGTGTATGTTGTATGAAAAATATCTTTAAACCGTTATTGATGAGAAAAATGCAAATCAAAATAACTCTGAGACGTCATCTCACACCTACAAGATTGGCTAAAATTATGAAAAAACAAAATGTGAAATATTGGAGAGAATGTAGGAAAATGTGGACACTATTACATTGTTGGTGGAACTACAATCTGATCCAATCAACTTGGAGAACAATCTGGAATTATACTCAATGAGTTATAAAATTCTATATACTTTTCAAAACAGAAATATCACTATTATGTTTATTTCATGAGGTGATTATGGGGGAAAAAGCTATATGTTCTAAAGTATTTATAGCAGCTTTTTTTTGCAGTGGCAAAGAACTGGAAACTGAAGGGATGCCCATCAGTAGGGGAATGGCTGAATAATTGTGGTATATGTTGATGATGGAATACTACTATGCTGTAAGAAATGATAGATAAGATGATCATAAAAGTTTTTTTTTAATCTGGAAAGACTTCTATGAAGCAATGCAAACTAAAGTGAAGAGAATCAGGAAAATGTTAGGCACAGTAGCATATCATGTGATGATCAATTGTGAATGACAACTATTTTCAACAAGTTGAAGATCCAGGACAACTACAAAGAACTCATGACAAAAATTATATTGACTGAAAAGGCAGAAAGAATTCAAATGAAGAATGAAACGTGAAATTTTTCACTCTATTTCTTCCATGAATTTTTCTCTAGTATAAGCAATATGTGTCTTGTTTCACAACATGATGAACATGGAAATATGTATTCTATAATAACATATGTACAATCTATATCATATTTCCTGCCTTTTTTAAAGGGGGAGAAGGAGAGAGGAAGGAAATAACATATAATCTGGAAAAAAATTAAAAATTAAAATTATGAAAAAAGAAATGAAGTTTGAAATGAAAAAATTAATGTATAAAACATGTCAATAGTGCTAGATAATAGAACATGAATATAAGGATAAATTGAAGAATTTAGATTGAGGACTAGTTACTTTCCCTGTTCCTTATGTCTCACATCTTACCAAGAAAGGAATTATAAAGATGAGAAGAAACAAATTTATTTGTCTCCCTAGCCTTGGACACACCCTAATAAGTTAACAATCCAATAAACTAACAATAAAAAAAAGTCTAACATTTATCCTCTAAATGTGCTTCCTTAGTTACCTTTCCACATTACTCACCATTCTGAGGCAGGGGATATAAGCTGCCCCATCACCTTGCAATTGAACTCATCCCCCAAATCCTTTGCTCTCAGTGCCTTGAAAAAATAATGTATAAATTTGCACTGTCTGAAACAAGCATAGAAATCTTCTGTGCTATGACATAATTTAGCCAGGGAAGAGAGATAAAGATGCAAACTGGACCAATTACATGTGGTTTACTTTACCAGTCTTGAGAAAAAGAGAACAATATCCAGTTTGGATAGTTCTTTGTACTTGGAAAAAATCATTAGGGGTAGACAGTAAGGGAGAATGTTGAAATGTGAATTACCCAGCATGGCAGGAAACCTAAAAAACTTAGAAATCTAATCTCAGGTGAAACTGCCATCAAAAGGGAAAGAGTCAGAAAGTGAGAAACATGGGAAGAAAAGGGAAAGTTTTTGAAATCATCAGACATCCCAGAATGAGGAAAGCTTAGTTAAAGACCTTGAGCAGAAGCAGATTAAAAAAAGATAAAATATGTTAAGAGAAATGAATATTTGCTCTAGAAAAGGTAAAAATCAAGATATGAAAAAATAAATACTGCAAGAGGAAGGATAAT
Source organism: Gracilinanus agilis (assembly GCF_016433145.1). Lineage (NCBI taxonomy): Eukaryota > Metazoa > Chordata > Mammalia > Didelphimorphia > Didelphidae > Gracilinanus > Gracilinanus agilis. The sequence goes on from NC_058133.1 coordinate 455,696,739, forward strand.
GAATCAATGCATACTTATATGAATCAGAAAACCCTATAGATTCCCAAAAAAGCAATGAACCATAGCAGGATGTTGCTGAGCAATTTGAAAGAGAATGAGAATCATGTAGCAGACTTTATAGCCTGAACAGTAGAAATAATTGACAGAATAGAAAATCTTGAATCCATGGTGGCAAGTATCACCAAAGAAGCAAAAAAGAGAATAACTGAGTGGAAATGCAAATACATGCAAATGAAGCACAGTTGGGAGAAGAAAATCAAAAAGCAATAACATTAAAAGAAAATACAAACTCTATACATGTGAAACATGTTGATATCAAGGACAGGATGTGTAGAGACATCATAAGGATTATAGATCTCCCAGATGCACATAACAAAAACTTTGAGTGCTTTAACACAACAAATTAAAGTCCTCAAAACTTCTCAATATAGAAAACAAAGTGTCAATGAAAAGGATCCACAGATTGCCTCTAGGTTAAAAAAAACAATACTGTAAATTCCAAAGCATTAATTTTTAAATTTAACAATTCCAATGATAAATGATGAATTCTTCAAGTGAACAGGAAAAAGACCTTCTGATTTAAAGGGAAATAATTTTAATGACTATTTTACATCCACCAAAAACCATAGAAGTGATTGATATAGTGCACACTGATGAGCAAAGGAGAGCAAGTTTCAAGGAACCATAGCCTTTAAACCTGACCCTAACTAATGCTGAATAAAAAAATTATATTAAAATTTTAAAGCATTTGATGTATTTGTAGAAATACAGCTAGTTATGAAAATAATTATTTTCAAAACACTCACACTACAAATAAAACAAAACAAATGTAGCAACCACAGATAAAAAGAACATTGATATTTCTTTCTAAAAATACACAAAGAGAAAAAGGTAAACGTAGAAGTCGACAAGTAGAAGCATAGGTGACAATTCTCCTGAAAAATAATAGACTAAATATCACAATACCACAACTACAGAAGTATCAAGAAAGAGAAGTTAGAGAGGGTACTATATGTTGTAATCTAATCAAATCACAAGTTAACAGTGAAGGATAAATAACTCCCATAATCTTTCAGGAAAAAGAGAAACTACAAGAGAATAAGAAATGAAACAAAGAAAGATATAGAAAAAGGAAGAAAAAAAGGAAATAGGATGAACCATTGATGAACATACCTGTAAGGAAGAAAAAATATTCTAAAGAGAGAGGTGAGAACATTACAATAGGTTTAATCAATGAAGATTCAGTCCTTCGAAAGAACACTCATCTTGTCTCAGGAAAGGAGGAAGCTGAGATTCTGGGAACAACTATCATCTAGAAAATTAAAAAAGTATAAATTCAGAGAGAAAATGCCATTGCAAATTGTGAAAAAAAAAGACCAAGGGAAAGGCAAAATTTAATAAACTTTCCAACTAGAGACAGAAGAATTTCAGTTTTTCTTGTCATTTCAGTCATTTCTGAGTCTTCCCTACTCCATTGTGAGTTTTCTTGGCAAAGATATTGAAGTGATTTGTAGGTCCTTCTTGAGTTCATTTTATAGATGAGGAACTGAGGCAAACAGAATGAAATGTCCTGCCTGGGATCACATAGCTAGTAAGTTTCTTAGGACAAATTTGAACTCCGGAAGATGAGACTTCTTGATACCAGACCAGTCATTCTATCCACTGAGTCACAAAGATGCCTAGAAGAATTCTTACCCTGGTTTAATATTGTTGCTATCAACCAAAGGAATTACCATTTCCAAGAATGAGGCAGAATAGCAAAGCAGATACTTATATACAAAGTACTAACAGAAATCAAAGAAGAGATAACCAGAAGTTACCTTGAAAGTTTAAATTTCATGAGAAATATATAGCCTAAAAAATGACCAGATAAGTATATGCCCCTTGAATAAAAGTCCTCACCATGCAAAGAGAGAAGAGAAATGATTATGAGAATGAAGGGGAAAACTTTTTAAATGGAAATTTTAGAAACTAAACCACAAAAATAGTGAAAGAAGAGGAAAGGAAATGACGTCTCACTTGCTAGCTTAATTTAGAGGGGAAATGAATGAAAGAATTACATATCTAGAGTGATGAAAGGAAGGTTAAAAAAACTTAGTAAATAAGGAAAAGAGTAATGTGTGTAGTGAGTAGGTGAGGGGGAGAGAGCAAATGGGAACAGATTAATAGAAAATATATTAAGGTAAAATCATTAAAGATATTAGTTAATGTGTTTACTGAGGAAGAGGAGGAAATACTCGTTTGGATTCAATAAACTATATTAGAAACAAATGGAGTACAACCAATATATTGTAAAGGCAAAATCAATTCAATGAGAAGAGAAAACCTCTCATAATGCTCCTTACAAGAAATTTAAAACACATTTATACCTTAAAAAACAGGATAGACTATGGGGAAAAACAAATACACATTATTATATATCAAGTTAATCAAAAAGAGCAGGCATTGAAATCATGCTATTGGAAAAACAAAAATAGATATTAACATCATAAAAAGGATAAACAGGTAAACTATATTATACTGAATGGAAGTATAGACACCGAAAAACAATTTTATGTTTACTTCATATTTATTTAATGCCTTAACATCTACATTAATAAAGGAAAAAGTTAACAGCTATGAGAAGATGCAGCTGACAATGCAAAAATGACAAGTATAAATACCCATCTTTCAGTTTGAGATATTTAACAAAAAAGATAAACAAAGGGTAAAATATAGAATAGAATATAGTGTAGGAAAAATAAGAGCTAAAACATAACATCTTCTAAATGAGAATGTTAAAGAATATACATATTTCTCAGTAGAATATGGAATATTTATAAAAAATTAACAGTTATTAGGACACAGATTCAAACTAATATAAAAAATTAGAAATAGGAAATGCACCTTTTATGGACCATAAAAGAATATAATACTTCAGGGAGCACATACAAAAGGAAATGATCCAAATGAAGATGATGAACAAGTGCTAAATAATGAATGGGTCAACAAACAAATTACAGACACAATAATTATGTAAAAAGTAATGTAATGCTGAACAAATCCAAAATATTTGGATTATAGCAAAAAGAATACTCAAGAGAAAGTCACATCTGTACAAATTTACAGTAATAAAGTAAAAAAGGTAAGATTAATTCAGTGAATGTGAATTTAAAATTAAAAATCCATAAATAAATCTAATTTAAGCATAAAATGAGATTAAAAATTAAAAGAGAAATAATTAGAACTGACATAAATAAAACTAACATCTACTTCTTTGAAAAGATTAATAAAATTTATAAACCTTTAGATAATTTGATTTTAAAAAAGAGGGTAGAAAATCAAAGCAACAATATATTAATTGAGTAAGATTAAATAATAGCAAAACCAGAAAAAAGATATTTATCAGAATCCATTATGCATACTCATATGATAATAAATTAAGAAAAGAAAAGAAATAAAGGAATATTTTCAAATACATAAATATCTGAACTAATAGAATACTAAATGCATTTTGTACTTGCATCTGATGCTTCTGAGCCCTTTATATCTTCTTGGTAAAAATACTAGAGTGCTTTGTCATTTCCTTCTTCAACTCATTTACAGTTCAGGAAACCAAAGTAAACAGGGCACCAGTGACTTGTCCAGGATCACACACATAGTAAGAGTCTGAGGCCAGTTATGACCTAAAGGAAGATGAGTTTGACTAACTTCAGATGCAGCATTCTATCCAATGAACCACTTGACTGCCCATAGAATATCAAATAAAGATCTTTAATAATACAGAATCATAAAATAGAAAAAATATGTAAAGAAATCAGCAAAGAAATGAGGGTTCTTTGGTGTTATCTTATGAAATCATGGGGGAATTTCTATCAAACTTTTAAAAGATCAATTAGGATGGAGACTACACAAACTATTCTCAAAAACTGTAACAGAAAGCATTCTAATTGATTCTTTTTATGATACAAATATGGTCCTACTATTTAGACTAAAAAAGGAAAGAAAAAATTAATTTTTAAGTTTTTAATTTTTTAATATTAAGTCCTCTCAAACATACTACAGAAAGGGGCAGTCAGGTGGCTTAGTGGATTAATAAGCACATGTAGAGACAGAAGATCGTGGGTTCATATCTGGCCTCAGACATTCCCTAGCTATATGATCTTAACAAGTCACTTAACCCCTTTACTTAGCCTTTAAACCTTTTCTGCCTTGAAACCAATATAAACTATTGATTTTAAGATAGAAAGTAAAATTAAAAAAAAATACTACGGCAATCCATTATGACCAAATTGGATTTAAACCAAGGATTCAAAGATGCTGTTGGAGAACAATCAACATAATTATATTAAAAATAAAACACAAAATCTCATGCTTATTTCAATAGATACAGAAAAGGCCATTCAGAAAATAATATATCCATTATACTAAAACTCAACAAAGTTACTCAATAACACAGTGTTTAATAAACTGGAAAACAAATGTCTTAGCATATAACTTTATATATGGCAAAAATCTGCTAAGAAAACTAGAAAACTGCCTGGTAGAAATGATGCATAGAATAACACTTTTTACCGTATTTCAAAATAACCTCTAAATAAATACATGACATTCCTTAATATTAAGCCTAATACTGTTAGAAGAGAAAGTAATTATATACCTTCATTCTAGGGCATATTTTCTAACCCAGACAAAGGATATAGTCAAATATTAGATAAATAAATTGGTTTACATGAAAATGAAAAATTTTGCACAAACCAAATCAATGTAAATAATGCAGTTTTAGATATAGGCGAAAGATGTAAAACCCAGTGGAATTGTGCATTGTCTAAGGGGGGGGGGGGTTTAGGAGGTTTGGGGGAGAGGGAAAGAACATGAAATATGTAACTATGGGAAAATATTCAAATTAAAATTTTAAAAAGATATAGGCAAAAGACATTCTCCAACAGATAAGCTGTGTCAAAATATGTGAACATTCTTCAAAAGAATTGCAGACTATTAACAAACATGAAAGAATAACCCGAAACACTAAAATTGGTAACATTTAAATAAAATTAACTTCATGTTTTCTTTTGCATCCTGAGAAGATTATAAAAAATGAGAATGATCAATGTTGGAGTCATATTAGTACACTGTTGGTAGAACTTTCAATCACAAAAATTATGAAAAAAATTGTAATTATATAAATGAAGTGGCTTAATTGCCCATAACATTTGCCACAAGAAATACATTTTAGGCTTATAAATGAAGGATGTCATTGATAAAGTGAAAATCCCCATATACCCTAATACGTTTGTACCAGAAACTTTTTAATAACAAAGAATTAGCCACAAATCGGATGGTCACTGACTGGGGGATGATTAAACAAATTATAATACTTGATTATGATGGAAAATTATTATGTTGTACATTATAATGAATATTATGAACACAGAAAGACATAGAAAGACCATATGAACTGTTTCAGAATGAAGTGTGCAGAAACAAATATATATATATATATATATATATACAGCACATGCTACAGTCTAAATGAACAGGAAAACCATATTAAAATCAATAACAAGCATGGCTTGAAATGTGATATAAGAAGATACCTCCATGGCACTCTTTGTAATGATCAAATATTTTTTTACATAGCTTTGTTGTTTTTCCCCTCGTTTTTTCTTGAAATATTTATTATATTGCATGATTCTTTTGAAAAGGGAATAAGTAGGATTCTGGGAAAATTATGGTAATGTTAAAAAACATAAATTTTAAAGAGTTCTTATCATCAATATCAGAGTAGAAGCAAAAACACGATTCTTATTTTGTTTCTATTTTTTTCTGCCATTAAGAATGAACATTATTTTGAAATAGAAGAAAAAAGACTAACAGAGAACTGATACCTGAGACAAGTCAGGAAATAGTAGGAGAGTACCTAATTGCCCTAGATGAATTCAAGTCACCTGGTCCAAAGGAAATACACACTTAGATGCTGAAATGGTAAGTGTGATTGCTGAGTGATTCTACATGATCCATTAAAAATCTTGACAAAAGAGAAGACCTTCCATATTGGCAAGGTTAAGGTTCCGATTTTTTTAAAAAACAACAGAGTTTGCAGACTCTTACCCAAGCTAGGGAACTTGACTTTGAATAATGGCAAAATTCTATAGCAAATCACTATTGAGATAGTGACAAGCATCTAGGTAGGGAAGCAGTCATTTCAAAGAGTCAATATGATTTCATTGAAAACAGGTCACGCCAGATAAAATTCATTTCGTTTGTAGACAAGATTACTAAACTAGTTTATGAGGGGAATACTAAGGACGTGTTTTACCTAGATTTTATCTAGTCGTTAATAGGTTGATGTCAGCATGGTAGGGAGTCTCTAAGGGAGTACTCCAGGGACTTCTGCTTGACTCTTTGCTGTGTAGCAATTTTCCCAATTACTTGGATAAAATAATTTCATGAGCACATAAGATTTGCAGATGAAACAAAACTGGCAGAGACAGTTAACACAATGGATGACAGAGTGAGGATCCAAAAAGATTCTGACAGGCTAGAAATTGAATTAGAAAAAAAATGTAAAATCTTATACTTACTTGCACAAGAACAAAATGGAAGCACAGTTAGCAGTTGTTCTGGACAGAAAAGTTGTGGGGTGGGACAACAAACTGAATCTTCAATATGAAGAAGGTAGAAAAGGAAGTAAGATTTATATAGCACTCTATGCCAAGCACTCTGCTAATTACTTTACAATATTATCTCAGTTAAAATCTTCACAACAAAACTAGAAGGGAGGTGCTTATCCCCATTTTACAGTTGAGTGAGAAAAATGAGGATTAAGTAACTGGCCCAAAAAGAATTAAATATCACACAATTAATAAGCATTTGAAGCTGACTTTCAACTCATGTACTCTAGGTCCAGTGCACTGTCCATTGGTTCACCTACCTGACTGAGAAAGTAATGCAGTATGAAATCCCACCTCTCAATGCCCCTCCCCAAATTAATCTGACCATGCATTACATTTAAAGCAGCATAGCTTCCAGAAATAGGGAGATGAAATTTCCACTATACTCTACCTTGGCTAGACCTCATCTGGAGTATAGTTTTCAATTGTGGGTATCAGTTTCATAAGGAAATTGAGAATCTATAGAGCATCCAGATGAAGGCAACTGAGAAGACTCTTGAGTGCTTATTATATAAAGATCAGTTAAAGGCACTAAGGATGTTAAATGAGAAGAAAATACCCAGGGAGGCCATGAAAGCTATTTTCAAGTATTTAAAAGGCTTTCATGTTGAAAAGGGATTAAAATTATTCTGTTTTGGCCCCAGAGAGCACAACAAAGAGCAATATTTGGGTACAAGTTGCAGAGAAGTCAAATTAGTCTTGATAGGAAAATTTTTTTCCCTAATCATTAAAGCTCTCCAAAAGTGAATATACCTTCCCTGAGAAGTAATGATTTCTCCCTCTTGGAGAACTTTACACAATAGCTGGATGACCACTTTAGTGTGTTAGAGCATGGATTCCTTTGGTGTATGGAAATGGCTAGATGGTCATTTAGTTCTCTGACAATGCTGTGTTTCTGTGATTCTATGATTCCATAGTATATGGTGATTCTCAAAAATCGGGTTGGGAAGGAAGATTTAGAGATTTATTTGCCATAGGATTGGGGTACATGAACTTTATTTAGGCTCTTTTTACTCTGAAGAATAAGGACTTAGAATTCAAAGTACCAGGAACATTTTTGCATTAAACTACAGTACTTGTTCACTCTTGTACATTCTTTTTATTTTTTTCTCTAAGCTAGAAGTAACATTTCTCAAATATTTTATATCCAGGGTTTGAGTTGAGGCTGGTAAAACTCTGATAACTAACTAGATCTAAGAGAAATTGGAGAGTGAGTGAAGGAATATAAAGGAAATTTGCTGACACATATAACATATAGGCTTAGAATCAGGATTCTGTGCAGAAATGCTAGCTTAGTTTGGGGACAACTTGTCACTATTTCCATTATTAAGACTTTCAACATCATCTGTCCCTTCCCACCATGGGTCAAAGAGTCTCTCTTTATTCCTCTTCTTATTACTTCTCTCTGCCTTCATTCCTTTCTACCTTTTCCTCTTTCCTTCCCCCCCACCCTCTTTCTTTTTCTTTGTCTCTCTCTACACCTTTCTTTGTCTATTTCTTTGTCTCTATTTCTATTTATGTCTGTCTCTCTGTCTCTCTGTCTCTCTCTCTCTGTCTCTCTCTGTCCCTCTGTCTCTCTGTATCTCTCTCTGTCTTTGCTCCTTATCTCTCTCTCTCTCTCTCTCTCTCTCTCTCTCTCNTTTCTCTCAAGGTTTTTGGTATAACATTCACTTCTGGTTCTTGTCTCATCTATCAAGACCATTGCTTCTTAGTTTCCTTTTCTGAATTCTCATCCAAGTCACAACCTCTAACAATAAGTCTCCTGCAGTTATGTAACTTGGACCTTTTTCTCTTCTCTTTATATTCAATGTCCCTGGTGATCTCATTAGTTCTCACAGATTATAATCTCTATTATATATATGTATATATATACATATGTATGTATATATATATATATATATTCTAAGCATTTTTGTGGCCCTCCTTCTTACAGCAAAATCAGGTTCTGTTATAATCATGTACCACAGCTTGTTTAGCCACCCCCCAACTGATGGATATCCTTTTAGTTTCCAATTCTTTGTCACCACAAAAAGAGTTGCATATATATATATATATATGCAACTCTTTTTGTGGTGACAAAGAATTGGAAACTAAAAGGATATCCATCAGTTGGGGGGTGGCTAAACAAGCTGTGGTACATGATTATAACAGAACCTGATTTTGCTGTAAGAAGGAGGGCCACAAAAATGCTTAGAATATATATATATATATATACATACATATGTATATATATACATATATATAATAGAGATTATAATCTGTGAGAACTAATGAGATCACCAGGGACATTGAATATAAAGAGAAGAGAAAAAGGTCCAAGTTACATAACTGCAGGAGACTTATTGTTAGAGGTTGTGACTTGGATGAGAATTCAGAAAAGGAAACTAAGAAGCAATGGTCTTGATAGATGAGACAAGAACCAGAAGTGAATGTTATACCAAAAACCTTGAGAGAAAAGCATATCAAGAAGAAGATGAACAGATTGTAGGAAGATGGTGGCTTAGACAGAGCATATCTTAAAACCTCCTCACCCTTTCCACACCAAGATAGAAAACCAAGCACTTTGAGAAAAAAGAGGACTAAATCTAACAACGGGTCAGAGCAGGGGGATCCTACTGCTGGACAGTTCAAGAGGTACTCCAAGAAAAAGGCTTAAATTCTTGAACTGTTGGAACTGAGGGTATAGAAGGGGAATCCCAGGGCCCCTCCCCCATGCACTGTGCGGAGTCTCCAGCAGCCCCTGAAATCTCCAGGAGGGCAGGCGCACCTGCCTGGAGAGAGGGACTTGCTGACTCCAGACTCAGGGAGTTGAACACAAGTACCAAGGAGGGGGCTGAAGGAGAAAACCAGAGAAACACAGTAAAAATGCTCAGAAGACGGCAATTTAGATGGAGCCAAACTTCAGAGTGCCAGACTTTACCACACTGAGATAGAGAACAAAAGGGTTCAAGAGAAAAGAAAACCAGGTCAAACAGCAGGGCAGAGCAGGGGGACCCTACTGATGGACAGCTCAGTGAAAACACTACATCTTGTTCCCCCACTACTTTTTTTTCTTTCCTCCCAAGGTTTTAGCCTCAGGGCACATTAAGCAATATAGACTTATATCCCATCAATTGGACAGGAAAAATCTATAGGGCTTCAACTGAGAAAAAACAGGCAGGAGTTGCAATCAGGATTTCTGACAGAGCCAAAGTAAGAATAGTTCTGGTTAAAAGAGATAGGGAAGGTAACTACATCCTAATAAAAGGCAGTATAAACAATGAAGAAATATCACTACTCAACATGTATGCACTAAATGGCATAGCATTCAAATTTCTAAAGGAGAAGTTAGTGGAGCTAAAGGACAAAATAGATAGCAAAACTATACTAGTGGGAGATCTAAATATTCCTCTTTCAGATCTAGATAAATCAAACCAAAAAATAAATAAGAAAGAGATAAGAGAGGTGAGTGAAATCATAGTAAAATTAGAGTTAACAGATATATGGAGAAAAATAGAGACAAAAAGGAATACACCTTCTTTTCAGCAGCACATGGAACATTCACAAAGATTAATCATGTACTAGGGCATAGAAACATGGCAAACAAATGCTAAAAAGCAGAAATAATAAATGCAACCTCATCAGATCATAATGCAATAAAAATATTTATTAGCAAGGATACATGGAGAGGCAAACCAAAAACTAATTGGAAATTAAATAATGTGATTCTCCAAAATAAGTTAGTGAAAGAACACATCATAGAAACATTTAATCACTTCATTGAAGACAATAACAATGATGAGACTTCTTACCCAAACCTATGGCATACAACCAGAGCAATTCTAAGGGGAAAATTTATATCATTGAGTGCATATAGTAACAAATTAGGGAGGGTAGAAGTTAATGAATTGAGCATGCAACTTAAAAAACTAGAAAGAGAACAAATTAAAAATCCCCAGATGAAAACTAAATTAGAAATACTAAAAAGCAAAGGAGAAATTAATAAAATTGAAAGTAAAAGAACTATTGAATTAATAAATGTAGAAACTGGTATTTTGAAAAAACAGATGAAACAAAGTACAGGTAAATCTAATTTTTAAAAAAGGAAAGAAGGGGGGCAGCTGGGTAGCTCAGTGGAGTGAGAGTCAGGCCTAGAGACAGGAGGTCCTCGGTTCAAACCCGGCCTCAGCCACTTCCCAGCTGTGTGACCCTGGGCAAGTCACTTGACCCCCATTGCCCACCCTTACCAATCTCCCACCTATGAGACAATACACCAAAGTACAAGGGTTTAAAAAAACAAAATAAAAAGGAAAGAAGAAAAGTAAATTAACAGTATCAAAGATGAAAAGGGAGACCTCACCTCTAATGAAGAGGAAATTAAGGCAGTAATTTAAAAATATTTTTCCCAATTATATGGCAACAAATATAGCAATTGAGATGATATGGATGACTATTTACAAAAATATAAGTTGTCTAAATTAACAGAGTGAGAAATAGAATACTTAAATAATCCTATCTCAGGAAAAGAAATTGAACAAGCCATCTAAAACTGCCTAAGAAAAAATCCCTAGGGCCAGATGAATTCACAAGTCAATTCTATCAAACATTCAAAGAATCCCAATACTATACAAACTATTTGACAGAATAAGCAAAGAATGAGTTTTACTAAATTCCTTTTATGATACAAATATGGTATTATTTCCAAAGCCAGGCAAACCAAAAATTGAGAAAGAAAACTACAGACTAATCTATTTAATCAATACAGATGCAAAAATCTTAAATAGAACACTAGCAAAAAGATTCCAGCAAGTGATCTCGAGGGTTACTCACTATGATCAGATGGAATTTATACTAGGAACGGAAGGATGGTTTAATATTAGAAAAACCATCCATATAATTGACCATATCAACAACCAAACCAACAGAAATCACATGATAATCTTAATAGATGCAGAAAAATCATTTGACAAAATACAATACCCATTCCTATTTAAAACACTAGAAAATATAGGAATAGAAAAGTCATTCCTCAAAATAATTAACAGTATATATTTAAAACCATCAGCAAGTATCATCCTCAATGGGTACACGTTAGAAGCCTTTCCAATAAGGAGTGGGGGGCAGCTGGGTAGCTCAGTGGATTGAGAGTCAGGCTTAGAGACGGGAGGTCCAAAATTCAAATCTGGCCTCAGACACTTCCCAACTGTGTCACTCTGAGCAAGTTACTTGACCCTCACTGCCCAAGCTTATCACTCTTCCACCTAGGAGCCAATACACAGAAGTTAAGGGTTTAAAAAAAAAGATCAGTAGTGAAGCAAGGATCCCACTATAACATTTTTTATTCAATATTGTATTAGAAATGCTAACAGTAGCAATTAGAGAAGAAATTGAAGGTATTAAAATAGGCTATGAGGAGACTAAGCTATCACTCTTTGCAGATGATATGATGGTCTACTTAAAAAATCCTAGAGAATTAACTAAAAAGCTAATAGAAGTAATCAACAACTTTAGCAAAGTTGTAGGATATAAAATAAATGCACATAAATCATCAGCATTTCTATATATTTCCAACACATAACAACAGCAAGAGTTAGAGAAACAACATTTAAAATCACCCTAGAAAATGTAAAATACTTAGGAATCTATCCACTAAACAAACACAGGAATTATGTGAACACAACTATAAAACATTTTTCCAAACAACTGGAAAAACATTGATTGCTCCTGGGTAGGATGAGCTAACATAATAAAAATGACCATTCTACACAAAGTAATTTAATTATTTAGTACCATACCTATCAAACTACCAAGAAACTTTTTTTACAGAATTAGAAAAAATTAAAAAAATATGACAAAGTTCATTTGGAATAACAAAAGATCAAGAATATCAAAGGAAATAATGGAAAAAAACATGAAGGAAGGCAGCTTAGCAGTACCAGATATTAAATTTTACTATAAAGCAGTGGTCATTAAAACAATATACCTAGGCCAGTTAGCTCAGTTGGTTAGAGCATGGTGCTAATAATGCCAAGGTCGCAGGTTTGATCCCCGTACAGGCCACTGTGTTTCCTTTGTGGCAGCTGGGTAGCTCAGTGGATTGAGAGTCAGGCCTAGAGATGGGAGGTCCTAGGTTCAAATCTGGCCTCAGACACTTCCCAGCTGTGTGACCCTGGGCAAGTCATTTGACCCCCATTGCCCACCCTTACCACTCTTCACCTATGAGCCAATACACAGAAGTTAAGGGTTTAAAAAAAATTTAAAAAAAAAACAATATGGTACTAGCTAAGAGACAGAAGGGAGGATCAGTGGAATAGACTTAGGGTAAGTGATGTCAGCAAGACAGTCTATGATAAACCCAAAGAGCCCAACTTTTGAGACAAAAATCCACTATTTGACAATAACTGCTTGGAAAATTGGAAAATATATGGGATAGATTAGGTTTAGATCAACATCTCACACCCTACACCAAGATAAATTCAAAATGGGTGAATGACTTGAATACAAAGAAGGAAACTACGAAAAAATTAGGCAAACACAGAATAGTATACTTGTCAGATCTCTGGAAAGGAAAGATTTCAAGACCAAGCAAGAGTTAGAGAAAATTACAAAATGTAAAATAAATAATTTTTAGTACATTAAATTAAAAAAATTGTTGTACAGACAAAAACAATGCAACCAAAATCAGAAAGGAAACAACAAACTGAAAAAAATATTCATAACAAAAAACTCTGACAGAGGTCTAATTACTCAAATATACAAGGAGCTAAATCAATTGCACAAAAAAATCACACCATTCACCAGTCAATAAATGGCCAAGGGACATGAATAGGTAATTTTCAGATAAAGAAATCAAAAGTATCAATAAGCACATGAGAAAGTGTGCTAAATATCTAATAATTAGAGAAATGCAAATCAAAACAACTTTGAGGCATCACCTCACACCTAACAGATTGGCTAAAATGACAGTAGGGGAGAGTAATGAATGTTGTAGAGGATGTGGCAAAATTGGGACATTAATGCATTGCTGGTGGAGTTGTGAATTGATTCAACTATTCAGGATTGCAATTTGGAACCATGCCCAAATAGAGCTAATGGACTGCCTGCCCTTTGATCCAGCCATAGCATTGCTGTGTTTGTACCCCAAAGAGATCATAGGGAAAAAAGATATGTACAAAAATATTTATAGCCATGCTTTTTGTGGTGGCAAAAAACTGGAAAACGAAGGTATCCCCATCAATTGGGGAATGGCTGAACAAATTGTGGTATATGCTGGTGATGGAAAACTATTGTGCTCAAAAGAATAAAGAACTGGAAGAATTCCATGTAAACTGGAACGACCTCCAGGAATTGATGCAGAATGAAAGGAGCAGATCTAGAAGAACATTGTACACAGAGACTGATACACTGTGGTAAAATCAAATGTAATGGACTTCTGTAATAAGAGCAATGCAATGACCCATTACAATTCTGAGGGATTTATGGAAAACAACACTACCCACATTTAGAGGAAGAACTACAGGAGTGGACATCCTCCTTAAGCAGAAGTTTTGGAGCCCATGACTTTGCCCTCTACTCAGTGGACTCAAGAGTGGAAGCAGAGCATATTAATAAGATGTGAGTGGCAAGATCAATTTCATCTTGCAGGCTCTGAAATGATCCAATATCAAGATTCCTGAGATCCTCCAAAGATGACCAAAAGCAGCTCAGCCCATGATAAATGGGATTAATTAATATCTGTACCCTGTAGGTAATTAAACCATGTGCCATATACCACCTCACACATATCAGATTGACCAATATGACAAAAATAACGAGTAATGAATGTTGGAGATGTGGCAAAATTGGGACACTAATACATTTTAGTGGAGTTGTAAACCAATCCCACCATTCTTGAGAACAATTTGGAACTATACTCAAAGGGCTACAAATGGTGTTTACCGTTTGATCCATGAATACCACTACTAGGTCTGTATCCAAAAGAGATCAATAATAGGGGAAAGGACCTATTGTACAAAAATAATTTATAGAAGCCCTTTTTATATTGTCAAAGAATTGGAAATTAAGAGGTTGTCAATCAAACGGGGAATGGCTGAACAAATTGTGGTATATGATGATGACAGAAAACTATTGTGCTATATAAGAAATGATGAACAAGCAAAAAGAGCTGGAAAAATCTACACAAACTGATGCAGAGCAAAATAAATCAAACCAGGAGAACAATGTACACAGTAACAGTGATATTATGGAATGTTCAACTGTGAAACACTTAGCTACTCTCAACAAAACAATGACCCAGGAAAATTCTGAAGGATTTAATGATGAAAAATGCTACCTACCTCCAAAGAATGAATTATTCCAATCAGAATGCAGATGAAGGCATACTACTTTTCTCTTCAGTTTATTTGGGTTTTTATTTGGGGGTTTTGGTTTTAGATGCATATTCTTTCATAAAAATTTTATAAAAATGAATAATATGGAAATGTTATTAAAACATGTATAATCAAAAGAAAAAAAGGCATGTACAATAAACCATGTAGTCTTTTTCTGATGACACCATACTTTGGTTAGTAGGATCAGGGTTAAGTATTGTCCTATTTTTCTCTGTCTCCATCATTTATGTCCATTATACTGATGCACTGGCTTCTCTTTCTTTGGTATCTGCAAAAGCATCTAGACCAGGGTGATGTCTTTAGGAAATATCCAATATTTGCTATATGAATGAATAGTTTCCCTCCTATGTTCAGGAGATATGATGTTAGGCAATAGGAAAGCTTATTTCCTTTAGTTTTCTAAGAAGACATGATTTCTTAAGAAAAAGTGAGGCATTCCTCTTTAAGTCATATCCTCAGCACAGTTCCTGATATAGTAGTACTTTATAAATGATTGTTGTCTACTTGAATAGCAGTCTTGAGGCTAATAATATGTCTGTTTTCAGGTAGCAGTATCCTACACCTATCAACATTCTGAGGAAAGAGAAAAGGCCATATCATTTGTTCTCAAACACTCACAAATAAATGTTTCAAACTTGGGCCACCATTTAATATCAGGTCATTCTCCTATTACTGACAATTAGTAAGGAGTAGAAGCAGGTGCCTTATCCTACCAAGCCTGGGAGGGCCTTACTGAATCACAATACACAAAAAATCAATAGTAACAATGCACGCTTTTCAAACTCTATTGGAGAGAGCATCAGAAAGTTCGACTTCCAACCTAATCTCACTTTTCAAATGACAATGAATTTGGTGAATAATTGAAGAAAGAAATTGACTTATAAAGTAAAATTAAAGGAGAAAATATGTACAACATGGATAAGAATTGACCTAGGGGCGATGCGATCATTGTTAAGGAAGGCTAAAATACTTGGTGGGCAAGGAACATGTTATTGTACAAAATGTTATTCTGGGAAGAGAAGCAAATGAACTATAAGTAAAATGTGGGTTACAACTCAGAGAAAACATATTGAAAAGGTGAGATTTGTCAGGCTGAGTGAGATTCCAGAACTGGAGGGGAAATGTTGACATTTAGGCCATTTAAATTTCCTAATACATGATTCACCATGCAAAAAATGGAGATAAAAACACATGAACTCTGCTAGGGGGGAAATATCTTGGGTGATCTCTTTTGACACTTTTCTATTTCTAGTTCTTCTGTGAATGAAATTTAGAAGGGGAGGGGGAGAAATGCAAGAGCATTAGTAATATCTTAGCTTTCTCCAGAAGAAAATAGCTTTAAGAAATTATTCTTTTAGATGTCAGGAATTAAGTTTTTATGCCAGTTCTTAAGATTTTTAATGTTCCTGGCAAAACATTTCATTACAATGCATAATAGAAAGGAAATGAAAGAAAAGAATCTTTTGGGAATCACCAACTACCCCTCATGACTTCTGCCATTCTGGAAGAGAAATCTGATCTGGGCTATTGTGTTGCCTTTTTTATGTGATAAGCCACAAACAGCCTATTGAAGATTTTAAAACAAATCAATGTAGTTCAGGCCTAGGGTTCCCTCATTAAAAAATACAACCACGAGTCAGGAATCTTTAACCCTACGCAGGCTAGACATTTAGGAAAGGGTTCAGCCACTCAATAATATATTCCAGAAAGAGTATGAACATTTAAGTATGCTAAGTTTTAATGAGGAGAAATAGATAACAGAATGTCCATTATAAAAAACGAAGTCTCTGCCTTTGTCTGTGTTCTTTTTTTTCTCCTTAGATATCCTCACTTATAATAAGAAAATAAATGTTTATGTATGAAGCCTCAGATTCCTATTCACAGATATAATTCTAACTTAACTTTTCTTTCTTCCTAGAAATTATTCCCCTATTCCTCAGAAAAATGCCAGTCTCAGACCAGCTCATAGCAGCCCTACTTGCCCATCTTATCAGCCATATAGAAGAAAAAGTAATAGGTAACCAAGTAGGCTCTCATATTAACCTAGGACTGTGACAATGAGACCCGTCTCCCTACGTGAGTATTTAAGGTATGGACCAAGATGAAATAATAAAAATATTACTTAAACAACTTTTTGCTCTTTTGTCTTTGTTAACTGATCCTCTCATGGCTACAGGGAACTGGTTTGTTTGCTACTATTATCAAATGGGTTCTTATAATTTTGGGAATTGTGGTATTTTTTAAAATTTGTATTAGCTGCTGTACTACTGTTTATAATAAGCTTTTACCTAGCAAAAAAATTATATACATTCATACCATGAATCATGGCCAATTTAAAGAGGGAAAATAGTTCACTTTTGAGTGAGAAATCTTTATACTAGCAACAATGCAAGGATCCAGAGCAAGACTGAGGAACTTATGAGAAAGAAAACTAGCCATATTCAGAGAAAGAACTGTGGGAGGAGAAACACAGAAGAAAAACAACTGCTTGAACACATGGGCTGATGATGATATTATTGGGGATGTAGACACTAAATGATAACTCTAGTCCAAATATCAATAATATGGAATTAGGTCTTGATCAATGATATGTGTAAAACCCAGTGGAATTGTATGTCGACTAAGGGGATCAGGGGTGATTGGGGGAGAGGGAAAGAACATGAAATATGTAACTAGGAGAAAATATTCAGAATAAAAATAATTTAAAAAAATAAAATTTACTAGCCCCCCCAAAAAAAGAAATCTTTGTGTTATGACTGTGTTCGGCTGACCCATTGTCAAATGGGATATGCAATCTGAATTTCTGGGTTTTTTATTATTGTTGTTGTTTTCCTTTCTCTATATTTCAAATAGGAAATTTGATTTTTTCCTTCTTACTTTTTTTTGTACTTGAGAACATGGAATCATTATTGATTTTTTTTATTTTGAAGGATAAGTTTACAATATCTATTAGCTCTAATACCAGTGCATACCCCAAAGTTTTAGACTATGGAAATCTGCTATTGCTTGTTAAGTATTATTGAACTTTAACTAATATTTTTATTTGATTTCAGAAGAAGTGATTAGAATCACTGCACAGTGCAAAGAAAGGTTGAGACCAAAAATCCCTTTGGGATTGATGATGATCTATGCCAAGACAGAGGATTTGTTTTGAGGTTCCAGGAAGCAGCTGTTTGGCAAAACCAAAGTTTGGACTTCCCTGTGCCAGATTTCTACTTCATTTGGATTTCATTTTGGCTCCTCTCTCCCTATGAGTGAAGGTAAAATTAAACCAGGGAATCATGCTTCCCTTTTATCTCAGACTTTTGTCCCCAACTTTTTTTATAGTATGGCAATTTTCTGTAGACCTAGCTGCCAATGGGTATGTGCAATATTGCTGCAATTGTGCTGCATACTTGTAGGACATAAGCCACTTTAATTAGGCCTTGTTGGTTATTCAAGGGCTGTTATGGTTTTACTTTTACTAGTAATTTTATACACATTTAATTTTGTTCTCTCCTATTTGACTTTTGGGTTTTTTTTGGTTTTCTTTTGAGAACTGATTCATATACCTCATAGCTCAGCCATGTGTCCTGGGGTGATTCTAGTGATGGTCAACATCCTCCTAAGGGGGATTGTATAATTATCCTAAAATCCAAGGGTTAAGATCTTTTAAAGCATTTTTAGGAAGAGAAAATCTCCAATGCCGTGAATCAAGAAAATAGATCTTCTGAAAAAGATGCCATAAGGATGCCTACAGAAATCACTATATCAAGAGATCCAGAGTAAACTTTGGGATATAATGAACTGAACTAAAGGAGGTTGAACCCATCATTTATTCTGAATATAAACTCTTATGCCAAAAGGGAGTGCCCCCACTTGGCTTTTTGTGAATACATCTAGCAATCATTTTTGTTTTCTTTCTTCTTTTTCTTTTCTTCCCTCTGATTCCACAAATTGTTGTAATTCCCTCTATGCAAAGTGCAAGATTTTATACACTTCTAGTAAGAGAATCTTTAGATTTATGGGTTACATATGTAGAATGATTCACTGGGGAAACCTGACATGTTAATCTCTCAGAAACCTCAAATGAGGAGATTTTATCATGATGGTCTCCAAGACAATGAAAGGGGGAATTGTGGAAGGGAAGTTCTAACTTCCTCCCCTTTCTGGGTCATGTAGGTGGCGTGAGTCTATGTGAGTTTGCATCAGCTACATTACCTACATAAGGTATGTGACTCTGAGTTTGAGCTACAAGTGAGAGAGAGGATAAAAGGGACGAATGAGGAAGTTTTCGCTTTAGCAACAAGGAAACCTTAACACTAAAGGGGAAACTAAATATACACCCACTTTTCTACATTTGCCTCACAGCAAAGTCTTCAGTTTCTTGAAGCTACTCTGAACTCCTTAACACTACCTAAAAACCCATAAAAACACTCTATCTGACTAAATCTAAATGCTCATATAAGAAAATAAATTATTTTTAGTAAAAACTGTCTCCAGGTAAACAGAGTCAGTTAGCCCAATGTCTCAAAGCTTAACTGACTCAGAGAGTAACTCTGAGATGGATCAGAGCTTAGGCAAGCAAGCTTTGGTCTTTCTCCTCTCACAAACAACTCTCCAACACAGCTGATCTGACAACTTCTCCTCCATGTAATTCCACTATAAGGAAAGTGAAAAGCCTTCAGCATGGTTCAGAGTTATACTCTCTTCTCTTTCACAGCAGAGGTAATTCAAAGAGCCAAAGCTGAGCTGGCTCGTCTCCTCAGAAGACGGGGACCAACTCTCAGAACTCTGTCTGCTGCTCTCTCTCCAAAGTTCTAAGCTCATGCCCAGAACTCTCTTTATTGCCTCAGTCACTCTACAGTTTCAGAGACACTTTTCAAAATTCCTTATTCTATCAATATATTACTAATTTCCTTATTTTCTTATTACAGACCTAAAGCTGTGGAGAAGCAAAGCAAAATCATGATATATGTATGCATAAAAATATGTACATATTTTATGTATACAATAGCATAGTGTGTATATATGTGTGTGTCTGGGGTGTATATGTATGTGTTTTCTTTCTAGTTATTGTGACTGCATTCTTGAACATATGTAGAACTAATCCATGTGGCTGATCTTTTAAAAATATCCACAGTTTCATCCTAGAGCTCTTAGTCTTTCCACTGGACAGCTGTGGACTAGACCTCCTATGACAATTTCTGGTCCCTCATATATTTAATTTCCTTTATCTCATTCCCATGTTATATACATGCCTTTTTGTATAAGCAAGCACAATGGGATTTTATCTTACTTATTATTTTCTTCTGTTATATTTGTGTGTAAGAATGTGCTGGCAAATGTTTAATAATTGATTCTTGAAATAAAATCGACTCAAGACATATTTTAAGTTTAATTTACATTATTCCTATTTTTTTTCATTTTCCTAAGTCTACACAATCAATAAAACAACAAATCAAACCCTGATTTGTAGCATTTCCCAGTTTCTGAGTTGTAAATGCTCAAAATCAAAATTTAACAATCACTTCTCCCAAGCTGATTCAAGCTGACTTCACCCCACTTTTAAATAGGGGATGCTCAAGCCCTGGATATAGTGATCAGTCACTTTCCTCCTATATTTCTATGCCATCTACCTATAAATATAAAAAAAAGTTATAAAGATTAAGTCTTCTTTCTATGATAAATTCAGTGCTTCTCGTTCAATTTAGAAGCGGGTGAGGGGGCTTAAGTCTGTGATGATTGGGAAATCAATTGATGATAAGAATTGAGGAACAAATTAAGGATATAAATTGTTGGCTAAATATAACTGCTTCATAGGGCCCTATCCTGTGGTGAGTGAGAATGAATAAAACATGATCCCTCCTGGGAATAAAGAACTTGCCTGGATGAATTACAAGCAATAAAAGAATAAAGCTAAATTCATAACTGATGCCTAAGCATCCCTAATGAGGAAAGCACTCATTTGTATTTTCCTCCTTTGTGCAAGGGTCATTTCTAAAATGTAGATTTTATTTTGCGGGCTTTTTTCTTCAGCCTACAGATATATTAGATCTGGGGGTGGTTGCCATATTCTTACATCATGATAAGAATTCATTTTTACTAAAATGTCCCAAAGTCTTGCAACTGAGAGGGCTTAAAAACTGAAAGCACTTGTATTACTTAGGTTAATTTTTCTTTTGAGGTTTAAATATTTTAAGTTGATATATATTTAAGTTCTGTGAACATAAGTATAGGAGGCAATGTTAAAAGCCTTTGTCAGGTGACTTGCTTAAGAAAGATGTTAATTGTGGTAATTTGATCAACATTTTAGTCACGATTACATCTTGCCTTTGATTTAAATCAATTCAAAAATCATTTCTGAGGTACTTGCTATGTTCCACATTCTTATTATATGCCAAAACACTGGGGATTTTGGTTTTGATGTACTCCAAGATTCCTTCAAGATCGAAATTTACAATTGAGTAATGGCTATGATTTTATTCATATATGTATTTGTCCATTCAGTCATCTATTTATTAGTAGAGACGCTGAGGAGGTGGACATGGACATTACATCTCATCTGTTATAGGAACTTCTGGGTAAAAAAAATTTCCCCATCTATGCTTAACTATAATTTCTATGTAATTTCTCTTCTTAGAGAGTAGCTTAGTGCAGTTGGAGGTTCATTGACTTGACAATAGTCACACAATGAATATGTGACAGATTCTGGACATGACTCTGGGTTTTCCTGAATTCAGGACAGTCCTCTATCCACTTTGCAATCCTTTCTCTTATATGAGTGAAAAATCAAAGAATACATACATACATGCAAAAATACACAGATATACATGTGTACATATACATATACTTTAAAAGTAAATAATCTCTTTCCTCAAGGAGGTTAACAAATCCAACAAGAATGGAAAAGAAAGGATGGGGAAAACACAACTTCCTAGCGATTAGACATGTCCAAAAACAGAATGGGCTGCTGTGATTTCATAAGAGGTGATGGGTTCCCCTTCCTTTGCAGTCTTAAGTTAGAGGCTAAACTGCTAGTTGTCAGGTACTGATTTCCCATAGGTTTAACTAGATGTCTCTAAGAGTCCCTCCATTTCTAAAATTTCATGACTGTTTCAGAACTTCTGAGATCTGATTCTAGGATCTCTTTTTAAACTTTGCTATAATATTTTTTTAACAGTTGGCAATGTAAGGAACAATTCTATTTGTTTTTAAAGGTCACTGGTAATGATAAAAATATCTAAATTTCCATTACTGACTTTTGAACTCTAAAATAATGTATTTTAAATAATTTTACTTATTTAATCAATATCTTTTTATACATTTATTATATAGTTGTATGTTTATGTATTATTATATTTATTTTATATTTATAATATTTATTTAAAATAATTCTTAGGTAGAAATATTGTGTGTTTTTCCTTTTTTTAAATTGGCTGACTAATAGTAGTGGTGCTTTCCAGTAAACTAAAAGCAGTGTCTTTGCTTCATCAGCTCCAGGCACATCAGAATAGTGGAGCTCACATTTTCTCTGGGTTTGCTTATGCCTTGCTTCTGGCTATATCTTGATTTATATCAACATGCTTAAAACCTCATTAATGTCACCAGGGGTGGATTGTCAACTGAAATAAGGATTCTAGCAAATGCGTTCCCACCTCCTCTCACTTTGAGGTTCATCAAACACGGTATATGTTTCTGTCATTGCCAAATTACCAACATGCACTGCGTGGAAAGTGCATTACCATTAATTACAGTGTTATGTCAGAAATAACTTGACTCACTGGAATCAGGAAAGGTGCCCATTATGCAGACACTGATGGTACACCTTGTACCTATCCCAAAAAGCTTACAACCAATCTGCCACACATTTGTTAGAAGGAAGGAAAATCACTAGAGAATACAGGTAACTTCTGATATGCAAAAGTTTTAGAAAATTTTAAATAATTGTATGGTGTACACACTTGAAGAAATATTATTTTAAAAATATATCCAACATTTTGACACTGTCAAGTGGCAAGCATGAGGGAAATCCTTGACTGTAAATCAGTCTCCTTAGGGAACTATAGCCATTAAAATGCCTCAAAGCCTCCTTGCATAATAACTGACATTTATTTAACATTTTAAGTTTTATAAAACATTTTGTATAGATTATATTATTCAATCTTCCCAGCAATGTATGACAAAATTCAAGGGAACCAATTGATATTGAAAAAAAGTTTAAATGAGTTGTTTAGGTTTAAATGAAATGGTTATTATATGTCAGAGGTAGGAATCAAAGCTTGGTCTTTCTGACTCCAAGCCCAACATTCTCCTTTCTAGAATATTTTGTTTTTCTAAAAAAACTAAGCAGGTGCAGCAGTAGGTGGAAAAAATGCTTAAACCGCAATAAATCAATAGGTACCTGTTTGCAAATTTACTGGTATCAAATTTGTAAATACAGTTATCCTTTGTACATTGAGATTTTGCCCAAAGTGATTTTGATATATCAGCATGAGAAATTAAATGGATATTTTGGGGGTGTTTTACAGAAGTCATAGCTGATAGATAAAGGACAGGAGATGATATAGAAAAAGAAAAATTCAGAAATACATATTTAACCCAAAATTTACAATAACATCTCATAAACACTCAATAAAATAAAGAGAAAAAAAATCTTAGTTCTTCTCTGATGCAAAGAAAGGGGCCAAAAATTTTACATGCATTTTCCCCATTGCTGGGACAGAAGGCTCTTAGCTCACTCTCCCCAAAGCAGAAGGTATAACTGTAGTATCTCATTTTCCCCCTCAGAAACATGCCAAGAAGCATGTTAGTATCCCCATTTTACAGATGAAACTGAAGCTGACAAAGCTTAAGTGCCTTGCCCAAGGTCACATAGATAAATGTCTAAAGCCTGATTTGAACTTGGGTCATCCTGACTCCAAGTCCACCACTCTAGCCACTATGCCAAATAGATAACTCGAACCAATACCATTCTACTAAAATTGCTCTCTTTAAACTTATCAATGAACATCCAATCTTTGAATCCAAGGTCCTTTTTAAGTATTCATCCTCCTTGACCTCTCTGAGTCTTTTTACACAGTTAAGCAAGCCTTTCTATTGATACACTTTCCTTTCTTGACTTTAGAGGAATCTCACTATGCTAATTTTCCTCTTCTGTGTTCCTTCTTTGTCTCTTTTACTGGCCTATCATTATCTTCATAATCTTTTCACATATTTGTTCTTCTCTATCTATATTCTCTCCCTTGGGATTGATATTCATATCCACAGCTTAAACTTCTTCCCTTTCAGTTTCACCTTCACTCCTGAGCTCCAGACCAATATTTTCAACTGATATCTCTATCTGATTGTCTTTCTGGAATTTCTTTCCCTCTTAATCTGCCACTTCTCTTGCCTTCACTATATCTACCTACAGCTTTATGATTCACCCAGTCTCCTATAGTTGGATTCCATATGCTTTACATTTGACTCATCTTTCTCTCTCACTTCTTATATCTAATCATTTGCCAAATCCTTTCCAATACACTTCTATAATTAATTTGTATCTAATCCCTTCTCTCTATTATCACTGCCAAAACCTTTAAGAGAGGCCACCAGTATCACTCAACTGAATTATTCAAATACCTGTCTTAAATGTGTTTCCATCACTATTTCTGCGATTTGTAATTCAACCTTCATATCATTTGCAAAATAATTTTTTTCTTATGCATGGAACTGGATATTACTCTTTGGTGACAAAAATAGTAAGTGATGTCCCTATTTTTTGTATTATATTAAAATGTTTCTTTTGTTTCTGTTTGAATGAAATTCAAACTGTTGCTCCCTGAGCTCCAGTGGTTCCCTATTACTTCTAGGATCATTATAAAATCCTCTTGTATTTAATGGTCTTCACAACCTGTCTCTTTCTAATATTTTCTTCTTTCTTAAACCTTATTCCCTGTAATACATTCTAAAATCAAGCAACCCTGGCCTATTTTGAAAACTACACTCCCTTTCCTGTGTCTTGAACTTTTGTAATGGTTTTCTCTCCGATACTTGGAATCCTGGGCTTCATCTCTGCCTCTAAGTTTCCTTTAAAAAATCTAAATTCTAATTCCAGCTCTGGAAGAAGGCTCTTCTGTGTTCTCATCCCCTAAATTTTTAATTCCTTCTTAGATGATATAAAATGGTACTGAAAATGAATTATATCTTAAATCTAATCTAAAGAATTCAACAAAATTTCTGGGTTGAACCTAAACTTTTTGAGCACCAGGAATTTTTTAAAAATTTGCTTTGTATCTCTAGTCTGTCCATCTCACTCCTAGATCTCCTTTGCAAAGTCTTCATCCAAGTAAGGTTCACTAACAGTGGCTATCCCCTAAGTTTCTGCCTTGATCCTTTTATCTCTCTACATTCATTTGTGATCAGAACAGCTTCTCTGATTTCAGATATTATGTATGTGTATGTAACTCCCAGATCTATATGACCCGACTTTGTATATCTCCAGAGTTCTAATTAAAAATTTACAGTTGTTTATTAGAAATTTTGCGTGGTGATGCATGATATATTTCCAAGAGGAGTAGTAATTCTGGTGTGAGGACTTGCCAAGTCTTTTTCATGGCTTCCCATTCACCATTGTGGTCCACCTTTCTTCCAACTCTCATCTGTTGCTCCAAAAAACTATAGCATACACAATGGACACAAATTGGGAGATAGGTTAAACTAGGTTGAGGGTAGCCAATTGGTATCAAACCTATTAGTGAATTATGGGGATGCTTATCCCAAGCAGGTAAAGACTTCCCCTAGTTGATTGGGCAAAGGAGAACCATTTCTTCCAATGGCCATGAAGATGGTTGAAGCAAGTGCTATGCAATGCTTAGAGCTTAGCTAGCCATCAAAGATGACAAGATCATCCACTGCATCTCAGCCTATCACTCATCATCTTGCCTTTTGTCTTCTCACTGGATTTAGATGACTTTGGAAAAGAGACTGAGGTTAATGACTTTGTGCAAATCTCCCTCAATTAAATCCAATTTTAGCACAATTCAAGACATTATCCCATTATGTTATTGGTCCTCTTTAAAAACAATGAACAAACAACAATATTGCAATTGGGTGTCCAAGAGGCAATTCAAACTCAATATTTCCAAAATGAAAATCATTATCTTTCCCACAAAACCCATCTCTCTTTCAAACTGCCATCCCATCTCATTTGTACCTGTTATGCTGAACTTCATTGACTTTGGTGGCTATTACTACCATTTGGCTTTGCTAACATCTCAGGTTACTATTCATAGAATCATATACTCATGGAAAGGAAATGTAGAAGTCATCTAGTCCAGTGCTCTTATTGACAGATGAGAAAAGTGAGGCTCAGTGAGCTTAAGTGGCTTGAGCAGGTCAGAGAACTACTAAATGTCCGAGGTATCGTGTGAACCCAGATCATTTTGAATCTTGTACAATACTCTATCCACCACACCACATTTAAAATCAAATCAGTGAGCTCTCTAATAAATCCAATGCTCCTAAAAGGACTTTTTGGTTTTTGTCTTAGTATTAGCTTCTAATGTTTATGGTCTTGTATATAATAGGTACCTGATTAACATTTGTTGAATTTAATTGAATCCTTGAACTCCTTTCAATCCTAAAAATTTCTAGGGCTTCCTAACCAAAAACAACCACCAAACGCATGTTAACAAAGGACTTTTATCCCACAGCCTTGATGACTTCTTCATGGTTAATTTCCTATTCTAAAACAAAACAAACAAAACACATACATCACATACAGAACCATGTGATTCCCTAATGAAGAAGATATATACAGTGGATAGTAGGCAGAAATTAATTGCAGTAATTTCCCCTTGAAACTCCATGAGATATGTGCTTTCACACTGGGTACATTAAGAGAAATAATACTGAGCATTTGCTACCAGTGAAAACTGAGCTAATTACTACTTTCTGATTAAAAACATTTGAGTAAATAGCAAAATGCTTGTGACTAATCAATCTGTAAACTTAACCTTCCAGAAAACACATTTGTCCTTTTTTTGAAAGGGGAAAGGACATTTTTAAAGAAATGTCCCCTTAAAATCAAGCAAATTATACTGTATTTTGAAATAAGATTATGATTACTCCTAGTTCTGATAAGCAATTTAATTATTCTATCTTATAGTATTATATTTCCTTGCTTTTGTTTGCTCTCTTCCAAGACTTTGTCTTAATTTCTTTTATAACACTATTTAAACTCTTTGGTATCAAAATCTTTTTCAGTGAATCATCATTACATAGAGTTTTTTCTATACATTTCATACATATTCTAAGGCTATGTCTGCAGAGAATAAAGCATGCATGTCAGGTCCCACATGACTGAAATTCTCATCTTAGGGCCCCAGGAATATGTTCTGTATATTAGTTACCTAACGGCCAGGAGCATCCCTATGTTAATTAGTAGATGTTAAATTTGAGGGACATGAATTAAAATAGTAATGGAAATAGTCAGCATATAAGTTACCAGAAAACTTTTCCTTATCTCTTAAAGATAATCATTTAAGTCATCAAAAGGTCATGAACTATATTGGTAGAGGGAATACCAGGGAACTAGTGGGTTCAATTCTCATTCAAGTCATTCCCATTTAAGCAACTAAATGGCAAAATAGATAAAATTTTTGGCCTTCAATTCAGTAAGAGCTAAATGCAAATCATACCTCAGATACTGACTAGCTGTGTGACTTGAATAAATAATTTATTCTCATTTTACTTCAGTTTTTCTATATGTAAAATGCAGGAGATGGAATTGAACTTCAAAGTAATTTTGAAATTAAATCTGATTCTTTTTAAAAATATAGTTTTATTTTTTAAATATATCCCAATTACATGTAAAATTTTAACACTTAATTTTTAGTTTCATATTCTTAAACCATCCTGTTCATCATTTTTTACACATAATAGTATGTTACCATAAATATATACCACAATTTAATCAATCATCCCCCAACTGATGGATATCTCCTCAATTTTCAATTCTCTGCCACCACAAAAAAAGAGCTTCTTTAAATATTTTTGTACAAACTATTCTTTCATCTTTTGGGGATATACACCTAGTAGAACCCAGTAGTTTCATTGCTAGGTCAAAGGATATGTAAAATTTTATGACCTTTGAAGGACAATTTGATTTTATTTCTTTTATTTCCTTCCCCTGCTAGTTTCCTTCCTTTTGGGTAAGATAGATTTTTATTATGACCAGATTTTATATATATATACATTTTTTTTCTGTTTTTTGAACCAACTTAAATGGGAGTGAAGCTCAAACATTGGCTGCCTGACCCACTCACCATTTTCACCTCCATTATAAAATCTCTTCCTTGCATGCCTCTATTATTCAAAATAATTTTACCTATTCTCTCTTCTCCTTTCTTCAAGGGTATCCTTTTTCTCTTCTATCATTTTTTAACCTCATCCCAATATAACCAACTCATTCCTATATTCTCTTTTTATGTGGAATATTTTAAGCTTACCTAACAATGATAAAATGTTTAGAATTTATATCTATCATCTTCAGGTACTGACACATAGAAAGGTCAATATAAAAGTTTAATCTAATTTAGTCACTTAGGCTTTCTCTTTCATGTTTACCTTTTGTGTGAATTTAATATAAATGTGTTCCCTTCTTTCCTTCTAGAAAGGAAAGTTCTGAAAATCCATTTCAGTATGTTTCAGCCCCACCCTTTGATTGGACATGCATGCAAATGATAGAGGACATTAGAGGCAGTGTGGCTCCCTGGCATTTCCGAAGATGCTTGCCACTTGTCCCATGACTCTTGGTGTCATCACCAGGGTTATAAATTAAGGACTGAGGAAGCAGCAATTCACTTGGTCTGGGGACTTGTCTGGTAGGACAGTTCATACACACAGTATTTTGGCTAGGACACAGCAATAATGAACAAAAATGGGAGGCGTAGGATTAGGGAAACTGTAAGATCAGGGATCAGTGGCAATGGAGTCTCCCCAATCCCTGGTCATTGGAGAAACAGGCAACCTTGACTGGATGGGAGGGGCAGGAGCCTATGGAGTACTCCTTCACCTCTCCCCACTACAGATAAAAAGAAAGACAAAACTGGTTCTTTCCTATTAGGAGTTTAAATTTTAAGGGGAAACGATTTGTAAAAAAAAAAAAAAAAAAAAAAAAAAACAAACTACATACATAGACAATATATACAAAGGAGATAGAAGGCAATCACAGATGAGAAGGAACTAGCAACTTGAGAAAATTAGGAAGGTCTCATGGAGATAGATAAGAGCTAATTTTTTATTTATCATTTTATTTTCCCAATTACAAGTAATTACTATCTTTTACATATGTTTTTCTAAATCATAATATCTAAATTGTCTCCATCTCTTTAATCCCTCCCCTTTCCCTGAGATGATAATCCATTTGATCTGGATTAACATGTATGAATCTTGCAAACATATCTCCATATCAATCATGTTGTGCTACAATACTCATATAAAACCAAAATATGAAAATAAAATAAAATGAAAAATAGTATGGTTCCATCTGCATTCAGATTCCATAATTGTTTTTACTCTGAATGAGAATAGTATTCTTTGTCATAAGCCCTTCAAAATTGTTCTGGATCATTGTATTGCTCAGAATAGCTAAGTTTATCATGATACAATATTGCTTTTACTGTGTACAGTGTTCTCTGGATTCTGCTCACTTCACTAAATCAGTTCATGTAGTTCTTTCCAGGTTTTTCTGAGATCATCCTGCTTGTCATTTCTTATAGCTGAGTAATAGTCCATCACAATCATATACAACAATTTGTTCAGCTATTCCCCTCTTAATTTCCAATACTTTGTCACCACAAAAAGAGCTGCTATACATATTTTTGTACAAGTAGATCCTTTCCCCTTTTATTGGTCTCTTTCAATATAGACATAGTAGTGGTATTAGTGAATCAAAGGACAAGCACTATTCAAGCAATCTCCATTTGATGCTGTTGGCATAGGCAGGATCTTAGGGTATCAGTACTGTCTTGGGCTAGTAGAATATCAAGCATGGGTAAGAGAGGACACTCCTTGAGCTGATTCTTGAAAAAAGTCAAGTTATTTTAGAAGCTAATAGTAAAAGTAAAGACAATGTCTTCATTTATCACATGAATAATTTATTTATGACATTTTCATAAAAACATCATTACATCTCAAAAGCATTTCAGTTAAGCCACCACAAGGCTTTTCATTTGGCCAGGACATAAAGAACACCTCATCGGCTTTGAAACCTTCAATACTTAGAGTAAGTGACTCATTTGTATTTGATGTTTTAAAGCCCAAGAAAAACTTGTGGTCACCAAAGTTACTTGATAGAGTTTACATTTTCCTTCCTTTCTTCCTCCTTTCTTTCTGTCCTTCATTCCTTCCTCCATTCTTCTTTTGTTTTTCCTTTTTTCTTTCTTCCCTCTTTCTCTCACTCCCACTCTTCCTTTCTTCTTTCTTTCCTCCTTGCCTTCTTTTCTTAATTACACTTAATAAATGGTTCCTAGGAACTTAGTAATGATCTATTATGTGCCCAGCATTGTGCTAATAAGTAGAGATACAGAGATTAATATAAAAATACTTCTTTTCCTCAAGGAGTTTATCTTTTACTGGGGAAAAATAATATGTAAAGAGGTACATCAAGATACAATGAATAAAAAATTTCTTGGGAAAAAAGTACACTTGAAATTGAAGGAGAATCAGTATAAACCTTGTTTAGGAACTTACAGGAACTGAGTCCTTAAGAAAGCTAGGAACTGTGTTAGTGGAAATTTGGTGTTCTTTGGGGTTCAATGGTCTTAATATCAAGATCCATAATATAAACTTCCTGTGGAAGCTTAGGGGACTTGAGAACTACATTTCCCATAATTCAACATGTTTCCTGCCCTTATCTGGTGAAGAAAGACAATATAAACAGAGCTTAAATAGGGAGATTAGGATTGGTACTCTCTCTTTCCTGTGGAACAAGCCAGGTGGGCAGAGGTAATGGAGAGACATTTGAATTATATCTTAGCAGGCACATGGCCTTCTTAATTACCAATATGGCTTTAAATAGACTATTAAATATTTTGAATATATCCATCTATTTTAATATTATTCATAACAGAATCCAAGAGATGAAGTGGAGAGGAAGTTCAGGACAAAAATAAGGGATAGTTTATACAAAGAAAATAGGTGCAATGCCTTTTATAAGAAATTGTACATAGGTTCCTTTAATTATAGTCAAGAATGGGTAAAAGTAAATATTGTTGAATAATCCTAACTGGAACCAGTTGAAAGCTTGCTTTGCCCAAGGGAGGAGTTTATATTTTATTATAGATTATTCTACAAAATTTATATTATGTTGAAAGTAATTAAAATATTAATTAAGTAGAATGAAGCTTTGGCCAATACCATTTGGACACTCTTGTGATGAGAAAAGGATATATTTTCTTAAGAATTTTATTCAGCAAGATACTTTTGGAGGCAGAATTCTGCCATGTGTTCATGGTTTAGCCAGTCTCCAGCTTCCTTAACAAAATCTGCCAAAAATACACCAGTGAGTGCCAATTGTTATGGTGGTTTTTGTAAAGTAAAATCCATTATCAATTAAGGCAAAATGTGTTAAGTGCTTTTCTTAATCTTCTTGAAATAAAATAGCAGTGAAGAAGGGCCAAGATAACATCTCTGGCAAGCATTTTGGAAATCTCCCACCATGAATTATTTAAAACCTTGCGAGAGGCCATTATATATTTCTGAAGAATATGTTACATTAAAAAATTAAAATATTCTTGTTCCAGATGGATTGTAAACAATATGACAGTCACTTCAAGTTATTTTCTCCTTCTAATATAAAAAGAAGAAAAATATGTCTGAATCCCCTTTGCTCTTCTTACTACTGTGAGATTACTCCAATTAGCTAGGCATCTAATTCTTCAAAAAGGACAGAGTTTTGTGTGAAGAAGTAATGATAGGATCATTCACAGATATTTTGGATCTGCTTAGGGGATGAGTTGAATCAGCTATTTTAATAAACACATATATGTAATCTAAGATTTCCCCATATTACCTCCATTCCAGTTAAGATGGTGTCACTGTCCCTCAAACATACCATAGTGTTTAGGTCTTGCTCATGCTCTTTCCCCTGTATGGAATATTTTTAACGCTCCTCCTCTCTTTTCTACTTTATCCTATCCTTACCATTCTGAATCCAAGACTAAATCCAAAAATCTCCCCTAAGAAGATTTCCATTACAAAAAGGTTTGTGCCATGGTCATTCAAGGTATTGGTGACATTGTAATTATTAAATTTAAATTATGAGACTGTTAGTAGTTTTGGTAGCTTTATTACATCAAAGTAGTGATAGTAAAGAGAGGGAAATGTAGGAAAGACGTAAAGAGTTAATTGGCTACTCCCTTATTTGCCATTTGATGGATTGAAGTTCACCACCATCAGGAGCTCCTTCAGGTTACAAGCTCTAGCCAGACCATACATGTGCATGCACGTGTGTGTGTGTGTATATGTGTGTGTGTATGTGTGTGTGTGTGTGTGAGAGAGAGAGAGACAGGCAGACAGACAGACAGACAGACAGACAGACACATACCTTGGTCTCACCTTATAAGCAGTTTTTTCCACCCACTAGCTCTCCCACATCACATCTCAGGAGCCAATCATAGTTCCTTAATTTGGCTGGCCCTGCACATAATGGGGAGGGGAATTCTCTTCCAACAAAATAAATCCTTCCTTGTGGTATTATGCTGAGATCCTCCCTACTCCTTCCCAAATCAACCTCCACAATTCGATTCAACTTAAAATTTGAAGAATCCATCATTTCATCAATATTATTATTTTCTTTAAAAAATGTCCCTCCTGATACATGCATGCATACAGACAGACATATACATACACACTATTCTTTAGAAGATTGTCACTGAGTTGCTATGACTGCATAATTCAGTACTGTTACCTACCTCTTGATTAGTCTTTCACAACTTCGTAGTGTATAAGTGATACCCTCAGGCTTTTCCCAGGCCCTTCTAGGTTACCCTTAACTTATACAATCTTCAAGAACACAATCAGGTAAGGAGGTATCAGAGGAGAACTTTAGTTGAAGAATTTCTCCAACAACTGCCTATAAGAACATCATGATTCATTACTGAGTAATAATCACCATTCTTAACTTCTGTAAACTTTTAAGTTGCAAATACTCCTATGTGGAGCAATTTATCAAACTCAGTGTAAATGAGTCTCAAATTACTTTTCCCTTGTGGTGACATGACAGCAACCAAGGGAGGAGGGGACCCAGAAAAGGGAAATAGTACAAAAAGGAAAGACCAAGCACACTGGAGATCAATTTCACTTACTACATATTTTTTATAGTCTAACTCTAGCATACCACATTAATTTCTGCCCTTTTGCAAGTATAATCTGTATTATGTAAATTATACTTTCAGAGTCACATTGTCAATAATATGGAACACAACCAAATATAGGCCATAAAACTTAAATGAAACCTCTTTGAAAGAAATGAATACATTCATATTTGAAAAATAAATAATTTCAAGCAGAATTTATATACTAAACAATGCATATCTGTAAATAAATTTCTAATCACATAATACATATACATATATACACATAAAATATATATATACACATATACACAACTTCACAAAAATGCATTCATGCATACTCACATATGCTCAAACTACAGAGCATACACATTTTTCATATATGTATATATGTATATATCTCAATTATGTACATATAGTTTCATATGTTTATAAATATACACATACTACATATGTGCATATAATTAAAACCAGACAGAAAAAGCTTATTTTTATAAAGCATTGTATGATAGCACAATCTAACAAAAATGTGTGTATATGTATATATGTATGTATATATACATGTATGGTTCTAAGCTACAGGATCTATGTTCAAGCCCAACTTCTGACACGGACAAGTTGTTTTATCCCAGACAAGTTACTTACTTAACTTTGTTAGACTTTAAGCAACATCCTAAAATTATAATTTATAGAGAAGACATTGATTTGGGATGGTGGAAGAAGTTCCATCCCCTGAAAGTTCTCTGTTGCAAGGAAAGAACAGGTCAAGTCCCTGTACCATTCACTTCCTTTTTCCCTTAACCACTCCATTTCCCAAAGATGGAAATTCCTCTTTTTCCTTACTTAATAAGCTAATTTAAACCCCCTATTGATCCTTTCTTCAATTTCTATTGTTGTTTGTTTTTTTTACAGTGGCTATGTCTTTTTTTGATAATAAAAAGGGTTCCATTACTTTCTTCTCTTTATTATTTCTCTGTCCATTGGCGAAACTTTTTTATTCATTATATTTTTACTTATTTATTCTTTAGTACTTTTTCCTCAAAGAATTAAACATAAACATACAGATTCTACATCTCATTTGTTTTCCATTCATTTCTCCTTTAGTGGAAAGAAATACTAAGCAAAATGAATAGAAACAAAGAATGGGA
Source organism: Gracilinanus agilis (assembly GCF_016433145.1). Taxonomy (NCBI): domain Eukaryota; kingdom Metazoa; phylum Chordata; class Mammalia; order Didelphimorphia; family Didelphidae; genus Gracilinanus; species Gracilinanus agilis. The sequence goes on from NC_058133.1 coordinate 455,731,229, forward strand.
GTTTAAAGATTCTAGTTTATCTACTCTTTCTTTAGTACTTTAACAAAGATCCTTATTTTTCTCAATGAGATACTGAATAAGCAACTAAGGACACTTCCAATGAATCATGGGATTATAGATTCAGAGTTAGAAAGAACCTTTGAGATTTTGATACAACACCCACATTTTACAGAAAAAGAAGGGGGGGGGTAGAAAGAAGTGTTTTTTCAGTTACTTAAGAATACAATTACATGCACCTATTCAATTGACAATATGAAAGTAAAGGGAAGTGATAAATGCTGGAAAGGATGTGGCAAAATTGGGAAACTAATGCATTGCTGTTGTACTTTTGAACTTATCCAACTATTCTGGAGGGCAATTTGGAATTACACCCAAAGGTCTACAAAACAATGCATATCCTTTGATCCAGTAATATCACTAGTAGATCTGTATCCCAAGAAGGAAAGAAAAAGGGGAGGAGGGAGGAAAGGACCCACTTGTAGAAAAATATTCACAGCTGCCCTTTTTGTAGTGGCAAAGAATTGGAAATTGAGGAGATGTCCATCAATTGGGTAATGGCTGAAATTTTTTGGTATATATTGGGGATATACATGAACTGATGCAGAGTGAAATAAACAGAACCAGGAGAACATAGTAATAGCAATATTTTGGAATGATCAACTCTGATAGACTCAGCCACTAAGCAATGTGATGATCTAGGATAACTCTGAAGCACTTATGACAAAGAATTCTAACTCCCTGCAAAGGAAGAACTGTTGGAGTCAGAATGCAGAACAAAGCATACGATTTTTCATTTTAATTTATTTGCATTCTTATTTGGGGTTTCTGTTTTTAACAATTATTCTCTTACAAAAATGAATGATATGGAAATGTGTTTCGCATGATAATACATGTATAACCCAAATTGAATTGCTTGCTAGTTCTGAGAGGAGGGAGGGAAAGGAGGGAAGGAGACAATTTAGATCACTTAATTTCAGAAAACTTATCTCAGAATGTGTTACTTCTCGTAATTGGTAAAATAAAATATCTTTAAAATAATAAAAAAGAATATAATTACAGATGAAAGTTAGGAAATGTCTTAAAAAATGGTAGGTGTGATAGAGTGATTAAGGGCAGATAGGTGGTACAATAGATAAAGCTCCAGATCTGGAGTCAGGAAGACCCGAGTTCAAATTTGGTCTAAGATACTTACTAGATGTGTGACCCTGGACAATCTACTCAACATATTTGCTTCAGTTTCTTCATCTGTAGAAATGAACTAGAGAAGAAATACTCCAGCATCTTTACAAAGGATACTCTAAATGCAGCCACAAAAGGACTTGACTGAAACAACTGAGTGATTAACATTAAGGTTCTCATTAGCCATTAGGGATGAAAATCGAAATTTCTGCAGCAAAGTAGTTTTTGAGAAGATAATTTTTGCTGCTTCACTGATCAAACACATGCTGACTTTCAAAATTTGCCCCAATATTTGATGAATTTCATTTATAAGTAATATCCATTAGTCATATTTAGAAGAAGAAAATGTCACATTTATTAGGAAAGTTGATGTTAGAATTCTGTAACCTTGATGCTCACCTGACCTAGTTAATTTGTAAGTTGTGAAAGAAGTTGTGAAAGGTTTATACATTGTCCCCTTCTTTGAGAAAGGAAAACTTGATAAATTCACTGACAGACAATTTGCTTACCATAGTTTTGCTTTAAACCCCAAATAACACAATGAACAACTAATCAACCAAAACAGCAACATGATATCAATTGAATTGGTGTCTGGAAACTGATAAAAGAGCAAGTAAAATTAAATCCAATTAGCCTGATAATGAGAAATCCAAAAATGTATTATAACTAGGAATGATTGTAACAATGAGATCTTAGGACTTGACATGTTTTTTGTTTTCCTAAATTTTTAGAAAAAATCTTCAAGAAATCTAGCTTTCTTATTGTACTTCAATCATAACCTTTAAATTTCACACATTTTATATACATTGAATTACTATTATTCTATCATTCAAGAAAAGAGATCATAGGAATATGCCCAAAATACCTAGTTAGTTTTATTAACTGCATAAATCCAGGTAATTGGAATCAAACACTATCAGATCTATAAGGGAAATTTTAAATCTATTAGTTCAAACATCTCCTTAAGGCAAAAAAAAAAAAAGAAGTCTAGATAAAGGAAGTGATTTTTCTAAGAAAACCCAGGAAGTCACTGGCAGATTAGGACCTAGAATTTGGATTAATTTCTTTCTTTACTTAGGAGTTTTTCCACTGTACTCAGCCAGTAGTTTAATGTTTAGAGCCCCAGAAACAGACAAATGCTATAAATCAGGGCTTGATTTATTATTTTGTCAATGGTCAATATTACAAATAAGAAAAACAGAGTCCGTTCACTTATAAAGTTTACAAGCTTATTGGGGAAGAAAATACACCAAAAGAAGCTGAAGTATGTTTTGGGGTAGGGAAAGGTTGAGGATAAAGTTAAGAAAGAAATGAATAGAGAAAAAGTTAATGCAAATTAAACATAAAAGTGTGTCATGGATACATTTTGTTTTCAAAAAGGAAAAAAATCTTTATAACAAAAAACTCTGACAGGGGTTTAATTACTGAAATATACAAGGAGTTAAATCAATTGTATAAAAAATCAAGCCATTCTCCAATCGATAAATGGGCAAGGGACATGAATAGGCAATTTTCACATAAAGAAATCAAAACTATCAATAAACACATGAGAAAGTGCTCTAAAACTCTAATAATTAGAGAAATGCAAATCAAAACAACTCTGAGGTATCACCTCACACCTAGCAGATTGGCTAAAATGAAAGAAGGGAAGAGCAATGAATGTTGGAGGGGATGTGGCAAAATTGGGACATTAATGCATTGCTGGTGGAGTTGTGAAATGATCAGGCCATTCTGGCTGGCAATTTATAGCCGAGCTTTTTGTGGTGGCAAAAAACTAGAAAATATGAGTATGTCCTTCAATTGGGGAATGGCTGAACAAATTGTGGTAAACACAAACAAAATGTTGGTGATGAAATACTATTGTGCTCAAAGGAATAATAAACTGGAGGAATTCCATGTGAACTGGAAAGACCTCTAGGAATTGACGCAGAGTGAAATTAGCAGAGCCAGAAGAACATTATACACAGAGACTGATATACTGTGGTAAAATCGAATGTAATGGATTTCTGTAGTAGGAGTAATGCAGTGACCCAGGACAATTCTGAGGAACTTATGGAGAAGAACACTACTCACATTCAGAGGAAGAACTACAGGAGTGGAAACACAGAAGAAAAACAACTGCTTGAACACATGGGTTGAGGCGGACATGATTGAGGATGTGGACTTGAAACTACCACACCAATGCAACTATCAACAATTTGGGAACAAGTCTTGATCAATGATACATGTTAAAACCAGTGGAAATGCGCATCGGCTTTAGGGGGGGGAAGTGGGGAAGTGAAAGGGAAAATAAGAGCATGAATTATGTAACCATTTTAACTTTTCTAAAGAATAAAAATTATTAAATAAAAAAAGAATAATAAAAAATTTTAAAAAGACCTGTTGTTACACATTTTACAATGGTGACTGTCCTATATTAGTTCAGTTGTCATTTCTAAAAGTTAGAAAACTTAGAAAAACTACCATTAAGGTAAAAAATTAAAAACAGCACAGAGTAGAACAATGAGGTCTGATTCTGGTTAAAAAACAAACTACTAGTTCTTAGAGGTTCTTTTCAAGTCTTACTACCTCCATAATGTTCTTCCTACTACCACAATCAAGAATGATCTCATAGTTCTTTGACCTTCCACAGGTTTGCCTACATATACTAATTACTTAGCCACAATACACTGCCTTCTGTTGTTATCCATTCGACAAGTAAATATCTCCTCTTCCCTATTAAAGTGATAAATTTCTTCAAGGATGAGATATTACACTTTGTTCACAACCCCTGCATCTCTTAGCACAAAGCAGATACATTATCAGCCTTCAATAAATACTCAAATATTCATGGTTGAAATAACAAATAGATTTGGGGGGGATTCCCAATTTTTATTCACCATAGTTTAACCAAACATCTATTAATCAGTAAACATTAATTAAATACCAACCACATGTCAAACACCAAGATAAGTCCTGTGGATTCAAAACCAACATGAAATAGTTCTTATACTTAAAGAGCTTCTATCTAAAAAAAAATTATTGTTGGTAAATTAGTTTCATGTTAGAGTTCTTCTGTAGGCCTTGCTATACAATTGAAATAAATTGTAAAGTAATGTTTATTCCTTAGTGAAATATTTCAGTCATTCAGAAAATCACTGAACTATTAATTTATGAGTATAATGAAGATGATAACAATTAACATTGACATATTGCTTTAAAGTTTGCAGAGGATTTCATATACCGTATTTCAAAGAATTCCAGAAAATAAAGGTTTTAATTTTAGTCTTGTATAACTTAATCTCAGTGAACCCATGCTGTTTTGAGGTGATTACCTTCTTTCCTAAGTACTAACAAAAATATTATTGATGATCAGTTTATGAATTTTACAATTGAGATTTTGATCTATCATCTGAAGTATCTAACTTCACCATTTTTTGGCAAACTGAGACAAATATTATCTTTTTTTTTCTTTCTAAAGTCCTATGTCACTTTTGAATTTCATCATTATTCCTCAAATAAACCCCACTTGTTTTTCGCTAAAATCATGTGAAAGATCTTTCAGTCTTCTTGGATCAAGGGACTTCTGGATCAAGTGATTTCAACTCATTAAGAAAACTGATGTATTCTCTTAATTTTACCTTAATTTCTTTGTTAGTTATACAATTTTGTTAGTACACAGTAGGAAGAACATTGGCCTTGGAATCAAAAAGTAAAGTGTAGCTCAGTTGGGGTACACATCCACACTCTTACTTTATGGGATGGCTCATTAATGACAACCTGCCTTCAAGTTGCACATATGGGGTTCCCAAAAAGGGAACACCATCACACAGTTCCAACACACACCCTTCCATCATCTTTAACCCAGTTTTTTCTTTTTTTTTTAAACCCTTACTTTCCATCTTAGAGTCAATACTGTGCATTGGCTACAAGGCAGAAGAGGAGTAAGAACTAGGCAATGGGGGTCAAGTGACTTGCCCGAGGTCACACACCTGGGAAGTGTCTGAAGACAGATTTGAACCTAGGACCTCCCATCTCTAGGCCTGGCTCTCAATCCACTGAGCTACCTAGCTGCCCCCTATAATCCAGTTTTAAGAAAGTTCCTGGTGCTTTTTATTAGAATTACTGAGGAGGTCCTACTACTGTTCTTTCCATTTACATGAAGTCATTTTATCCACATAATTACACTTAAAGTTAGCATTTATATATCATACAAAGAATTGCAAAGTATTTTATATATTATTTTCTTACAATTTTTACTTATTTAATTTAATTACTATATTTATATTTATAAATATAATTTTATAACCTTATAAAATATAAATATAAAAATTATAATACTTATAATATTAAAATAATGTATTTACTATTACAAAGCAATAGGAGGTTATTTATTTACATTATCCCCTTTTTTCAGATAAAGATCCGAGGCAGACAAAAGTTAAGAATCACAAGAACTAATAAGTATCTGAAAACTAGAGTTCAGGTCTTTCTGCCTGGAGGTCCAGAACTCTATCAACCATATTATCTAACTAACTAGCTCTTAAGAATAAATCTTTTACTTCATGATCATTCAAAATAAAGAATAATCATAATATCACAGTGACTTAATATGAGGCAAATCAGGATTAATTAAATCACAGCCCACTCACAAACATTTTTTCCCCTTGCAATGTCTGTGTGGGAGAATGGGCACATTCTTAAAGATTCCAGCAGGGAGACACAGGAGAAAATCTTTGTGCTTGTGACAAACTCATACTATTGGACTGTAGCCCTTAAAGTTCTTGGTTTCCTTAGCAACAAATTGAAGCAGACAGGCTTCTCTGGTACCTGTTCCCATTCTCATCTTCAATGCTCTCCTGCTGGGCAAAGCCAATCAATCCACTTCTGCTCTCAAACCCAAGTAGTACCAATAAGCTTTTAATATCCTTAACAGAGCACTGAGAAAGTATTTTGCTATTGTAGTAACAATACAATGGGGATTCCAAAGTCCACTAAGGAAAGTTAGGCTAGAGTGGGATAGAGGAGCATGGGAGGGATGGGATTGATAAGCATGGGCATGGTATTATGGTGTAAGAACACAGAGTATTGTTGCCAAAGAAGGGAATTTTGGTCTAGGTTGCCTGTAACTCATTCTTGAGAAAGAAGTAAATTGGAGAGAAGGAAACTCAATTACAAGCAGCAAGGCAAGTAAAAAGTATTTGTTCCTGCCTGATGATCAAGACAGCTACCTGAAGCCCTGGGTCTTGAATGTTATAAGGTTCTAAAACATTCTTAAGTACTGACAATCCTCAGCCTAGTCACTTCTATCCCAGGGCTCCTTCCAATGTTCCATATATAGGGGAAGAGTATAAGAGATGGAAAGGTATAAGTGCTTAGGATTATCATTGGTATATATATGTATATATGTATATATATATATATAT
>NC_058133.1:455746691-455761691 GCF_016433145.1 Gracilinanus agilis
TAGCAGATTGGCTAAAATGAAAGAAGGGGAGACTAATGAATGCTGGAAGGGATGTGGCAAAATTGGGACATTAATGCATTGCTGGTGGAGCTGTGAACTGATCCAACCATTCTGGCTGGCAATTTGGAACCATGCTCAAAGGGCTATAAAAGACTGCCTGCCCTTTGATCCAGCCATACCATTGCTGGGTTTGTACCCCAAAGAGATCATAGATAAACAGACTTGTATGAAAATATTTATAGCTGCGCTTTTTGTGGTGGCAACAAATTGGAAAAGGAGGGTATGTCCTTCAATTGGGGAATGGCTGAACAAACTGTGGTATATGCGGGTGATGGAATACTATTGTGCTAAAAGGAATAATAAACTGGAGGAGTTCCAGGCGAACTGGAGAGATCTCCGGGAACTGATGCAGAGCAAAAGGAGCAGAGCCAGAAGAACACTGTACACAGAGACTGATATACTGTGGAAAAATTGAATGTAATGGACCTCTGTACCAACAGCAATACAATGACCCAGGACAATTCCGAGGGATTTATGGTAAAGATGCTACCCACATTCAGAGGAAGGACTGCAGGAGAGGAAACATATAAGAAAAACAACTGCTTGAACGCATGGGTCGGGGTGGACGTGATTGAGGGTGTGGACTCGAAACTACCACACCAATGCAACTACCAACAATTTGGAAATTGGTCTTGATCAAGGACACATATCAAAACTAGTGGAAATGCGCATCGGCCATGGGTGGGGGGAGTGCGGGGGGGTGAAGGGGATAAGAGGAGTATGAATCAGGCAACCATGTTAAAAATGTATATTAATAAATTAAAAAAAAAACTACTTCTTGCTGAAAAAAAACTGTATTCACTATTATAGTAATTAGAAGAATTATTCTTCTAGGGAGAGGTTGGAGCACTAAATGGTTTAAGATGAGGTGGGGTGTGGAAAAAAGATGGGGGTGAATAGTAGATGGCACCGAGAGAAACTTGAATGAATAAGAAAAATAGGATAGGGGTGCAGCTGGGTAGCTCAGTGGATTGAGAGTCAGGCCTAGAGATGGGAGGTCCTAGGTTCAAATCAGGCCTCAGACACTGCCCAGCTATGGACAGTCACTGGACCCACATTGCCCACCCTTACCACTCTTCCATCTAGGAGCCAACACATAGAAGTCAAGCGTTTACAAAAAAAAAGAAAAAAGAAAAACAGGATACTCTATTACACACAAAGAGGTCATGGGAAGGGGAGGTTATGAATGCTATTATAAGAAAGAGAGGAAGAGAGCATTAAGAGGTAATATTTAAAACTTACTCTCAGTGGAATTAATCCTGAGTGGGAAGAGTAGCTATATCCATTGGGATAGAGAATTCTATCTATCCCTACTGAGAAAGTCAAAAGGGATTAACCAAGGAGAGCAGGGGAGTGGGGAGGCCAAAAAAGGGAAGGGTGGAGAGGGGGGAGGGCATTCATTAGACCTTAAAAAATAAAAAGATGGGAATAAAAGGGGGTGGAAAGGCAAGTAAATCAAGGGTGGGGACAAGGGGGACTTGTCTAAAACAAACCACTGGTTTAAAAGGAAATAGCATAAGAAGTAGAGGTAGAAGTAGGAGAGGATACCAAAATGTTTGGGAATACACAACTGATAATTATATCTCTGAATGTGAATGGGATGAACTCACCCATAAAACAGAAGCAAATAGCAGAGTGGATTAGAAACCAAAATCCTAACATATGTTGTCTACAAGAAACACATATGAGGCGGGTGGACATACACAAGTTTAAAGTAAAGGGCTTCAGCAAAATCTTTTTGGGCTTCAAATGAGACTAAAAGGAAGGAGTGGTGATCATGATCTTTGAAAAAAACAAAAGTAAAAATAGACATGATTAAAAGAGACAGGGAAGGTAATTACATCCTGATCAAAGACAGTACAGGCAATGAGGAAATAGCAGTATTCAACACATATGCACCAAATAGTATAGCATCCAAATTCCTAAAGGAGAAACTGGCGGAGCTCAAGAAGGAAATAGATAGTAAAACCATAATAGTGGGAGATCTAAATATTCCTCTTTCAGATCTAGATAAATCAAACCAAAAAATAAATAAGAAATAGATAAGAAAGGTGAATGAAATCCTAGAAAAATTAGATTTAATAGATATGTGGTGAAAAATAAATAGGGACACAAAGGAATACACCTTCTTTTTAGCTTCACATGGTACATTCACAAAGATTGACCATGTAATAGGGCATAGAGACATTGCAAACAAATGCAAAAGAGCAGAAATAATAAGTGTAACCTTCTCAGATCATAATGCAATAAAAATAATAATTAGTAAGGGCACCTGGACAGGCAAATCAAAAACTAATCAGAAATTAGATATGATTCTCCAAAACCAGATAAAGAAGAAATCATAGAAACAATCAATCATTTCATTGAAGAGAATGACAATGATGAGACATCCTACTAAACTCTGTGTGGAATGCAGCTCAGGCAGAACTCAGGGGGAAATTTATACCCTTGAGTGTACATATTAACAAATTAGAGAGGGCAAAGATCAATGAACTGGGCATGTAGATTAAAAAACTAGAAAGGGAACAAATTAAAAATCCCCAGCTAAAGACCCAATTAGAGATTACAAAAATTAAAGGATAAATCAATAAAATTGAAAATGAAAGAACTATTGAATTAAAAAATAAGACTAGAAACTGGTATTTTGAAAAATCAAAGAAAATTGACAAAGTGCTAGAAAATCTAATTTAAAAAATTAAAGAAGAAAAAGAAATCATCAGTATCAAAGATGAAAAGGGACACCTCATCTCTAATGAAGAGGAAATCAGGGCAATCATTAAAAACCATTTTGACCAATTATGTGGCAATAAATATAACAATCTAGGGGAGATGGATGAATATTTACAAAATTATAAATTGCCTAGATTAACAGCAGAAGAAATAGAATACCTAAATAATCCCATATCAGAAAAAGAAATCGAACAAGCCATCAAAGAACTCCCTAAGAAAAAATCACCAGGGCCTGATGGATTCACAAGTGAATCCTATCAGACATTCAAAGAGCAACTAATCCCAATACTATACAAATTATTTGATATGATAAGCAAAGCAGGAGTCCTACCAAATTCCTTTGATGACACAAATATGGTACTTAAATTTAAAAGGTTTTGTACAAACAAAAATAATGCAACCAAAATCAAAAGGGAAACAACAAACTGGGGAAAAATCTTTATAACAAAATATTCTGACAGAGATCTAATTACTCAAATATGCAAGGAGCTAAAAAGTTGTTTAAAAAATCATGCCATTCCCCAATTGAAAAATGAGCAAGGGATACGAATAGGCAATTTTCAGATAAAGAAATCAAAACTATCAATATGCATATGAGAATGTGTTCTAAATCTTTAATAATTAGAGAAATGCAAATCAAAACAACTCTGAGGTATCACTTCACACCTAGTAGATTGGTTAAAATGAGAGAAAGGAAGAGTAATGAATGTTGGAGGGCATGTGGCAAAATTGGGACATTGATGCTTTGCTGGTGGAGTTGTGAACTGATCCAACCATTCTGCATGGCAATTTGGAACTAGGCCCAAAGAGCTCTAAAAGATGGCCTGCCCTTCAATCCAGCCATAGCATTGATGGGTTTGTACATCAAAGAGATCATAGATAAACAGACTTGTACAAAAATATTTATAGTAGTGCTCTTTGTGGTGGCAAAAAACTGGAAAACAAAGGGATGCCCTTCAACTGGGGAATGGCTGAACAAATTGTGGTATATGCTGTTAATGGAATACTATTGTGCTCAAGGGAATAATAAACTGGAGGAATTCCATGTGAACTGGAAAGACCTCCAGGAATTGATGCAGAGTGAAAGGAGCAGAACTCTGAATGTGGGTAGCATTCTTTTCCATGAATCCCATAGAATTGTCCTGGGTCATTGCATTGCTACTAGTGCAGAAGTCCATTACATTCAATTGTGCCACAGTGTATCAGTCTCTATGTACAATGTTCTCCTGGTTCTGCTCCTTTCACTCTCCATCAGTTCCTAGAGATCATTCCAGTTCACATGGAATTCTGCCAGTTCATTAATCCTTTGAGCACAATAATATTCTATCACCAACAGATACTGCAATATGTTCAGCCATTCCCCAATTGAAGGACATTCTCTTATTTTCCAATTTTTTTGCCACCACAAAGAGCATTTTAATTTAATTTAATTTAAATTTAATTTAAACACACTGGCTCTGACTCTGGCATCATAGGTGGGGTGGGGAGGTCTGATCAGCTCACGTTTTGCTGGGAGTTATTTCACCCCTTTATATTGTCAAAATGCCCAAATCTCATGTACCTTTGATGTTATGCCATATTGTGGAGTCCCTTTGTTCATCCGAACTTTTTTTTTTTGTCCTTTTGAAATATCATATATTGGTTGGTGGTGAGGAGAGTAAGTGCCCTGCTTCTACTCTGCAGCCATCTTAACCCAGAAGTAGTTTCCAATATTTTGAAAGAATTTTAAGATTCAAATTCTCTCCCTCCTTCTCCCCTCCCCACTTCAAAAATTCATTTATATTTTCTATGTGCCATCATGCTCCAGAATTTCTTTTGAGGCATTAAATCATAAGATTTTGTAGGGTAATTTGGTAGAAATCAGAGAGTTGTGTGTACTTTTTCTGTATTCTATACTTTAGCCCCTATAATATCTCTTCTATGGCACACAGAATAAAATTAGAATGATCATTTTACTATCAGTTTAACCGAGATTGATAATTATTTATCCCCATAAAAATCTGCTTTCATCATCAGTAATATGAACTTCTATCATTCTTCTGACTTCATGATTATTATCTTCCACTCTAGATCCACCTTCACCAGCTTCATCTTTATTATGACTATATTTGATCACATCGTATAGTGGAAAACATTAGCTTCAGAGTGAAAGTACCTATGTTTAAATTCTGATCATGCCATGACTTTGGCCAAGTCACAGCATCTCTCTTTCTCTCTGTATCATGAGTGCAAAAAATATTGGGAAGAGGAGTGAACTTGATAATATCCATAGTCCTTTCTAGCTTTAAATCTATCACCTTCTAGATTTCTTATTTCACATTCTCCTCCCTCAGTGCTATAATTCCCAGTAACAAATAAATCATTTTTATACCAGTACATCTCTTCTCAGACTTTGATTTGTCCTGCATGGCACAATGAGGCAAACATATGGTACATTGCATGCAACCTTGGAGTTGGAGTCAGGGAGACCTGCCTCAGATTGGCACTAGCAGTGTGACCCTTGCATATCAAGAGCTTACACTCTCTCAGTCTCAGTTTCCTTACTTGTCAAATGACAAAATTGGGCTAAATGACCACTAAGTTCTCCTTTTACTCTAAATCTATGATCTTTTGATCCATCATTTCTCTTTCATTAGACACTAACAATTAACTCGTAATGTCAGTGGATAGATTTAATTCAATCTACTCAATCTCTTTGGTTTTCATCTTGCTAAAATGAGACAGAACTATGGATGTTCTTCACAAGGTCCAATATCACTGAATACAATTATATATACTTTTCTTTTCTCATTAAGAAGCATTCCTCTGATAAATTTGAAGATTTATCATAATCCATTGCTCTGATATACATATCGAAACTCAAAAGAGTTAAAACAAAATCATGTCCAGAATAAATATATCACTTCTAGGTCAATATTATCTTGAAAAAATTCATCCAGCAGAATAATAAAATGAAAGATAATTCCTTTCATCCTCATCATCAAAGTACAGACTTAAGAAATTTGTCAATGGACAAAAGAATAGCAGTGATTCTGGTTTTGCTGTCTATATGATTAAGTGCCCCAGGATGTGTTAATGTGTGTTGCTGAGATGACTCTGTTTTGTGAAGGTCAGAATGTAAGAATACAAAATAACACTGAGGGAGAAGATGAAAGCTTGCCAGTGGCAAAGCATTTCATACAAAAAGAGACATCTAGTAGCAATGGTAATGAAATTTACGGGAAAAGAACATATCCCCAGGCATCCTCCAGAAACTCACAGAAAGTACAAACTTTAAAAGGAGTAGCCTCTTCACACTTGTTATTAATTGAAATACACATTGTAAATATGGATATGAAAGATATTTCAGACCATATTTACTTATCATGAGTACTATTTCTCTTGTTAAGAAATAAAAGTAAAAAAAAAGAAAAGAAAAAGAAAACAGCCTGATCAAACACAATTCCATGAATTTGTAAGAAGACTGCCTAGATTGGCTCACATTTTAAAACTTTTTCCTTGTAATTTTAGGTATCTCCATGTAACTAGAATTAGCAACAGTTTCAAAGAAAACTTTTACTTTGATAATAAAATATAGTATAAAGATTTTAGAGGAGAAATATATTGTATTTAATAAATATCCATCTTCATTTGTCAATTTTTTCCCTTAAACTCTATTTAAAATTATCTGAGTTAGTATGACGTAGTGTATAAATAGCTGGTGTTAGATTCAGGAAGACCTTTGTTCAAGTCCTGTCTCTCACACAAACTGACTATGTGGCCCTGGACAATCCATTTAATCTCCCAATACTCCCAGGCAAATCTCTAAGATTTAAATTGCAGGCAACTTACTGATCCGCATTAATAGAGGGAGCTTCCTCATTGGGGTTTCACTAATACAGATAGAAATCTCAAAGGTGATGTTAAATTAATCTGGGTAGTGAAATACAAAAACAGGAAGGTTAAAACTGTCTCATAGGTAAGATCCAAACTGGAAAATGAGTTTCATTACTGGATGATTTTGCTGAATTACAAACTTGTTCAGCAAAATTATCTCTAACATATGATAAGGAAATGTTATATGTGAAAGAAACATTCATTTTAATGGAAATCTATAAACATGAGAATGACAAAAGGGTGAGGAAAATTAGGCTTAATCAAAAGAAGAAATAGAATAATAATATAATGGTGGAAGTATATGATGAAGTTCCAGCCCAGTTAAAGATTCCTAGTGACTCTTTTCTAACACATGTATGAAACTACCACAGAAACATGTTTTGATGAGTAGTTATGGCAGATTTCAATTAATTAAGAATAGAAAGTTAGAGTGAGGATTAAATTAATTCTACTAATAAAGGATCATCAATTAAGAGCTCACAAGATTCCTTGCTTTACTTTTCTAAAAACTTTATTCCTTAAAAAAGAAATTGCTGTTCTGAACTTAGAAAGTAAGAATGTGTCAATGATATGCGGGAATGGACATCAGAGAAGAAATTTACCAGGTTATTTTAAGTTTTTAATTTCAATAAAGGAATGCTGAATTTTAAAAATTTTGTATACGAGACTTTAAGGAAGACTTTTTAGGTGTCACGTAGAAGATGAAAAAATGAACATAAATTAAATGAGTTTTACTTTAATCTCTGATAATATTTTAGAGTTAAAAAACATAAATTGTAAGTCTTCAGAAAAAAAGCAATAATTAGTAGACTCAATAAGTGATCATTAGCATTTGTCTAAAAAGATCTAGTAATAGAAATTCTCTTCCTCCTTAAACAATCCCTTCTTTTTTTAGAAACACATTGTGTTGGAATTTTACCCAGAGAGCTTTAAAACTATGTATATCTTTAGTCCCAGAAAAACCATTGCTGGATCTATTTTCCAAGGAGGTCAAGGAAAAAGGAAAAGAATCTATATGATCCAAAAATTTTATAACAGCTCTCCTTGTAGTGGTGAAGAATTGGAAATCAAAAGATGTTCATCAATAAGGGAATGAGTAAACAAATTATTATATATGATTGTGATGGAATACTCCCATGCCATAAGAAATAAGGAACAGATTAATTTTTAAAAACTCTTGGAAAGAACTATATGAGATAATAAAGACTGAAATGAGTAAAAGCAAAAGAACATTATAAATAGCTACAGATTTATTACTTGAAGAATAATTTGTGAATTATCAATTCCAGAAAATGAACTGAGATATGGAAAAACAAAAACATAATCTATATATTTTGCCCAATGGTATCTTCTATGGTGTGGGGCAGGGAGGGAAGGGTCAGTTAAAAATAAGGATAGAAAAAATAAAGAAAGAAAAAATAAAGGCATTGAGCTAATAAGGGAAACAGTAATCAATGTATAAAATACAAGAAAACAGAAGATATAGTGCAATAGAAAATTAAAGGCTATTGAACTTCAGCACCTACTAAATATCTATCCAGATGTGATCTGGTGGCTAGAATTTTATATGAGAAGTATTTTGACTTTAATGAATTGACAAATCCTCATACTATAAATATATACCTTACAGCATCCTAGGCAACTCAACCAATATACTGCACTGAAAATATTGCATTATCAGAAACTGAACTGTTGCTCACATCTAGCGATGGCATTAATTCATAAAAACTTAAAAATAATGTTTTAATATAAGTTACCATCATAAATATTTATAATCCCTAATATAATTAAAAACTTTCAAAGTGTAGAGACCTGGCCAAGGAGTTTAAAATCATGAGAAGAGAATAAATTCCATGTTATCCCTCTCATCTTATCTGTATTGAGTCATATCAAAGATGATTTCAGGAAGTATACAGAAAAATGCATTTTTATCTTAACAATTTTAATCAACGGAAAAGACAATTATTTTATTTACCTGCACAACTGCCCATAAAATTACAATAAAAGCATAATAACAGAATCACTACTTTTATCAGAAATGTTCAATCTGAGTTCAATATAAAAACACGAGCCAGGCACTTATATCATCTGAACAACAAATTGGTGAGAACCATTTGTAGTTTTTTGCATACTGTCTCTCTCATTAAAATATGAGTTGATGGAGGTCAGAATTAATGTTTTTGCCTTTTTTTGTATTGCTAGTACTTGTCAAAATGCCTGTCATAGAGACTTAATGAATGATTGGAGGAAGTACAGATGAAATGCCATTTTCTCTATTTAATAAATTCCCTCTCAAATTTTTATTTTATATATGTATATATGCATAAATACATATTTCGGTATGGACATATGAAAACATATGTGTATGTATATATACATATATACGAGGGAGAGATTCCATGAAATAAATATATAATTATTTATATTATTAGCATAATAAAATAATCTATTTAATTTAACTATAAATATAGACTATATTATATTGATATAGATTTACTTTTATATTAATATATGATTACATTTTTGTATACATATATATTGCATGTGTATATACATATACATATACACATCAATGAAACACTTGGGCTATAAGAAAAATAGAAAAAGATTCATGTGTCCTGTTGTGTTATTAATATTATAATATGAAAGAACAAAAATATGTCTATTCAATTATACTAATCAACCTTAAGTTAGCATATTAAGGTTTAAGAAGTGCTTAAAGAACCATATAAAAACTGATCCTTGTAATAAGCGTATAAGGTAGATGCTGTAGTTGGTGTTAGGTTCGGAATGTTTATGTGACTTGCCTATGAACATGTAGCTAGTTTGTGCAAAGGAGAATTTGAATGCAGCTTGTCCTGAGTCTTAATCCAGCATTTGATGCATTGTGTTATATGTCATATTGCTTTTACCCAGCTCTGATTGTGTTAAGGAAATTCACAAAGTATGAGCAAGAGGCCATAATGTGTTTTTATTTCATCAAATATCACAAAAAGAATCACTTTATTTAAAAGATAGATGAAATAGGTGATGAGATTGGAATAAAGTTAGTATTTTATTTTTAGATGTGAAGAACATGATAAACAGGATAAAGAATATTTTAATATCTACGATTTCTGCATCTCTACTATATATGGTGTGTAAAACTAATTTCTCCACTGGTGAATGAAAGCATTATATCATCATCTGAAAAAATACTTTAGATCAAATTTCATACTATTTATTTTTGGCTCACAGTTGGAAGTGGCTTGAATTGATTGGCATGGATACTATATAAAATATTTTCTATATAAAGAATAAAGCACTGTAAAATGGCATACTAATATAAAAGCAAAGAAAATTTTCAGCTGGGGGCAGTGTCAAATATATTTGTTACAGGAGAAATGCTCAGTGTCAATGTTTAAACCAGAGGATGATATGAAACAATATTTCTAAGACTTTGAATTATGCACCAGGGATGATGAAACTGAGAATGATGTATGTTCAAAAGAGGATTCCAGAACTGAGGCATAAAAATGGATTTTATGCTCCTGTATTTTCATATTATTTCATTGATTTTCATGACTACACCATAGAAACCCCCACAACTGCTATTAACAAAGGAGGACAGAATTTCCTAGACACTAGACTTTATTTCTTGTTCAATTCATCTGTCCAATATCATGCAAGTGTGAAAAGTTATTTTCAGCAAAACTAAATAAATTTAGCCTGCCTGCAGATAGCAATTGCTGCTAATTTCTATTCATAGTAGTAATAACTCAATTGAGTGAAATTCAATAAACATTTATCCAAAGCTTGCTACTGGTAAAGCATTGTATTAAACAGGGAGGTATAAAAAGACAAATAAGATTCAAGTGTTTTCTCATGTAGCTTACAGTCTACTAGTATGCAATGTGAAAATATATTTCTAATTATAATTCAAATTGGAACAAGATATTGATAATAGCAGAATGAAAGAAATTGTATCTGAAAAGTAAGGAAGAGAAAGATTGCCTAAAGCTAAAGTCAAAGAAAGTTCTCATGATGAAATGACACATCTTCTAATCATGGAAATTAGATAGAAATTGAAAATATAGAAATAGTGGAAAGGAGATCTCATAGAGAAGCAAATTTGTCAGTAAAAGCAATAAAACAGGAGAACAGAGAAGGCTGAAGGATTGTCGTTCAGAGACTTTACTCATGATTCTCCAGATTTTCTCTGGACACTTCTTCACCCTGGAATTCACATTTGGTAAATATATGCCTTTGCTCTCCTTATCCCTCCCTTTTTCCTTCCCAAACCTCCATTTAAGGAGAATGGTCAGGTGAATTACATCTTAATTCCTTAATCCCTTTCCAAGATTTACTACATTCTTTTCCTACCAAGTCCCCTCTCCACTCTTATTCATTTCAGCTTCCTTTATGTGCTATCTTCCCTATTTGAATGTAAAGACCTTGTGAGCAGGAAATATCTTTCTCCTTATATTTTATCCCTATCACTTAACAGCAATTTGTATTTAGCACTCTATACAACCTTGGCAACTTATCTCAAGAGAAGCTGAATCTGTCAGTTTTGCTGAAACAAATAGAGCTAAAGTGATGAAAAAAATAAATAAATAGAGGCACTCAGCAGATTTTTGAGGGTCTGAAATGTCAGGGTAAAGAGTTTGGACTTCATTCAGCAGGAATTTGTGGGTTTTGGAGTGATTTTTGTGGAAAAAGTAATTACACCTGCCTATGTAACTATGACTAAGATATCAATTTGCACCAACACTGGGCAGAGATTGATTTTTCTTAGTAGGGATTACGTGGATAGGGAGTATTAACCTGATCACACTTGTCTATGTGCATTAACATAAAATTACAGAAAACATTCTGCATGAATTTCCAGTGGGAGTCATTAAATGTCGATGTACTAGTGTAGTGCAAACCACTGAATTGGGAGTCAGGAAGTCAAGATTTGAACCTTTCTTTTCACTCTAGCTGTGTGATCTTACATAGATCATGTAACCTCTATTAGCATCAGTTCCTTCAAATGTTCATGAGGATAATGATATCTCTAGTACCTACTTCGTAGACCATTTATAGAATTCGAATGAGATAATGTATGTAAAATATTTGCAAACTTTAAAGTGTTATATTAATTATAAATATATTAACATTATCTAGAGCAATTTCCTCTATCTTTTTTGTTTTCTTCTGTCTCTTTACCTACATTTCTTTCTCTCTGGTCCTCTATGTCTTTGTCTCTGAATTTATCTGTCTCTTTCTCTTTCTCCCTATCTCCTCTGTTTTGCTCAAATATACATATAAGAAGTCAAAATCATTTGAAATTTGTGGAAATTGCTTGTTCCAATCCAATAAGCCTTGATTAAGTACCTACTATGTGCCAGGCATTGTGTTAAATACCTGGGATATAATCAATAAAAAAGAAAAGCAGTCCTGTCCTCAAGAAGCTCACAATCTAATTGTTGTCTCCCACAAAGGGAGGAAGAAAAGCAAGGAGGCACATGTACACAGGGCATAAGGACATCTCTTGTTCTATGGAATTGAAACCAGGCAGAGCAACAGATACAAAATTGAATGAGCCTTCTTCTCTGAGGGGAGAGGAGGCTAAAGGAAGTAGTGTCAGTCAAAGCTTGAATTATCAGCAATGAGACTGGAGATGATGAGCTTAACTTGGGAAAGCTTAAACTTTGGGTTGAAACTAACTCCCCACCCTGCAGGCCTTCAAGTCTCCAGCTCCAAACTTCATTTAGTGGAAGAATAAGATATGGCATAGATAACTTTCTTTCACATTTCATTGGTCTTCCCATTTCGTTCACCTTCAACTCATCTATGCCCATCCTAAACTGTAACACTCAAAATAATATCATTTTTACATGTTATCTGACCAGTATAGAATACCCTTGCTTTATCTCTTCTTGCACCTCTTGGATCACTATCAAGTTGTGGTAGAGAGGCTTGCAGAAGTCAATGAAACTAGGCTGCAGCAATATATGTATCAAGAATTACTAAAAGATCAGGCTAGTTTTCAAAGGGCAGAGGAACCTGAGACCAAATTACCAACATTTGTTAGATTATGGAGAAAGCAAGGAAGTTGCAGAAAAACATCTACTGCTTCAATGACTATTCTAAAACCTTGGATTGTGTGGATCACAACAAAATATGGCAAGTCCTCAAAGAGAAAGTAGTAAAGTTTCATCTTGTTTTCTTAGGAACCTGTGTGCTAGCCAAGAAGCAACAGTTAGAACTGAGCATGGAATTGAATAGTTTAAGATTGGAAAAGGAATATGGCAAGGCCATATATTGTTGCCTTATTTTTTAACTTATAGGCAGAGTGGCATCATACAAAACACCGGACTGGATGAGTCAAAAGCCAGAATTAAGGGATCCCAGAGAAATATCTACAATTTCAGATACTCAGACAATAATATTGTGTTGGCAGAAAGTAAAGAAGAGTTAAGAACTCTTGATGAGATTGAAAGAGGAGAGTGTAAAGGCAGATTTGAAACTGAACATTAAAAGAAAACTAAGAACTTGGCAACTGGACCCATCACTTCCTGGTAAACAGAGGGAGAAGAAATGGAAGTAATCTCAGATTTAAAATTTAGGGACTCAAATATCACTACAGACAGCAATTGCAAATATGAAATTAAAAGATGTTTACTCCTTGGAAGGAAAGCCATGGTAAAATTATACAGCATACTAAAAATCAGAAAAACTATCTTGCTGACATAGGTAAAGCTATGGTTTTTCCAGTGACAATGAGTGACTGAGAGTCAAATTAAAAATAAAGCTGAGAACCACAGAATCATCAGTTTTGAATTGTACTAGAAAAGACTTTTGAGAATCTGCTGACAACAAAGGTATCAAATCAATCAATACTTAAAGAAAGTAATAGATACTATTCACTAGACTCACTGGAAAAGGGAAATGGGGTGGCAGAGGATGAGATTGACAAGTAGTATCTTGGAAAACAATGAATATGAAATTGGATAGACTTCAAAACACAGAAAAGGATAGAAGGACTTGTCATGCTATAGTCCATGGGGTCAGAAAAAGTCAGACATTACTGAATGAGTGAATAACAATTTCTCTTCCTGATTTTAGAAAACTATCAGTCAATCATGGTTATGTAGTTGATTTGCAGATATATGTCCATCCATAGTCTATATGTTGAATTTTAGTGCAACATCACCAACTGCTTTTTTGGATACTTAAATATTAAAAAAAAACACAAAATTATCACTTCCAAAAGAGAATTCATCATTTTTCCTGCAAATTCTCCTCCTCGTGTTAGAATATGCCAGGTTTGGAAGGTCAGCACTGTGTGAAGGAAATTTACCCTCCCTCCTTTTTGGGGTCCCATAGGTCATCTACTGTCGACTACCTGGCATGAGTCTAAACTTGATCAGAACTGTGTGAAAGAAATCATTGAGTGAATTGGGTCACAAGGATAGAATGGCAGCTGGGAAAATGTAGCAATGGAGTCCAGAGATCATAAGATAGGGGCTAGAGCAAATGTTCCCTGCACTCTCCCCTGGACCACTCTCCCCACCTCCAGGGCCCCAGGCAAAATAGAAAGCCACAGTTGGTTCCTAAGACAGGATATGTGAGAGTTAGTAGGCAGAGAAAAAAGTTTGATAAACCAAGGCAAGAGCTGATATCCCTCTCTTTTTTTATGTGTTTGTTGCTGATGCCACAGAATAGGAAGCTAAATAAAGCAAACAAGAAAATAATCTATGTATCTCTCTCCTCCACCTTTTTTCCTATTAATTTTTATTAATAAAATTATTTATTTACAGCCAGTCTCATAAATTTCCCTCTTACAGCTTTATCCTGGATTTATCAATCTCTTTCATCAATTATTGCCAAATTTTGCCATTTCTAAATTTGCAATATTTTTTAAATTCCCAAGTTTCTCTTTGTTCACACAGTTCTACCTTATTTCAGGTCTTCATCACCTCCTCATTTATTTCCATGTACCAAGTTTCTCCCCATTCTGATATATACAAATATAGATATCAAATTATTTTGTTTAAACATATACTTCATCATTTTATTTCCATATGCAGGATACTCTGGTATAATACTCTTATTGTTTCTAAGATAAAATATACATTCCTGTGCTTTCTTCTCAACTTCCATCACAATCTAACCCCAACCTATCTTTCCAACCTTATCATTGTAATATTTAAAATTAGGTTTGACAAATATAAGAATTTTGAAAAAGAGTTGTTGTGTTTGCAATTTATAAAAAAATTAACTTCTTAAGTCAATAAAAAGAAATTAAAGCTATCCATAATCATATGAAAGAATTAAAACAATGCTGAAGTACCACCTCAAACTATT
>NC_058133.1:455766691-455798928 GCF_016433145.1 Gracilinanus agilis
CGATAGACTAACAAAAATAGCTTTGATAAAATAACTTCCAAAGTACATAGAAGAAAACAAAACAAAAAAAAAACAAAGACAGCAAATAAATTGCACGTTTTTTGCTAATTTGTTAATTTTACATATTTTTGTCATCTCTCTTAAAGAAATAAATCATATATAAAACCTTTACATTTTCTAAGGAAAATAAAATACAGAGCTCCCAAAGTTTTGAAAAAACCTCCAGATTTTAGAATAAAGCTTCCCATTTTATCCAGGGAGAAGTTAGTCAAATCAAATAATTTGAACCTCAAAATGGAAGAATTTTAACATAAATTTATATTCCTACTTACAAACTTACAAATGGAGAATTTTTTTAATTAAAAAAATCAACATGGGAAAAACATATTATCTATTTTCTTAGTTACTTCTCATTGCACTTCTACATCATGACTTCTACATGATGCCCTAGATATTTCTTCATCCTGCAAAAACACATTTTCACTGTATCTTTCACCTAATCATACCCCCTTCTCATACTGTTCTTCTGACTAGAAGGCAAAGAAAAGAACTACTCCTAGAACCTCCATTTAAAGAGGGAAACTACACCAGCCATCTTTTCATTTCCCACCCAGCTTCACTCCTTTGGATTTATCTAGTATGTCCTCATGTCAGGAACCTTCTTTCCCCTTCTTTTTCAGCTTCCTTTTGTGTGTTGTCTTCCTCCTTTAGATTGTAGGCTTCTTGAACCTTTCTTTTTTTGTATTTGTACATGGTCAATATCAGTTTGGAAGGTATTCTTGAGTAAGTTTTAAAAAACTAACATTAGGTTTGCAACGTATCATTTTATGATAAATTAAAATTAATGATTTTTAATCACATGTGTCATTGACTTCTTAGTAACATTATAAATATTATTGCTCTTCAATCAAAATTATAGGACCGTAGCATTCAATCGTCTACTATATTAAATTGTGGAAATTCAAAATCTTTGACTTTGTAGAGATCATGAAATATTTACTCCTCCATGCCATGGGGAGTGGTACCAATAATATTTAGCCTCTGGTCTTTCTTTTATGCACAATATAATTCATCCTACAGAGTGGGCCCATATCTTATTTGTTCTATAACCCCTGCAAGAAACTGATCAAAGAATGAAACCTGGTTGACTTCAAAAGGTTGTTCTGTGTTTGGCTAAGATTGATAGCACATGGAAAGTTGAAATAATAGGCCAAAAATCTTTCTTCGGGACAAAAGCTGCTCAAGTTTCTCATTCCTAGCATTAGTATAAATAAGCACCATATTGAAAGGATATCTTTTACCCTAAGGTTTGGATATTCTTTACTTATTTAATACCTACCCCTGGCACTCTGAGTAGTTTTCAAAACTAATTGGTGATATAAAAATTCAGCCAGGCCAATTTTTATTACTCCCTGCTAACATTTTACCATGTCATTTCTATATAAGGAATCCCTACAAGTTACAATGGTTCCCATTTCTCTAGGCTAATTTTGAAACTTTAGCAGCATTTACAAACACCTTATATTTTTTAATCCACTAATATATATTAACACAGCATGGGGAATAGCAAAGAAAAGGATTTTCCTTCGGGGTCTATCTTAATGACCATACCAACTGACACAAAGGCATCATTCCTCCATAATTCTTGAAATAGATGTGCTTACTCCACCATCCTATGATCAGCATGATGCTAGAGCTGAGGATGATTTAGCCCCAACCCTACAATATCCTTAAATTCCTCCAACATCCATCCAGACAAACAGAGCACTCCTAAGGCACAAGACATTTTAGCTTCTATAGAGCCTTTTCATAAAACTTCTCAATTTTGTCCTGATACATTCTGGGACAACCCAAAGGAAGTCTGTCTGATTACTAATATTGTAGTCATCTTAAGTCTTCAGCATCTACCTACTGACCACATTTCCTGCTTCTCATGAGAACCTGCTTTTGTTCTTCATTCATGATTTAATTATATAAATAGCATTGAAAAACTAGAAAATTCTGGCCAACATAATGGCCATTCATGATTCCAGAGGACCAATGATGAACAATGTTACCCATCTCTCAAGGGAAAGGTGATTGAGTTAGAGGGTCAAATGGGACATAAATCATTGGACATAACCAACGTGGAGACTTGTTCGTATTCTGCTTGATTATGCATATTTGTTAAAAAATGTTTAGTCCCTTCAAATCTCCCCATTTCCTTTTGGAGGTAGAAATGGAAAGGAGTGAAATAAAAGCTAGACTTTAAAAAAGTCTTATCAATAAATTAAAAGGAAAGTATAGGAGGTTTAATATATATATGTATGTATATATATATATACATATACTTCCATTTTCTAAGTATTCAGTTCAGCAACTCATAGTTCCGTCACATAACATTATTAATGAGTTTTGTGGGACATTAAGTATGTAAAACAATTTACCCATGATTATAAAGCTGGTATATGTTAAAAGCAAAAATCAAATCTAAGTTTTTCTATTTGTTAGCTCTGTGATCCTAGCAAGTCATTTAACCTGTTTGCTTCAATATCTTCATCTGTAAAATGGGATGATAGCATCTAATTCTCAAGGTTCTTATGAGGATAAAATGAGATAACAATTATAAAGAATGAACCATATCATCTGGCACATAATAAATACTATATAAGTAATTATTGTGGTTACTATTATTATTATTATTATTATTATTATTATTATTATTTTCTTTTTCACTTTGATAAATAACATGGATGGGAATAAAGAAAGAAAAACCACATCGTTTAGGTAAAAATTCCATGACTTTCAGGTGTAACAATTGTTCCTCATCAAATGCAAGGTCTTTAAAAGTAATTCATTTTTGTTTTTTTTTAAATATATTTTTCTAGTGTAGTCAGAAACTATGCAACTATTTAAGTTTTTTGAAGCATTTGACATATACTATCTCATATGATTCTCACAATGATCCAGTAATACAGGTGCTTTTATTACCCCCATTTTATAGATGTGGAAACACCCTCGGAGATGATTAAAATATTTTATCTCAGTCACGCAACAAATATATTTCTAAGGAAGAATATGAAGTCCAGTCTTCCTGAGTCCAAGTTTGGTTTTCTATCCACTACCTGTTGTAGCTATCTCTAATGAAACATAACAATATTAAGAATTTACTTTTTAAGTAAAAAAGCTCACAAAGTATATGCATACAGGTTAAAAAAAAAAGTCCTGCCTACATGGGCTTGATCTGACACTTCCCCTTTTAAAGCACTTACTATGGGGTGGAGTTGCTCTGGTTTCTCTTTTAGTAGCATAACTCAGGAAAAAGCAGTAAGTCCATTCAGCAATGCCTTCATCAATCATTTGTTCAATAGAGCAATATCTCAAATTAAGTCTTATCTACAGAAAACCAGAGGATCAAATATAATATTTAAATATCTGTAACCCATAGCATCCCAAAAAAGAATCCTTGGAACTTCTCTTAATTTTGAGGAAAGGAACCTTTGTTCCCAATACCTGGGGCAAAAATTCTCAATATAATTTGTCTTGCAGAAACATACATTTATTACATATATTTTAATGTATTTCTTTTCTATGTACATTTATATTTATGCCATCTCTATTTGCAGATGGATAGAAATAGAGATATAAAAATATATAGAAAGAGATGGAGCTAGTGATAGAGATTTAAAGAGGAAAAATATTAAGATAGAGATGGAGAGATAGAGAGATAAGAAAGATAGAATCAATATAGTTATAAAATATTTTGAACTTTTCAAAGCCCTTTTGGAAGGAAGCCAATAGAACACATGCATTTCTTGATGTGAAAGTGAAAGAACAGGGACAGAATATTCATCACAATATGTAGACAAAGCATCCCTCAAATGAATTCTGACCTCATGCAGCCATGACAAGGAGAAATTCCAAAAGTAAAATAAACAAGAAGACTAGTCCGGTGAGGTAACTATAAGGAAGACAGTTACATCATTGAGTAGGGGAAATGTAACAAGTGTGATTCCAGGATCATCCTTATTCCCTTCTTATTCTCAGAGTCCTAGACCTTTTAAGCAAATATGCAGCAGCTTGCCCCATTTCTACAGGTTTCTCCAAACCTGGATAACTTCCTAAGGGGTAAAGATAAGGAAAGAACCTGTTCTGTCTCCCACAGTGTACATTTTGGTCAAATAAATATGTTTAACTCAAGCCCCTTGTTGGAGTTAGAAAAAAGACTAAATAAGGAACAAGTAAATAATTTAGAAGATCTTAATATTACAGCTCTAGAGCTGGAAAGGTTATTAGAGGTCATCTAGTTCACCTCTTTGATTTTACAGGTGAAGAAACTGAAACCTAGAGAGGTGAGATGATTCACCCAACATAATGTAGATCATAACACTACAGGATAGGTTTTGAAGCCATATGTTGAGAGTCAGAGGTTTGTTTTGTTTTGTTTTTTTTCACTATATCATGCTCCATGGGAACGAAAGAGAAATAGACAAAGATAGAAACAGAAAGATAAATAGAGAGACTAACCACCTCCTCTGTCTTCCGTGGTAAAATCTCATTACAATTTATGTGGAATTTCCATTTGTTAAAGAAAAATATAATCCAGAACTGGACTCAATTATAGAAATTGAATGAGCCAAGGTAACACTGTCTCAAACCATAATTCTTGTCACCTCACGATTCAGTCCTGCTTTTGTTTTGATGAGGATACCCTTTGATTGAAAGCTTAATTCTTCTTTAAAGATTAGAGTCAGCAGCTCCTATCTCTTTTTGTGGTGGCAAGGAACTCGAAACTTAATGGATGTCCATCAATTGGGGAATGATTGAACATGCTGTGGTTCATGATTGTAATGGAATACTATTATGCCATAAAATATGACAAACAAGATTGTCAGAGAAATATAAACAAAAAATAAACAAAAAAGATATTTGAAGTGATGCAAAGTGAACTGAACAGAACCAGGATAGTGTATAAAATAATAGCAAAAAAGTCTGATGATCAGCTAGAAATGATAACTACTGTCAGCAATGCAAGAACCAAGGACAACTCCAAAGGACTCATGCATGACAAAAAAAGATTATCCACCTCAATAGAACAAACTGATGGAGTCAAAATGCAGATTGAACCATGTTATTCTTCAATTTATTTTTTCCATAAATTTGTCTCCAGTATAAGTAATATGTATTTTCTTTCACAACATAATAAAAATGAAAATATGTATTGAGGATGACACAATATCATCCTATATCATATTATTTGTCATCTTGGGGAGAAAGGAGTTGGGAGAGAGGGATACAATATAGATTGCAAAATGTCAGAAAATGATCATTAAAAATTATAAAAGTTTTAAAAAAGCTGGATAGAGCAGCTCTTATTGGAGGGTGTGACACCATGATAGATAGATTGTCCCTCTGGGTTCACCAAACAGTTTGTCTAACAGCAGTTTATGTCAGGGGTACTTCAAGTTTCTGATCATCTAGATCATTGATGGGCAAACTACAGCCTGGCCTATGGGCCAGATGTGGCCCCCTGAAATGTTCTATCCAGCAGCGTGACATTAATCCTAATCTGACTAGTACAGTAAGTAGGATACAATACAATGAAACTTTCAAAGATTTGCCTTAGAAACAGACTGACAGATGAGCATTTCCTTTCCTTTGTCCCCCTCTTTAAAAAGTTTGCCCATCACTGATCTAGATCCATTTACCCTACCAGTATATGATGGGCTAATCTCCTCTTCAAAATATCCTTAACTTCTCATAATGTAAAGACACTAATGAAGAAGATAGACAATAGGAAAGGATGCAGTCTCCAGAAGACCTGAGAGATTTTGGACTAGATGGCTTTTAAGTTCCCTTTTTGCTCTACTCTATGATCCTGAAACTTGGAGGTGCAACCTCTCTGTATTCAATGAGAAAATCAGGAAAAAGTAGCTAATCATATGAACTTAAATGAGGAACAAGTCAAGATTATTATTCAGAGTTATGGGGAGGACAAAAGCATACTTCCAGAGCTGGAAAGGATTACAGAGAACATTTCATCTGAGGCCCTCATACGAATTATAGTGAAACTGTGACCTATTTTTGGTTAAGTGATTTCAACAAGGTCACACAGTCTATAAACATCTTGAGTAGGTTTTAAAACCCAGTTTTCTGCTTGAATAGAAGGTTTTCATGACATTTTTCTATAGTGATGCTCAGAAGCATGTTTTCAAAACTTATTTTAAGCAGTACTCTCCACAGTAATTCTGTAATTAGTGTCCCTACAATGCTCAATTAATCCCTCATGTATATCCAAAATAGGAAGTACTACTCAAGTGTTATTGAAGAAAAAGATCATGACAGAAAAAAGAAAAAAAAAACTACATTTGGCTCTTCATGTTGCCATCCCCTACCTTCCTGATCTTAAGCAAATCACTTAGCAGTTTTTTTATTTGTTAATTGGTGGTGATAATACATTCCCTGCCTATCTGAAAATATTGTTGCAAGAATTGAATATGTAAAAGTGATTTAATTTTTTAAGCCAAACTCAAAAGCAGGATAGTATTATTCTTCTTAAGGAAAAAGTAATCATCAGCATATAGGATTTTAAAAGCTGTTTAAATGAGGCTGCCAATAGGTGGATACTTCCTGCTCTGAAAATCTGCTTATTTTTTTCACAAGGGATGAGAGTCTCCTAAAACCTGAAAAAACAGCAATAATCAGCTGCTGAAAATTACAAGGCACACATTTTCTGCAGTTTATTTTTAAGGGAAATCATTTGGAGCAAAGGAACAAGTTGAACTAATTTAATTAATGCTTTAACAAAAAGGATTCCAAAAGAGTTGTCATTATCTTTTCTTAACCTCTTCAAGGCTGTAAGACTATGGAAATCTGGAACAATCATAATAAAGACAAAATCAAGGAAGCGTCAGCCTAGCATAATGGGAAATGGATTGGATTAGAGTTAGAAGACTAGGTATCACTTCTTTCTTGCTTGTGTGACTGAGTAATCTATTTCATCTCTTGGGGATTCAATCAGTCTATAAGCATTTATTAAGTACCTACTATGTGCAAGGAGGTGCTAAGTGTTGGGTATATTAAAAAGAGACAAAAGACAGTCTCTGCCTTCAAGGAGTTCTCAATCTGAGGAGCAGCTTGAAATAACACACTGTGTTTTCGACTTGGAGTCAATAAAAAGTGAATTCAAATTTTGCCTCTCATTCTTAATAGCTATGTAACTATGGACAAGTCACTCTTGGGACCTCAGTTTTGTCCTATGTAAGATGGTAACATAGACTCATTCTCCTAACTTGCACTCACATTAGCAGATAAGTCCCCAGAGCAAGGCTAGCTATTTCTCCCATTAAGGTTCTAAGATTGACCCTTCAGGGTTGGAGGTATTTTTTTGAGTGTTATACTTCATGACAATCCCCACATCAATTATCAGTTCTTATCAACTAGCCAGGAATGTTTAATTACTTTTTAGAAACTGGCACTTACTAAGGTGAAAGAGTACATATAGATGATACAAAAATTCTGCTAATAGTCTGCAACTTACTCTCCCACAAATACGCATTGAAATCAGGGGAAAGCCTATAGTGAAGGAGGGGAGGAAGAAACTGAAAGCTCTTTGTGATATTTTTCTTAAACGTAATTTTCTCCCCTTCGTGAGGCATTCATGGAGTTCTCATTTCATATGGTAAAGTTTTCTTTTGAGATTCTTGTAGAATGTTGAGTTTGCATTTCCTTAGTTTTTCCAATCTGTCATTGGCTCTTAATGTAAACATCAACTGTTCTAAGGACACTAATAAGACACTCAAGGCAGTCCAAAATCATCCTACCCTTCAATGACCATAAAGCCATTCTATGGTCAAGAGTTGGCAGAACAAGATAGCTGATGTCTCTCCACACCTCTCTCCCCAAATGATTCTTTTCCAGAGATTTGGCTGGGACCACTTCCATTACTGACATACAAAGGATAGCTTGCCACTCCAACGCTGGAATGTGAGCCGACTTTCTACTGGTACAAAGATCATAGGGCATAATTAGATCTCCTCAACTAGACCTACAATGCCACATGTATAACATCACTACAATTCATTCAATGGTTTGAAACACTCAACTCATTTTCAACATGATCCATCAGGTCTTTTGAATCTACTTTCATGCCCTTAATTGATTCAAAAGTGGTATTAATACCTACTAATGTATTGCAACTAGAGTATCTTATTGTTATATTAATTGGTTGGGATAATTTATTGATTTAATCTAATAGTATACATAGTACCCACTTAATAAGATTAGAGTGAGTACCAAATTACTTGAATCAACAAATCAAGAAACATATACATTGCTCATATGTCAGTGTACATGTATCGTCCTGGAAATATAACAACAGAAATAAAACTGTCCTATTCAGAAAGCATATTTTCTGGTTGAGGAAAGCAGTATAGATACCATTTCTTTTGTTGTTTTTTTATAAATAACATTTGAAATGGAAACCTTACAAATTTAAAACTGTTACCTATTAGTGTTATTATTGCTATTATATAATAAAGCTCTCATAGATTTTGTGTAAAATGCATTGAAATTAAAGGGGGACACTAGCAATTGAAGCATGAAGAAAAGCCTCAATTAGAAGAGATGCTTCGAGTGAATTTAAACAAATTCAAAGAAGTGGAAATGAGGAAGGAATTCATTCTAGAGAAGGGAGCCAAGCTATACAAAGGCTCACAAGTGGTGTATAGAATATAATGTGAGAATAACAGTAAGAAGACCAATTAAGTTGATTCAAAGCATGAGTTAAGGAGAGTAATGTGTAATAAAATTGAAAAGATAATTTCAAACCTGATTATAAGTGGTTTTAAGTGACAAATATGACTATTTGAATCTAGTAACCCATTGGAATTTGTGGAGTATCAGAGTCATGTATTCCAACCTATACTTTAGGAATCTCACATTAGCACTATAAGAAGAAGAGTTGGAAGAAGGGAAGGACTAAAAGCAAAAAGATAAATTAGGAGGTTATTGCAATATTCCAGGTGGGAGGTGATGAAGGCCTGACATCAAATGGTGACCATGTGAGGGAAAAGAAGTATCTGACTAGGAAAGATTCTGTATGGGGCAAAATAGCTGAATAAATTAGTTCTAGCAACTGAGTGAATATTTGGAGTGAAGGAGAATGAGCAGTATTATATGACTGAGAGTATGAGCCTCAGTCACTGAAAGGATGGTAAATGAATAGAATAGATGGATCAATTGATTGATGGATGGATGGATGAGTAAACGAATGAAAAATTTTTAAGTGTTTACCATGTGCAGAATAGAGTGCTGCTGCCATTGATGAAAATATGGAAGTTAGAAAAAAGAGTCAGTTGAAGGGCAAAGCTTCTCAATTCTATTTACAACACATTAAGACTAAAAGCCTACCTTATTATCTACTACTGATAAATAATAGAAAGTATTTTCCAAACTTTAAATTTTCCCAAGTATCAATTAATGTTATTAAATTTCACCTGTAAAATGAGGAGTGAACAAGAAAAATGAATAAGCATTCATTGAATGCCTACTACATGCTAGGCACTGTGCTAAAACCTATGTTTTACAAAAATCCTGTGAGACAGGTACTTTATATCTAAATTTTGGTTGGAAGATTGAAGGAGGTAAAGTGACTTATTCAGGGTCAAAACTAGTGTCTGAGACTGGATTCAAGTTGAGGTCCTTCAGATTACAGCTTTAGCACACTTTACCACCATCTGCCTGCAAAATTAAATTAATTATAATGGCCCCAACACCAGCTCTAGTACCCTTTTGATCTATGGTTCTGGCAATATTTCCACTGGTGTCATAAAAGTTATCCTTGATGACAGAACTACATGCTCTAGCACTTGGATGGTTAAGTGAATTTTTGTGGAAGTGCTTCACGGAAATTGAAATTGCTGTGATGCTTTCTGTGTGGATTGGCATAGTAAGCGAAATACAAAAGGTAGTTTTAATGTCCAGATATATTAAAATTGAAGGCTTAACGTCTAATATCCTCTCTCCAATCAGGTAAGGATTTAAGATCCATTTTACCACTGCTGTTATTTCTGGCCAGCTAAAACACTCAGCAAAATCCACCTGGCTGAAAGATTGTTGACTTTCAGCAATTTGATTTTTAAAATTACTTTTGAGTTATATTGCTGAGTATAATCACCATGCCAGGTCAGGGACATAGGAACTTAAAAAAAACTTAATGAATAGGATGGCAAGGGCTCAAGAAAGCCTAACATACTACAATTAGGAAATTCTATATAACCATTTAGTGAGACCCACTATAATCAATGTCTAACTTTCATGGCTCGAAGATGTTCTTGTTTTATGTTGAGGTTTGTTTTTTTCATTTATTATTTTCTGAGCAAAACTAACATTGCTGGATACCCAGGGCCATCCATGGAAATACATCTGGATGAACTTGGCAGGGTCTAGTTAATTCAGGAGTCCAATTTGTTGTTTGGACTGTCAGTTACATGTTGTTTCCAATCACAAATAGTAAGACCAAAGAAAGAAAAAAAAAAAGAGGAAGGAATAACCATTAAATTATCAGAACCTCTGAGTATAAACATGAGGGAATAGGGTTAAAGTCTTCATCTTTCCCCCCAGATAAGACCCTCCTCCTGACTGCCTCATTTCTATTAATGCCATTATTTTCCTAGTTACTAGTATATCAAGGATGAAATTTTAACACTGATCTGAACCCCTTTCTTTGATACCCCAAGATTAACTTTGGATTTTAAACAGAATGAGTACTGATATTAAGTATGAAGTTATGTTACCTTACCCTCTGATTGAATTAAGAATGCAAAGTCTATTGCTTATTTGTAAACAAACTCTTAAGATAGTGGATAAAGGAAAGATAGTTTGGGTAGAGAGGTGTGGGGATGCTCACTCTGCAGTCAGTCTAAAGGTTTGCTGACTAATGTTCTCATTCCAGAAAATCATTGTCTCTTGCCCCTCATGACACCTGGAATCCTGAAGATCTGCCTCAACACATTTAAAAAGCCTGAAAACAAGCACAAAATACAGTACCTAATGACCTTCCATCATTATGAAGGGCTGGATTGTTGGCATCTCTATCTCTTCATTCACATCATTCTTGATCTTTATAATTTCAGACCATTTACTTTTGAATTTTTGCTAAGTAGATATTCTTTACATTCATATTGATATTGTTCCTATATATGTATATATATATGTACAAGTATACATTCATAAAAGTATTATAGAAAGAGATGTACATAAACATAATATATCTTGAATAGTAAACTTCTCAGAGAAAAGATATAAAAATGATTTTCCCATTTGCCCACTTCCTACATGTATTTTTTCTTGTGTAGAAAGAACCATTTCAAAGTTATTTATTTTATCTTTTGTAATTTTTATTATTATTTATTTTAGAATACATCTCTTACCCACAGCTCTAAAAGGCATAGGATCTCTTTCTCTTTCCAATTTCTTCTTTCATAATATAATATTTGAAGCAGTCATGTATTCATGTAGAATGTACTGTAGAATATGGTGTAAGATAAGGATTTAAATTTAATTTCTGTCAGACTGCTTTCTATTTTCCCAGTAATTTTTATCAAATAAGGAGTTGCTTAAGCAATTTATATTTTCTACTTCATCAAACTCTAGGTAAATGAGTTCCATAGCTTCTAATTCTCCCTTTTATAGTCTGTTTCACTGATTTATCTTTATTGTTAACAGGTAGTAAATGGTTTTAATGATTGATCCCTTATAATATTTAATTATAGTATATTTCAAAGTCTGGAAGTATTATTCTTCTATTATGCCTAATTTTTTGATGTTCTAGATGTTTTATTTTTCCAAGTGAATTTTGTTATTATAGTTCATCAGGTTCTAAAAAGTATCACCTTTTTCATTAGATTGATATAGAATAAAGCATGAGTTAAATACTATAGTATTATCATTGTTATTATTTTGGCACAACCTACCCATGAGCAATGACATCCCTCAGGCTATTTAAGTTGTTCTCTATTTCCTTTAGGAGAATATTATGTGAATAAATAAAAGGGCTTTTTTGTGCTTTGGTAGGTTTTTCTCTAGACATTTAACGCATTTTGTAGTATTTGGAATGATAATTTCCTTCCTATTGTTGCTTCTTGTGCTTTGTTATCATTGTAAAGAAATGCAGTTTATTTTTGAGGAAATGTCTTATAGTCTACAACTTTGCTTAAGCTATTAATTTTATCAATTGGTACTTTTGTTAATTCTCTAGGAAGTTGCAGGCATACCATCATGTTATCAGCAAATAGGGAGAGTTTTAACTCCTCTTTAACTTTATGTCTTTAATTTCTTTCTCTTGTCTTATTGCTATTGCTATAATTTATAGAACTATATGAAATAATAGGAGAATGGGAAATATTGCTTCATTCCTATCTTTACTGGAAAATGTTCTAATGTATCCCTTTGCAAATGATGTTTGCTTTTGGTTTTAGATAGATGCCTTTTATGATATTAGAAAAAGTTTTCAAATTCTATATTTTGTAGAGTTTTTAACATGAAAGTGTATTGTTCTTTGACAAGGAATTTTACTTTATCTATTGGAACAAAATTGTACTTTTGGAAGTTTTATTTTTAATATAATTAATTTGTTGGTGTTTTTCTAATGTTGAACTATCCTTACATCATTGTATACATTACCCTTGGTTGTAATGATTTCTCAGAAAAAAAATTCTCTAGCTTATTTTATGTAATTTTATTTAAGTTTTTGAATCAGTGTCCATTTCTGACATTGATTTTTTCTTTCCCTGGTTTCAGTATTATGACTATATTTGTCTCAAAAAACATTCTGATAGAGAGTATTTTCTTCACACATTTTTTAAATAAATTGTGGAATATGTGCTAATTGTTCTTTAAAGGCTTGATAGGACTCTGCCAATCCATCATGACAGGAGTTTACACACACATGCACACACACACACACACACACACACACACACACAGAGAAAGAGAGAAAGAGAGAAAGAGAGAGAGATAAGTTATTTATAGCTAGATCTATTTCCTTTTATGATATTGAGTTAATTAAGATCTCTATCTGGTCTTCTGGTAATCTGAGTACTTTATGTTTTTGAAAATTTCTCATTTCTTTTATGTTCTCAGTTTTGCTAGCATATAACTATGCATAAAATATAACAATTGTTATTTTTATTTCTTCTGGGTGTTTTTTGATTCCACCTTGCTCATTTCCTATTTTATTGTTTTGAATCTCTGCTCCCTTTTTTTAAAAAATAGACTAGCTAAGGATTTATCAATTTTGTTAGACTTTTTGAACAATCAGCTTTTAGTTTCTTGAACGTTTCTATTTTTTTATTTTCAATGTATCTATTTTCCTTCTGCTTTTTAATATCTCCTCTTTTGTGCCTATTTCAGGTTGGTTTTTGTTGACTTTCTAGTTTTTAAATGCATATTCAATTCATTAAAATCCTTCTTCCTTATTTTGTTATTGTATATTTTTAGGAATATGATATTTCCCCCCGAAGACAGCTTTTGCTGCATCCCAGAAATTTTGTCATGTTGATTCTTTTTCATTTTCTCATAGAGTTATTCATTATTTCTATTTTTTACTGACTCATTATTTAGAATATTTATTGTTAAACTTTACTTTAGATCTGGATCTTTATTTGTCTTACCTGAACCAATTAATATCTTTATTGCATTATTGTCTGTAAAATATGCATTGACTATGTCTGCCTTTCTATCATTATTTGATATATCTTTGCCGTAGTATAGGGCCAATTTTTGTAAAAGTTTAATATGGTACTGAGAAATATGTTTATTCCCTTTCAGTCTCACTTAGGATATGCCATAAGTTTTTTTTAACTCTATTTTCTCCAGTAATTTGTTCACTACCATATTTCCCTCTTATTTCTCTCTGCTTAACATCCATAACCTCTGGGAGACCTATGATCTACAAGGCAATATTGCTAACATTTATCTTGAACCATGATTGAAATCATGTATATTAACCTGAAGAGATATGATACACTGAGAAAGGATACATACTCATTGAAAAGCCTAGAGAAGAGACTTTTTATCAATCCCAAATCCACAGTGGAACGTTCAGTTACTATTTAACACCTACTATGTGTAAGGAATAAAGCAACATAGTATCATGGATAGTGATCTTACCTTAAAGCCAGAAGACCTGGATTCCACCTTTGAAATATGATGGCTGGATAAGTCACAACCTTTCAGTTCCACAGTCAACTTTCTAAGACTAAGATGCAAAGCAGGTGCTGCCATACCTTGGTAGAATGAGTTTTCCCACGAAGAAGTCACTTCCAATTATATAATCATAGGTCTAGTTCCTAACCTTCTCAGTAAGACATTCTACTAGATAAAAGTAAGCAGGGTATGACCTTAAGAAGTATATATTCTCTTAGGATATAATAGCCCACATGATGGTTTGTTTGAAACACAAATAACATTGTATTTGGAATCAAAAGCTCTGGGTGAAAACCCCAGCTCTATCAACACCTATGTGTGCAACCTATAGCAAGTGACAAACTCTCTAGGTTTCATTTTCCTTATCTGTAAAATAAGAATGTTGAATTATAGATTAAAAGGTCTCTTAAAGCTCAAAATCTATGATACTATTTTCCCTAGAATATAAATAGAAAGCACTATATATATGAAATAATCTTATTAGGGGAGAAAGAAAAGAAACATCTTCAGGGGATGAAATTGGAGGATAAGGAATATTGGGAAATGGCTTATGTATGATATACCACTTGAGTTGAGGATTGAAGCAAATTTGGCATTATAAGACACAGAGGAAAGGAGGGGAAATATTCCAGGAATGGTGGGCAACCACTAAAAGACATGGGTATGGAGATAGTTTCATGTATTTACTCTTTTTCCTCATTTTTTTATTCTCCAAATAAACACGTTTTTTTTCCTTTATCATTTTTATACTCACACAATTTTGGACACATATTATTTTGCTGCCCACCCAGAACTTGATTGTCCTTAATGGATGACACTGTTCAGTCATACTTAGAGGGGAAGGTGGCAGCCAGAGAGGGATAGGACGTTAGCTGACTGGGAATCTGTTTGCAGCTTTCTAGTCTCTTCTCATCATCATACCACACAATAGCCCATCAGTCTCCCCTCGGCACATGTTGCTATTTTCCAGCAAGGCATTTTTGTCTCCCGCAGGAAGACAGATTTATTCACGTTAGTGGTATCATAAAAGTGGAACAGCTGGTCACTGCTTCTCACCGTCTCACTTCCCAATATCTTCTGCTTTGTCAGCTGCAAGCCCCATAGATAAATGCTGTGAAAACCAAGGGAATGTGTTGGAGCAGCAATGGCACTAATGAAGACTACATATAGACCTCTTTCTCCAAATAGTATAAGTCTAAAGTTCCAAGAGTATGCTTCCTGGAGCTTTCTTACAAATATGCTCTCTCAAAGTGATAAGTCTAGGATTTAAATAGTATTTCCCGCATTACATAGTATGATTTGTGTCCAACGAGTTCATAAAGTAGATAAATACCAATATAATTGACAATAATAAAAGTTATATAAAGTTCCAAAGTATGATAATCAGTGATGGGATTATTGACATAGATAAATCAGATGAATGCTCCCTTAAATGAACATAGCAAGTCAATAATGAAGTGCAGACCAGAAGAAAGATGCCAGATTTCTAGTGAAATTGTTTATTTTTGATTCTAGCCCAACATCCATAAATTAATTTAATTCTCTAGAAAACTGGGAAGAAGTTGGAGGAGAGTAAAGAGATTATATTCAATATACACAAAATCACATGCCTGATCATCAGTTTTCCTATCAAGACAAAGTCCCATCCATTAGCAGCAATGATCTTAATGGCAATATTAATGACTTGATCAAATTTGTTTGTTTTTTTTTCTGGGGAATTCACATCAGGTTATGGCACTTTATGACTTAAGTAAAAAAAAATACTATTGAACTAAATCTTAATTAAATAATTAGGAGATACAAATTATGTGACCTGGCTATAGACAGCCTTGTATTCTTCTCTCCAGAATCTTATGGCCCATTAAAGAAGACATAACAATTTTATATTTCATCACCAGAAAATTTCCAATAAAAGCAAATACGAATATAATGAGTAATAAGTAAATAAAGTAAAGAGAAGAAGTATATCTGTCAAGTGGTATTGTATAGAAAAAGTAGTAAGGATTATAAAGGGAAACTGTCTTCCTTTCACGAGAAAACTGACCTTGTTTTCATGTTAGCAATATACAATGCTGATGATTCAGGAGAAAGCTAACTCTCTCATGCAATTCTTAGGAAAAAGATAGAGAATTTTGGGCTAGATGATTGAAGAATTATGTGGCTATTTAAATGACTGAAAATTTATATGGAAAAATCATTGTCCTGGGAATCTATCTTTATGTTCTATTCAACATTTTCTTCAATTGCTTGGACAAAGCTATATTTTGCTTGTCAAGTTCTAGATGAGAAGAATCTGGGAGGACCAGCTAACACAATGGATAACAGATTCAGAATTCTAAAATATTAGAAAAGACTAGAAAATTGGACTGAATCAAAGAACACAAAATTTCAGTGATAAATCTTAAGTTTTTCACTCGAATTTAAAAATCACTTCCACAAATCCAAGATGGTAGAGGCATGGTTAGACAGCAGTTCTGAAAAGAGTTCTAATTGTTTTAGTGAACAAAAATGTATGAGTCAGAATAATAATGTAGCCACAGAAATTTATAAATCTTAGATCACTGAAGAAAGGTATAGAATCAGGGTTTTTGAACTCTTTCTTGAACAGATAACCTCTGGGGTACCAGGCTAAGTTCAGGTAATGCATTTTAAGAAGGACATTAATAAGAAAGTTTGTCCAGAGAATAATAGAAATCTTAAGTATAGAAGTTTCAAAGATCATATAAGCCATGTAGTCTGAAGATATAGAAGCTGTGGTCAAGGGAATTTGTAGCTTAATTAAATTTGTAATTCAGAAAGTAAGTGTCTGAACTAGGTTTTCAACCCAGATCCTTTGATTTGAGAACCAATGTTTTTCTCCCAAGGAGCAATCAGCATTGAAAATAGTTTGTAATTTATGTTGTATGAAGATAAAATTAACAAGCAGATTGTTTAACGTGATCAAGATTTTGTAGTAAAAATGATAATTGTCTTCAAGCTTTTGAAGGACTATTAGATGAAGTATTAGATTTTGTGTGCTAAACTCCATTAGGCATAAATAAGAGCAATGAGTCAAGATTTCAAAGGAACCAAAAAGGAACGGGATGGGGGTCATTTGTGAGATACAAAAGAAAAGAACATCCTAACTGTTAGTTATATAAAAGTCATGAAATAACTGTTTTATTTTTAAACCCTTACTTTCCATCTTATAATTAATACTGTGTATTGGTTCCAAGACAGAAGAGTGGTAAGGGCTAGGAAATGGAGTTAAGTGACTTGCCCAGGGTCACACAGTTGGGAAGCCTCTAGCTGAGGCTAGATTTGAACCTAGGACCTCCTGTCTCTAGACCTGGCTCTCAATCCACTAAGTTACCCAACTGCTCACAAAATAACTAATTTTAGAGACATGTTCTACCACTTTAGGTCTTTGAGAAAGGGTTGTATGGCCACTTGTCAGATGTGATATAGAGAAGATAAAAAATACAGGAAGCAGCTAGATAGAGTAGGTAGAGTGCCAGGTCTAGAGTCAGGATGATCTGAGTTTAAGTCAAATCTCAGATACTTACTAAATGTGTGACCCTGCGAAAGTCATTTGAACTCTGCATTAGTTTCTTCATCTATAAAATGGGGATTAAAAATAGCACCTAGCTCCCAAGACTTTTGTTAAAATCAACTTAGATGACTACAAGGAACAAAGCACAGTGTCTAACACATTGAAAGCACTATATAATGTTAGCTATTATAAACTATTATGGTGCAGTCACAATTCTTTGGGTGATTTGTATTGGAATAGATGCCCTCTGAGATGTCTCTCAAATATGAGAGTTTTTGTTCTGAGTTTCTGAAGGACTCTGAAGTCTGTGCTCTAGTTCTTGGATGGTCCAAGCACAAAAGGGCTTTTCCTACCTGCAAAACATGAGCACTTTGACCATAACAAAATAGTAAGGATATCTGCTCTCCTCTCTCATGGCCCTTCTAAAAATCTAATTTTGAAAAAAAAATCTTTTAATCCTCTTTAAAAGTCATCTGTCTGGAACTATGACCTTTGGAAATCAATCTCTAGTTCTCTCTCATCTTACAGTCTTACACTATGATTATCAATGCTTAGCTTACTTTTTTTTTTCAATGCCTGAAGGTGGGAACTATAACTTCTTATGAGAATTATAGTGTGAAGAAAAGACTAATTGGGGAGGGAAGAAAACTTTTGGACCTCACTAATCATTTTGCTCTTTTTTCTGTATTTTCTCAGAGGGGACATAATGCATAGCTCTGTATATACTGGGCAGAGAATTAGGGGAGTATCAATAGTATTAGTAAACTGCAAAAGTAGTCTTTTGGATTGGCGGGTCATTTGAAGACATAACAGGAAACCAACTGCCTAACAGGGATTTTATCCCATTTCAGAGAGTTTTCATAGGTCCTACATTCTGGATCGCTTTCCTGATAGATACAGAATGAATGCTCTAGTCATTCTGTAGTCTCAGGAGATCAAACTGAGACCAAGTTCCAAGCCATTGTTGCAGGCACTTGCTATCAATGAGCCAAATTCCTAAGATAAAGAAATGACAGTTTTCAAATGTCCACATGCATATTTCCCTTGAATCTAAATTTAAAGTCAAGAAGTAGAAAGAAAGGGAGAGGAAAGCAATGGAGTGACTAAGAATATTAATGAATTCCTAGTCACTCATCAAAGCTGATCATCAAAGCATCTGAAAAACGTTGTGTCTACTTGCTGCATGTGAGCCATTCATACTCCCAGATTATAAAGGTCCTTGGGACAGAAAGCTTGTGCTCTTCATTTCCTTTATCTTGCAGCTTATAAGATGTCACACGTCGCTTGGAAATGGCATTAATAACAGAGCATGAACTCATGAATTCACAGTAATAACAAGAAAACCAATACAAATTACTGAATTTGGTAGATTAACGAGAATGCCGAGACATACAATAACCAAATCAGCCTCACTTCATCAAGTGAATGTTCTT
Source organism: Gracilinanus agilis (assembly GCF_016433145.1). Lineage (NCBI taxonomy): Eukaryota > Metazoa > Chordata > Mammalia > Didelphimorphia > Didelphidae > Gracilinanus > Gracilinanus agilis. The sequence goes on from NC_058133.1 coordinate 455,785,844, forward strand.
TGCTGCACAATAACAAAGATAATTGAAGATTGCACTGGAATGGAGCCTAACAGTCTAATAAGTACTTGGCTGTGATTCACTCGCCAATCACAGACTAGGACCTGGCAAGTGCTGATGCCTACGCAATGTCGGGTTTGCACACTCTCCTTATTGTTTATTGATTTCCAATTTAGCAGAGAAGGATATGTTAGAATTCAACAAGAACTATATTGTCAAGGGAGGGACCCAGTAAAGGCTTTGGATTTAACCCAAACTTCCAATATGACTTGAATTCATTTTCTTAATATCTGGGCAATTAAAACACCCAAATTGTGGCAGATGTTTGTGATTTCCAGACTTCTTGGGAAGGTAGATTAAGATAAGAAAAGCTCTTGGGGAAGCAAATGAAGAGGTTCTATAGGAAAGACACTGGCTTGTATGTTCTTTGAAGATATAGTGGCATTAATTAAATTCAACTTACATCAATGAATGTTTATTACTCTCAAAGTATAAGGACCAAGCTCTGTATTATCCTATGAATGAATGAATGAAATATTTGAAAAATACTGTACTAAACACTATAGATACTAAAGAAAATGAAAACTATCTTTTCTTGAGAAGTTTAAAGTCTATTGAGGAAAATAACCAATAAGAAAGGCATATGGGGGATTTAAGAGGAGGAAAAATGGCCCTTGCTCTTGACCATGATGGGAAGAGAAGTAGCCCTATTTTGAGGAAGGAAATGAAGCTCATGCCTCCTGACTTCTGGTCATATAGACCTCTAACTCCCTTATGTACCCTTCACTCAGTGCCCATCTCTGCTGGCCAAATCCTTAACAATGGATTATGCCACAATCCTCCACCTAACCTCTAGCCCACAATCTGAGGTCTTAGTAGGTTTATGATATTCATGTGTTCATGATGTCAGATCAAGGCATGCATAAAGCTTGGTTTAGGTTTTTCATGATACTCAGGGAAAGAATTCCCAATGATTCATCCCTTATTCTTCAGAGAATTATCAGAGAGAAAGTCAAAGGTTCAGTCAGGATGAAGAAGTATTCTTCATATGCCTAGACTATAAATAGCAATGGATTATGTGATCTAGCATTAAAAGGAAACTTTCAGATCATCTAATCCAAACCCCTGATAAGCATTTCCTGAGTACCTACTGTATATGTATATAAAATTACTTAATCTATTACTATGTTCCAGGCTTCTCTCCCCTCCTACATTGTAAGTACCTTGATGACAAAGTGTATGTGTCTTCCATATTTTGTTTTCATATCCCCCAAAATAGCACGTAGTAGTTAGGAATCATTTAATAATTTTTTAAAGAAACAAAAGAGGTATGAAACATACTTACTGTCTTCAATAATCAAAACAGACATTTATAAAGCACCTTAAGGTTCTGAGCACTTGATAGACATTATAAGAATGATGCTTGCAACAACTCTAAAGTAATTACTACTGTGATGTGAGAAAATAGAAACAGAGAGATTCATTGTATTATATATTTAGAGCTAGAAATGACTTTAGAAATCAAACAGTGCAATCTCATTTTATTCCAGATGAGGAAACTGAGGTCTGAAGATGTTAAATGACACTTGTCAAGGATGCATTGTTAGAACAAAAGTAATGAGACAAGAGTTGAACCCAGAGCTTCTCACCCTAAATCTGGTCCTTTTCCTACTGTAGCACAACTTTATTCAGGATCATATAGATATGAAAAGCCTGAAACAGATCTTGAATAGGATATAAGTCTTCTTAACTCCTATTTAATTTTAAAGAATTCAAAATGCTTTAGAGCATTTTCTCCATTTTACCATACTTTTCATTGTTTTCTTTCAAGACATAGATATAACAAAAGAATAAACCTGGCTCTCAAGATTAAATTTAAAAAAATAAAAAATATATGTATATATATATATATATATATATATATTCAATAATGTAATATAAAAATGAATTTTTGATTCAATATTTATTAAGGAAGGCATTAGTGGAGATTGACTACTGCCTCAATGATACTCTATCCTCCTCTTGGATTCTGTGACTAACACTATGCTTTCTTGAATCTCTTCTTATCTTTCTGCCCCTTAAAGTCATTTTTGCTAACTCCTTTTCATCTTTCCACACCCAAAGTAGAAGTAACCCCCATTCCTTGTTTCTTCTTTCTTATACTCCCTCTATCTCTTCTTCTTCTTCTTCTCTCTCTCTCTCCTTCTCTCTCCTTCTTCTTCTTCTTCTTCTTCTTCTTCTTCTTCTTCTTCTTCTTCTTCTAATTCTTCTTCTTCTTTTCTCTGTCTCTCTCTCTTTCTCTCTCTCTGTCTCTCTCTCTCTCTCTCTCTCTCTCTCTCTCTCTCTTTCTCTCTCTCTCTCTCATATAATAATTGCAACCTACTCACAGAAGTGGTAAGGATTAAAAATAGTACTTCTACAGCACTTTTCAAACCATAAAAAGCTATGTGAACCTGATTTTCTTTTGTATTTAGTTCTCTTAATTGTTTGTATCTATCATAACTGGTATAATACCTGTCTCATGGTAGGCATTCAAAATTTTTTTATAGAATTGATTTAGCATTTTAGAACCAAGTTGTAGATTGGGTGATTTAAAGTAGACCATAAGTTCTGTGGGAGTTCAGAAGCAAGAAAGATCATTTAAGGGTTAGAGTAATTAAGGAAAACATTAAGCAAAATTCAAGAATTTAACTGGGCCTTGATATATGGATAACATTTAGACAGATGGAGACAAGAGGAATAATATGGGTAAGGCCATGGGCATAGGAACCAGTCTGGCATATTCCTGGGAAACTGGCTTGTTTAGAGTTCACTAGAAAGTATGGAGCCACATATCAGAGCTTTGGAAAAAATAGTTTATTTAATACTATGGTGAACAGAGAGCTAATAAACATTTTTGAGTAAGACAGTCAAGTGACAATAGTAGTAGGCTAGTATTATGAGGAATAGAAAGCCTGTAAATAGAGAGACCATCTAAGTGATTGTTGCAGTAATTGAGAACTAGTTTAGTTTTATGACAATGAGAATAAATCAGTTAACATATAGTAATTGAGTGTCTACCATGTGATTGGCACCCAATTAGGTCATATAAATATAAAGGGAAAGATACTAGAGATATTTAAAATGTAAGGAATTAAATTAAGGGTTTGACTAACTACATGAGAATTCTAAGATAATACTGTGGTTGCCAATTTAAAAATATTATAGCTCGAGTCAAATTGACTTTTTTTTTAAAACCCGTAACTTCTGTGTATTGTCTCCTAGGTGGAAGAGTGGTAAGGGTGGGCAATGGGGGTCAAGTGACTCTCCCAGGGTCACACAGCTGGGAAGTGTCTGAGGCCGGATTTCAACCCAGGACCTCCCATCTCTAGGCCTGACTCTCAATCCACTGAGCTACCCAGCTGCCCCAAGTCAAATTGACTTTTAATAATTTTATTTACAAAAGGGTAGAAAGAATGAAAGTAGAGAAATGTAAAAGAAGGTAGAGAAGAATTATAGCCTATCACCCTAAATGTTGCTGCTGTCCCCGGCTCAACCCAGGCAGGGTTCATTAATCCCTCAGCCAGAGGACTTGGTATGAATTAAACAAAAGTTCAACTCACAGGGCCTCCTCCAAGAGGGGAGGTCTCTCCAGAACTAATCTCTCCAGAAGCCAGGAAAGGAGGGTCAGCTTCTCACTCACCCAAGCCAGAGCTCCAAAGAAGAAGATCCAGGAGCAGTCTTACCAGAAGCAGTCCTAGGGCCAGAGTTCCAGGTTGAAGTCCCAAGTCAAGCTGCAGTGGCAGTCCAAGATCTTCCAAGCTGAAAATTCAGGCTGAAGACCCCATTGAACAGGAAGTTCAGGGCTTTTATAGTCCTTTTCCCATGTCACTTCCTGTCCCTTCCTCCACTTTACAGGAACCAACTGAAGTCTTTAAATTTGCTAAGTACTGGCCAGGGAGTGGTCAGTCTCTTTTGGAGTTGTCATCTGCTTTAGTAAGTGGCTTTCGGACATCCTCTACTTAGTGCTGAGTAGGGGTGTTTTCAGTTTTTGCTGATTCATTTAAAAACAGGCAAAGGGAGAGTTAATCCTATCTTCACACCAAGAAAAATTAAATGTGTAAAGACATATATGCATCAATATATACTTAAATAATGCATATGCATATACACATTTGTGTGTGTGTGAGTGTATATGAGTGTGAGTGGGGTGTGTGTGTGTGTGTGTGTGTGTGTGTGTGTGTATATAAAATCTAGACTGATCTGGGTTTGACCAATGGAGGCATCTTTGAGTTGCCTTTGGAGCATTTTGAGATTGCCTAAAATGGAGGTGATTTCACCATCTATCATATGGGTGGGGGTAACCTCCTTTAATTGGCTACATGTGTCTTTAAATTTTAGCCAGAGTCAGCCATTTCCTCTCATTTGAACTGAGCTCTACTCCTTCATTCTTTTCTTTTGTACTCTTATGTTGATTCTTATCTGCTGCATCCCCATGGTAAAGATCCCAGTTTACCCACAGCATAGGCTCCATGGGTGAGATTGAAAGGGTTTTTCTTTCCTTATTCCTCCTCTTTCATTCTAACAATGAGAAATAATCCTGGGATTCTGTTTCTGTTCTGTTTTTGTCCTCAGTTCAGTTGTTGATCTACTGGAGCAAGGAGTTTGAGCCATGACAATATTGGAGCCATGATTACAGGCAGTTGGTGAAGCCAGTCAGCTGGACATGAAAACCCTGAGAAACCAGGGTGTCTAGGACTTGAGCCTAAGGGTTATCTGGGGCATGAAAGTAGAACTGTGCTCTAAAGGAACTGAGCTAATCTATGAATCCAGTCCCCTTTTCCTCATCATAAATAGCTTGTACAATGAGAGTGAAGGATTGTGTCTCCCAAGCTTTGGAAGAATAAGTTTGGATTCCTTTTAAAGAAAATATTACTGTGTAAAAGCTTATCTGATTCTTAGTGACTAATAGAACTGGAGTAGAAGGGATCATTCCTTATACTTGGGAGGAACAATATGTTTGGGTACAGGTCCAGTGACAAAGAATATAAACTCCTCCAAATCTGAATCCTCTGAAGAGTAAAGAAATATGACCTATCTAGCTTCCAGATTGCAAGGGAGCAAGAGCTATGGTAGTCTATGAGATTGATCAATAGATAGACCCATACAAACGCACATACATACAAGCATATATATATATACATACATACATATAATCATACACACATGCATGCATGCATACATACATACAAAGATACATAATGTAAGAAGCTAGGCAAGCCAGGAATTTTGGAACTGTGAGAGATGGAACACAGAAGCAGGAGAGGAGAGTGACCCTTGGGTGGATGCAAAGACTTGTGGGAGAAGAACAAACTGAACACTCTACTTTGGGGTTGACAGTGAGGAGGGAGGTGGTTTTGGGGAGACTGTGGGTAAAAGTAAAAATTGGAGAGTTTCCTGAGACCTTTAATGAAGATTGATCATATCATTTGATATCTATTGGTTCCTGATCACACTAGAAATATACAACAGTTTCTTCAGTTTGGCCAAGGGTGTCTGGACTTCTGTGGGGAGCTGACCCCTGGGACCTGCAAAAATTGCCTTGGGCCTTGCCCTTCTACATTCCCTTTAGTTTAGTAACAATTCTAGCTATAGGAGTACTATTTGGGGATTGGGTCTGAGAAGCTGGGATTTGGGGGAATGCAGAAGAATCTCTGCAGGTACCCCCCAGTAAAGGATTGAAAGGGTATTGAGGGTTTACCTTCACCTCTCTTTCCTGGACACTGTCATTCTTTTTTTTTTAAACCCTTAACTTCTGTGTATTGGCTCCTAGGTAGAAGAGTGGTAAGGGTGGGCAATGGGGGTCAAGTGACTTGCCTAGGGTCACACAGCTGGGAAGTGTCTGAGGCCAAATTTGAACCTGGGACCTCCCATCTCTAGGCCTGACTCTCAATCCACTGAGCTACCCAGCCGACCCCCGGACACCTTCATTCTTATATTCCCTTGATTAGTTTGTTCCTGAAATGAAGCCCATCTGTTTGATTTAGTCAGATCAGAGTGAACTGTATCAGTGGGAGACAGAACTTGTGGGTTGAGGGAGGAAGGTTAGCAGACCTCCATTTTCAAACCTGATCCAGCTGGGGATTTCTGGGGGAGGCTTCTGTGTGCACTGCCCAGCATGAACATCCTTTTAAGGTCACACTTGTTTCCCCTGGAGGAGAATACATTCCTCTAACTTGTCTACCTCGGCAGGAACATCTGGGGATCCCCATTTTTCCAAGAAACCACATTTTGTCTCCCTAGTAAGGAAGAGTGGCTATGAGGGAGAAGTGGCCCTTATGCATCAACTCAGGGGATTATCAACTACACCCCATCCTCCTTTTTCCCCCCATTTTTACAATAGATTATCAGTCTATATGATTTATCCATTTTGCTTAGCATGTGGTGATAAAATCTAAATAATGTCTGATCTCTCTTTACTAAGGATGTCCAATTGATTGTATATCTTGCCAAAACCATTTGATTGAATCAGGATATTTTGAAAAAATGACCTTTTAAGGATAAGATTGTTGTTCTGAATCTGAGGTGGAAGGTAAGGGCTATTCACCATGAAACAAGCATGGTGAGCCTAAGAGCTCTAATTGTGCCTAATAAAGTGGGATGTGTCAGGGCAAAGGCCCCTCTTCTGACAAGAAAATTTACTCATTTTCTATCTGCATGAGTCAATATCAGTCTCCACTGACAGAATGCAAACTCTCTGAGGGCAGAGATTTTGTAAGTAAGCTTTTTTTTTTAATATTAATTGATTGATCAACACTTAAACCTGTTAAGCTTAAAGACTTCATTCCCCACAGTGTTAAAAAACAAGAATTGACATAAGAAACAGATTTTCTACTTTCTAAGCATCTAATTAAAATTTCACTTTTTTAAATGTCCACAATAGACCCCGTGTCATAACACGCCTGCAGAAATGCTAAAGCAAAACCAATCTTCATCCTTTCGCTTTCCCCTATCAAAAGGGAAAAACTAGGAAAAATTAAACCCCTGAATACCATGGCTTAAAGTTTTCAGAGAACTCATTGCTGAGCTGGATATATGAGGACTTCAAGATAGTAGAGTTGGAAGGACTCAGAACCACTGAATAGCTAGATTCCAAGAAAAGTTGCAAACAGTTTGATGTCAAAATCTCAGGTCTCCAGAGGATGTCCCAGGGGATCTGAGATGCTTTAAATTTTTATTTATAATTTAGATGACATTTTACATGGCAATATTACCAAATTTTCAGGTGACAAAAATCCGAGAGGGATAGCTAAGTCTCACTAAGGATCAGAGTCCGAGAAGATCATGGCATTCTAGAACATGAGGCTGAATTTAATAAAACAAACATAAATTAAAACTTCTAAACCTGGGTTGAAAAGATTAACTTTTAAAGTACAACATTAGGGAGACATAGTTAGAAAGCAGTTTGTCTGATGAGGATCTGTGGGGTTTAATGGTCTCTAAGGTCAGTATCAGTCAATAGCAGCTTGATATGGCAGCCGACTAAACGAATAAGATCTTGGGCTATGGTTAGACAGTCATAGCTTTCAAACATAAAGTATTGGTTATTTCATTGCACCCTGGTGTGTTTAGGAATACTATGATTTCAAAAGGACATTGCTAAGCAGGTAGCATGCATTGCAGGACAACCTGGATATGATGGTTCTTAAGCTGATGCCATATGACATCAGTTTAAAGGAATTAATAAAAAAAGAATATATTCTCCTGAGACTGATAATACTTTCAAACATTTAAAGGGCTTTTCTATCATTTGGAAGGAAACTTAGGCCTATTCTGTTTGACCTCGGAATGTAAATCAAGGGGAAATTATCAGATGTAGAAAGATATATTTAGGCTTAGTGTCAGAAAAAATTAAAAACAAAGTCCCAAATATTAGTTGTCCAAAATTGAAATAAAATGTTTCAGAAGGCCATAGTTCCCCCTCTCACTGGAAGAATTCAATGGAATGGAATGGAATGGAATTAGATGGCTAAAGTCTTAAAACTTGGAAAAAATGTTTGATTCTGTGATTGTGTGAGAGCCCTTTCATTTGTCATTTATCTCAGATTTGTTCCTCTTGCTGTAGTGATGAGAAAACCTTTGCAAGTACTAATGCCTAGAAACTAAATATCTTCATGTTCAGCACACATACTAGAAAATATGTGCTCTTACTTAATATCATCTGATCAAGAAGGACCAAACAGAAGATTTTGAACCTACTACTCTTAGGATTATATAGTTTAGCCTCTAACATGGAGTCACTCTTCTCTAGAAATTTATGTGATATTGACTCTTGATCTAAGGATTTGTCTCTTAATGCAGCCTCTGTTGAAAAATTCTCCATTTTATTCCCAGATCTTTTCACCTTTGTGTTTGTATGTGTATTATATTTTCAGTATAACTACTTGTGTTCTTTGATCCATGTTTTTCTAAATGTGGAGATTCTCCTTCTTGTCTACTAGATGCTGGGAGTGAAATGGGAAAAGTACTAATAATCTCAAGAAACTCATCCTTCTTTGTATAAGCAATGTATAGAGTTGGTCTCTTAAGTATAGCTCTAATTTTAATGCTGAGACCTGCTCTTAATATAGTTTAGAGACTGAATTAAAGATGCTGTACATAAAGAACTCCTAAATTTTACTAAATTCCTATCTGCTCTATGGCCATAGCTCAGACAAAAAGCTTCCCATAGGCATGATTCAAATACTGATGGATGTTCTCTTAGCTTTTGAACTGTGCTGTTTAACATTTTCAAATTCCCATCCTGTACAATCCCTGAAGCTAAATACAGCATTACTTCCATCCAGTCCCTTTTGCCCTGGACTTTGAAAGGAAAATCTCCACTTATAGAATGGGATATCATGATGAATAAAATGGTAACCACTTCATCTTCTGACATATTGGTCAGAATTTTTTTCATAATCAAAATTTAATAAACCATAGATACTGAAGTTCCAGCTAAAAACTTCCTAAATTATTGCAAGCACAGTGAATATTCTCAAAGGACTCATTTGCAAATCACTTTACCCCTCAGGACCTCAGTTTCCTTGGCTTTGAAAAGTTTGATTTGAATCTATGAATTTTTCTGCATAAAAAGCCCCCTCTACTAAAGCTGTTCTATAGTTTATAGTTTTAGAGACTTGCCTGGGACACTAAGGAGTTTAACTTTCTCAGGGTTACACAGTCATTGTGTCAAAGGCAGTATTTAAACTTAAGTCTTCACAATTCTGAAGTCAACTCTCAATTGATTAGAACATGTTACCTCCATAGCTAAAAATGAGAGGATATGGAATTAGAGGATCTCTTCACTCCTTTTCAGGTCAAACTCTAGAAACTAGACTATCCTCAGAAACCTTTTTGACACTTCTTTTTTCCATCTTTCTTTATGTGCTTTATGTCACCCAAGGCCAGAATGTATCTCTTTCAGATGATGCTGAGATTTGGTCCTTTTTCTACAATCCCAATGTTGGCCCTTCAGTTCAGGATTTTATCACCTGGGCTAAAACGGATTACTGGATTGCAAGAACCTCCTAAATTGTTTCCATTGATTCCAGTCTTTTCTCTTTCAATCCTTTAAGACCTTGGATAAATAACATAACAACTTTAGACCAAAATTTCTTTACTTGTAGAAAAAAAAAGTGGTTGGATTACATGTTGCCCAAGGTTAAAAATCAATCTCTCTATCTTACTAGATCAATGGTGGGGCACCTCTCAGGAGGTAAACATGAGAGTTTTGTTTCTAAACATATTAATAGTCCTTGTTTGTGGAATAGCCTTTTCCCTGCTCTTTGCCTAACCAAGTTCTACCTAGGCTACCTTCTAATGAGCCTCCCTAATGATTGCAGGCCCCTCACTTATGATCTCTTATTGCCTTTATCATTCATTCTACAATGATTAATAGTTCGTTTTTCTTTTCAATTCTGTGCTTTTTGTATTTGTCTGATCTACTTCCTTTTATTCTCTTTCTAATCCATATACCACACAGATGTTAAATTAATGTTCCTAAAACGCAACTCTGACTATCCCTCCTCACTTATCTTCACATTCATGTATATACACACTCACTTTAATTTCTTTTAGTCCATTTTTATTTAGAGTATTTAAAGTATTGTATATAATTTTTAATTTTTAAAATTTTATTTAAAATATTTAATTTTATTTAAATTATTTATTTAAAGTGCAGTAAACTCCTACTTACTTTCATAGTCTTCTTCCATATTATTCCCTTTCATAAACTCTCTGTTCTAGGAAAACTGGCCTGTTATGTATTCTCTATACAGAACATGGGGCAGAGGTGATTCAGTGAATAGACATCAATACATGTGGATAGCTTGTGCAGAAAGCCACAAAAATGAGAGCTCAAATATGCTATTTGGCTAAAATGTACAGGAGTTGAGAGAGCATCATACATCATAAGCCTAAAATAATAAAATGGCAACAGACTAAAAATCATTTTACATACCAAGTAGGGAAGTTTGTAAATTTTCCTAGAGAATAAAGGGAACCCTTAAAGCTCCTTGGGCAGGGAAACTCCATGATAAGGACTTTGATTTAGAAATATTAATTTAGCAGCTATTTAGAGGATAGGTTGGAGAGGAGAGACATTGAATAGTGGGTTACCAATTATGAGGTGATTTGGGTAGGCAGTGTAAAAAAGTACTGCAGGCCTAAATTAGGAAAATTGTATCATGAGTGGAAAGGAGATGAATATGAGAGACTTTTTGGAGGTAACACTGGTAATGCTTAGTAATTTATTAAGGAGTGTGAGAGTGAATATGGGGAGAATGAGAATGAAGAATGCCCTCAAGAGAAAAAGGAATGTTTGGAGCCCCTCTAGTGACAGAATAATGATCTGAATCTTTATTATGATCTAAATAAGTCTTTTGACTTTGAATCCACAATACCATGTTCTCTTAGACTGCTACCTTGTGGTAGAGGGATATGCTTAGCTTAATGAAATTATGAGCTAGACTGTACCAGGCTACCAAAGATACATATCATAATGAAGAGTTTTGATGAAAGGTGTTCCAATGTAGAAGGAAATGGCACTTTTTCCTTCTACCTTCTACCTTCTAAAAACACACCAGTATCTTTGCCAAGAAAACTCTGTGGACTAAGGTCCATAAGGTCACAATGAGATGGACGTGCTAAATGATTGAACAAACAAAATACTATAGCAATTCCCAAATCCTATCTATTTGCAATTCAAGCAAAAAAAAATTTTTGGGTTCCGGGTTAAGATGGCGGCAGAGTAAGAAGCAGCTCTTAACCTCTCCTGACCAAAACACACAAAACTCCTCAAGGGGACATAAAAACAAGTCCAGACGAACGGAGGAACCCCCACAACAGGGCACAGCGTGGAAGGTACGTGGAATCGAGGCATTTCCATGCTATAAAGGGGTGAAACAGCCCTCATGAAAACGCGGGCTGAGCAACCACCCCACCCCCACCCCCTCCACACACAACATCTATAGCTCCGAAGCCAGCTAAAAAGAAATAGAGCAAGTTTGGGGCACCCATCAAGTCATTGGCAGCTCCGGGGCCTGTTCCTGAGAGCAGCAAGACTTAGGACCCCATTAAGCCAAAAAACGCAGGCAAAATCTGAACATGGGAGCAGGACGCTGGGCGCAGAGCGCAGGCTGAGAGCGCAGGCACTGTGGAGACATGGGTGGAGGCAGACACAGCCAGGAACTAAAGCCTAAGTGGGGAACCAGTGTGGACGGGTATACAACTGTGGAAGCAGCGCCCTGAGACTTGTAAAGGAACCTCCTGCAGAGGATCAAGCAAGGGGGTCGACTAGGGGGCTTGACCTTGGAAAAAACCAGAACTCAGACCTCAGGTACCAATAGACCGCGGACAGACACTGAGCGCGAGGATAAACCTGAGAAGCTGCTGGGCTAATGATGGCTACCCAACCTCAGGAAACTCAGAAGAGAAAGAATAACAACAAGAAAAAGAAGCCCTTAACACTCGACAACTTTTACACAGAGAAAATCCAGACAACCAAGCAAACAGAGGAGGAGAACAAACAAGCATCCGGACCCTCCTCAAATAAGGAAAACTCCTCACAAGCTATGGAAGAGTTCAAAACTGAGATTTTGAGGAAAATGGAAGAGATCTGGCAAGAAAATAACTATTTAAAAGGTAGAATCATGCAATTGGAAAGTGAGGCTCAGAAATTGAACACCAGAAATGACCAGATTGAAAAGGAATACCAGAAGATTATGGCCCAAAACCAGAAGATTATGGCCGAAAACCGAAAGATTATAGCAGAAAATCAATCCCTAAAGGCTAGAATTGAGCAAGTAGAAACTAATGATCTCTCAAGACAACAAGAACAAATAAAACAAAGCCAAAAGACTGAAAAAATAGAAGGAAATATGAAATATCTCAATGAGAGAGTGACAGACCAAGAAAACCGGTCTAGAAGAGACAATTTGAGAATAATCGGTCTTCCAGAAAAACCAGAAATTAATAGAAACCTGGACTCCATACTAACAGAAATAATTCAGCAAAATTGCCCTGAAGTCCTACAACAAGAGGGCAATATAGACAATGAAAGGATTCATAGAACACCTGCGGTATTCGATCAAGAAAGGAAAACACCAAGAAATATCATTGCAAAATTCAAGAGTTTCCAAGCAAAAGAAAAAATCTTACAAGAAGCCAGAAAGAAACAATTCAAATATCAAGGAGCACCAATCAGGATCACACAGGATCTGGCAGCCTCAACGCTAAAAGACCGCAAGGCTTGGAATACAATATTCAGAAAGGCAAGAGAGCTGGGCCTGCAACCACGGATCAACTACCCATCAAAATTGACTATATATTTCCAGGGGAAAGTATGGGCATTCAACAAAATTGAAGAATTCCAGGTATTTGCACAGAAAAGACCAGGGCTAAATGTAAAGTTTGACATCGAACCACAAAAATCAAGAGACACCTAAAAAGGTAAATAAGATACAGAGGGGAAAGAAAGAAAACTTATAATTTTTAAATTTGCCTTTTTAAGGGCCTCAGTGAGATCTAATTATCTGTATTCCTTTGTAGAGAAATGTTATGTTTAATTC
>NC_058133.1:455818918-455866766 GCF_016433145.1 Gracilinanus agilis
GGAAAGGAAAGGAAAGGAAAGGAAAGGAAAGGAAAGGAAAGGAAAGGAAAGGAAAGGAAAGGAAAGGAAAGGACAGAGGGAGGGAGGAAAGAGAAGAGAAGGGACTAATTAATTTCAGTTAAATAAATGACATCTAGACATATTTTGTTCCTCTATAATATTAGGTGGTGACTTGATTACTTCTGTGGCAATGTGACCTCCCAAAGTGGGAGGTTTGCTAGAGCATAATGCCCTGAAGACATTAGACACCTAATAATTATTGGTGTAATGAAAATGATTGTATGACAAAATAAGCAGTTCGCTGTCAGAGGAAAAGTATTGAATTAAAAGAGTAAAATTCAGTCTTAAAATGCTTATAATCTGTGTGATCTTAGTCAAGACATTTAGCTATTTAGCCTTTCTATGCCTCAGTTTCCAGGTTGGACTAGTTGAATTTTAAGGTCCCTTTAAGATCTACATTTATGATGCTATGATCCACCAGACTTTGTTTTGAATTTTTATTCCAACATATACTACCTTTGTAGTAAGTGACCACGAGCAGGTAAATCGACCTCTGTAAACTTAAATTTCTTAATTTTTCTAAGAGAGATAATAACATTAATAAGAGCAACAACAACAAAATAATAAATCATATTAGTTGCGTGTAAAATGAGAGAGGAGTGGCAGGGCAAGAAAGACAGAGGAGTTGGTACTGTTGGCATGATGGATAGAACATCAGGCTTCAGACATATACTAGTGTAATCCTGGGCAAGTCATTTAGCTTTGTTTGCCTCGGGTTCCTTAACTGTAAATAGAGCTGGAGAAGAAAATGGCAACCACTCCAGTATCTTTGCCAGGAAAATACCAAATGGAATAATACAGAGTCAGAAATGACTGAACAACAATGTTGCCAACTAAAATTCCATGTTTCTCTTTTTTTGAATTGTTTTCCATTACCCCATTTTACATGTGAACATATTTCATCTCTATAACAAGACTATGAATTCTATCAGTTCAAGGTCAGCATCTTAGATTTGTAGCCTCCTCAAAACTTTGCATATTATCTTAGCCATTGAAGAAGCCCAATAAATACAGAGTGTCTATTTAATCCTGTTTCCTCTTTCCAACTGAGAGATGGACATCTTGAATTTCACATTTTCTTTCGTTGGCAACACCATTCCTGCCATTATTTAAATTGACAATTCTGGGGATCTTTTCCTTAAAGCTAATTTTATCACAAAAGTACAGATTCAAAGAATTTGAGAGTTGGAAGAGACTTTATCAATGATCTAGTCCAAATCATACCTACAAAGGCTTTCCACAATAATATATTCAAGAAATGGTTAGCCAGATTCTGTTTCAAGCTCTCCAGTGAGGGAGAATCAATTAACTTCTAGAACTCAATGCACTTGCATAGCCCTAACTGCTAGGAAGTTTTTCATTTGTTTTGCTTTTCCATGACGCCAAACTTATATCTGCTTTTTCAAAACTAGTACCCATTGTTCTTGCTTTTTATTCTGAGGTCTAAGAGAATAAAATGATTTCTACTTCTACCACAGAGCTCTTCAAAGACTTGAACACAGCTCTCATGTCCCTTTCCCCAAATTCTTTTCTCCAGGCTAAGCATCCCGCTTCCTTTAGTCTATCCTTATGTGTTATTGTCTCATGATTCATTAGCATCTTGGTTGCCCTCCTCTGAATACTCTCCAGTTCATCAGTGACTAGCTAAAAATATATTACCCAGAACTGAATATAACATTCCTGGGGTGATCTGACTAAGGGAAAGTACAGCGACATTATCACTGCCTTATTTTGGGGAATCTTGACTCCTTAAATTCACCTTACAATAATAAATATGTATGTGTACAGACACACACACACATACACATATATATATAATCATAAGATGTATATATACACACAATTTATATACATATACACACTTTATTCTCTCTCTAAATATTATATATGTATTCATATATACATATATCTATGTTAGCTACCATATTATGCTGCTAATTCAATTGAGTTTGCTGCCCACTAAAATCCCCAGACCATTTTGAGACTAGGGACTGTCTAGCCATGCATTTCTGAAGTCTGCACTTTTTAAGTTGAATTCCTGAATCTAAGTGTAATACTTTTACCTTTACCTCTATTGCATTTCGTATTATTAGACTCAGACAAATGCCTTAGCCTGTCAAGAACTTTGGGGATCTTGATTCTGTCATCCGGTGTATTAGCAAGGCCTCCCATCCTGATGATATCTGCAAATCCAATGAGCTTGCCTTCTATTCCTCTATCCAAGTCATCAATAAAAATGTGAAATAGCACAGGGCCAGGCTCAGTAGGGCACTCTGCTGGAGACTTCCTGTCAAGTTATCATTGAATCATTAATGACAATGTTCTGAGTCCAGCCTTTCAACTAGGTCTGATTCTATTTAATTGAATTACCATCTGGTCTATATCTCTCCATCTATTCCATAAAACTAGAGTGAAAATATTAAATAATTTCTTAAAATTTAGAAAAATCATATCCACATCATTTACCTTAGCGCCTATGTGACTACATGACTTTAAAAAATTTTTAATATGTATTGATTTATTTACATTAAATTTCCTTGGTTACATTAAAATTCCTGGGTATCTTGCCCCTTTTTTCACCTCCCTGCATGATAAAAGGCATCAAAACCCCAAAAAGTATATGTAAATTATATCTTTCATGTTTCTATATATCAGTTCTTTCTCTGTGGGTGGACATTCACAAGTCACTCTTCAAATATTAGTTTTGAAGTTGCAAATAATGTTCTCTTGGCTCAATCTACTTTTTCCTTTTAAAAAAAGAATTGATTTTTTTATCTTATACCTTTATTTCATGACTGGTCCCTATTCTTCCTCTCCCCTGGAAAGTCATGCATTGTACCAAAGTATTAAAAAAGAGAGAACAAAGAGCCATTCAGCAAGACTATTCAACACATAAACCAAGTGTTATAGTATATGCAAGCTCACATATCCATAATTCCCACATCCTTTGCAAACAAGGAAAGGAGTTGTACTTTCTCCTCTTTTCCTTGGGGCCAATATTGTTTAATATATACATACACAATATATAAAATACATATACATATGTATGTACATGTTTTATATATGTACATATCGCACAGTGATTTTATTGCCCTTCTTTCCATTTAAATTATTATGGCCATTCTGAGCACTTTTTCCATTTCTGCTTATTTTCATTAATTCATGTCTTCCCATGCTTCTAGGTATTCTCCATATTCCTCATTGATTACAGTGCTACATGATTCCATTGTTTTCAAAAACCACAAAGTGTTTAGTCAGTCCCCAATCAATAAACATGTATTTGTTTCCACTCCTTTGCTGCTACCAAAAGTAATATTATAAATATTTTGACAGAGCTTTTTGGTCCTCAGATTTCATTTTCTCAGAGTATATTCTTAGCAGTGGATTCTGCATCTAAAGGAATAGTTCCTGTATTTAATTATCTTATTTAAAACATCAGTATGTCACCATTTTCGCAATTCTTCAATTTTTTTCTTTTGACATAGTGAAGAATAGAATACTGAAATGTCTAAGTAAGTTCAAATTTTCCCTCCATTGAATTGGATCGCAGTGACCATCTAAGGTAAACAGTAGCTAAACAATATAAGTGATAAGCCGTCATCTATAATCTGTTTAAAAATATCTGATGGAGAGCAAATGATCTCCCAAGGCAAGCTACACTGATCAAATTGTCCAAATACTTCCTTTGATGTTTAAAACCTCATGAAATAAAGGAATATTCCCCACATACACCAATAAAGGGAGAGAAATCAGACCACTGAATAGAGAACTGAGACTATGAAACTTAGATTATGAAACAGTTGAGTAAAGCAAAAAACTCAGAGCTAGAATAATTTTCAGATTGGACTATACCAAAAAATTTGCCAGATACTATTTTTAAATTGTCATTTATCTTATATACATATGTTTTACTTCCCTCATGTAAATTTCCAGAACCTTATTCAATTTTGGGGAAAATAGACATGAAAGGCCAAGAAATGACCAACATATCTTCTAATACATTACTATTAAATTCTAGTTTTCCATAAGATGTTTTAGCTGCCAGAAGTCTGTTATCTTTTTATCTGGGATGTAATTGTCTTAATGTTTTCCATCTAGACCTATTAGCATGGGGGTATAGAGTTTAGCTTGGGATAAGTGCTAGAATTGCACATCTGTATCTCAATTATGGGAGTTAGTGCCACAGTGGATAGAGTCTCAATTCTGGAGCCAGAAAACTAATTTTCCTGAGTTCAAATTTGACCTCAGAAACTTACTGCCATGTGAACCTGAACATGTCACATAACTTAATTGTCTTCAGCCTCATCATCTGAAAAAAAAGTGAGTTTAAGAAGGAAATAACAGACCATTCCAGCATCTTAGCCAAGAAAATCCTAAATGATGTCATGATAAATCAGACATGACTAAAACAGCTGAACAAAACCTACAACACCTCCACTTATATATACAGATTCATGGGAGCAGAATTTAAACCAGAACTCTTTGCTGGAAATTCTAGTCAAACTGACCCAAACCATTGATGTCTTAGACTGGGATACATGGCAGTCTGAGAAAGTGACAGCAACAAGATGGAGAAGTTTACAGCTCACTCATGAGGTTTCAAGGTAGTCCTTTCTTATCTTCCCAAGTGTTCATAAATGTGTCCATGAAAAAAAATGTCTCTTCAAAAGAAGGACAGCTATACAGGTGATTTACTGTCATGTTTTTTGTTTATGTGATAATGTCCTTGTGTTGCCCATAGTCAAATTCCATATTATTTATTTGTTACAGGGCTAGGCAATGGGGGTCAAGTGACTTTCCCAGGGTCACACAGCTGGGAAGTGTCTGAGGCCAGACTTGAACCTAGGACCTCCTGTCTCGAGGCATGGCTCTCAATCGACTGAGCAATCCAGCTGCCCCCTAAATTCCATATTATTTAAAAACCAGGACACAGGTAAATGACATCAGCAAGACAGTGTATGATAAACCCAAAGAGCCCAACTTTTGGGACATGAATCCACTATTTGACAAAAATTGCTGGAAAATTTGGAAAACAATATGGGAGAGATTAGGTTTAGATCAACATCTCACACCCTACACCAAGATAAATTCAGAATGGGTGAACGACTTGAATATAAAGAGGGAAACTATAAATAAGTTAAGTGAACACAGAATAGTATACTTGTCAGATCTCTGGGAAAGGAAAGATTTTAAAACCAAGCAAGAGTTAGAGAAAATTACAAAATGTAAACTAAATGGTTTTGATTATATTAAACTAAAAAGCTTTTGTACAAACAAAAACAATGTAGTCACAATAAGAAGGGAAGCAACGAATTGGGAAAAAATCTTTATAATGAAAAACTCTGACAGGGGTCTAATTACTCAAATATACAAGGAGTTAAATCAATTGTATAAAAAATCAAGCCATTCCCCAATTGATAAATGGGCAAGAGACATGAATAGGCGATTTTCAGGTAAAGAAATCAAAAGTATAAGTAAGAACATGAGAAAGTGTTCTAAATCTCTAATAATTAGAGAAATGGAAATCAAAACAACTCTGAGGTATCACCTCACACCTAGCAGATTGGCTAAAATGAAAGAAGGGGAGAGTAATGAATGCTGGAGGGGATGTGGCAAAATTGGGACATTAATGCATTGTTGGTGGAGTTGTGAACTGATCAACCATTCTGGCTGGCAATTTGGAACTATGCTCAAAGGGCTATAAAAGACTTCCTGCCCTTTGATCCAGCCATACCATTGTTGGGTTTGTACCCCAAAGAGATCATTAATAAACAGACTTGCACGAAAATATTTATAGTTGCACTTTTTTGGTGGCAAAAAACTGGAAAAGGAGGGTATGTCCTTCAATTGGGGAATGGCTGAACAAATTGTGGCATATGCTGGTGATGGAATACTATTGCCCTCAAAGGAATAATAAACTGGAGGAGTTCCAGGTGAACTGGAAAGACCTCCAGGAAATGATGCAGAGCGAAAGGAGCAGAGTCAGAAGAACATTGTACACAGAGACTGATATAATATGGTAAAATTCGAATACAATGGACTTCTGTACCAGCAGCAATGCAATGACACAGGACAGTTCTGAGGGATTTATGGTAAAGAACGGTACCCACATTCAGAGGAAGAACTGCAGGAGAGGAAACATATAAGAAAAACAACTGCTTGAATGCATGGGTTGAGGTGGACATGATTGGGGAATGTAGACTTGAAACTACCACACCAATGCAACTATCAACAATTTGGAAATAGGTCTTGATCAATGACACATGTTAAAACCAGTGGAAATGTGCATCAGCCATGGGTGGGGGGGAGAGCGGGGGGTGAAGGAGAAAGTAGGAGCATGAATCATGTAACCATGTTAAAAACAAATATTAATAAATGTCAAAAAATAAATAAATAGCAACCACATACAAAAAAAAAAAAAAACAGGACACAAACTACATACAACTGAGAATCTGAGAAGTAATTTTGTGTCTTGGAGATTTGATGACACAGTCACATATCTGATCCTTCACAATTGAGTTCCAGCAGCTCACATCACTGGCAAGCAGCAAAATTTTTCTTCAGAGATGATAACCTCACCCTTCCCTATTACATAATTTCTAAATGTCTTTTTTTAATGGCATTTCCTTCATATGCCAAGATTTGAAAATTAAATCGATAAAACATTTCGCTTTCCTAAGATGTTTTAGTAGTTCATTAACTACAATAATTATTTTCACATGAAAGAAGAGAGAGGAGACAGAAAAAAAGAGACAGAGATAGAGAGAGATTGTATGCGCAAGATGTTGTCTGAGGGCAAATGAGCTACATTCATCTTTTAATCATCCCAGCAAGGCAGACAATGAGGAACCAATTCTAAGGACTCAAATATCAGTCACCTCTCTATCTTCACTAATGGATGTCCCAGCTATGGGGAGGATAGATGAATTCAAATGACTTCATGCAAAAAGAGTATATGGTTGTTCATTATCAGTTGTTCTAATGTTCTTAGAAATCACTTCAAAGAAACAAACAAAATGAAGACTCACTGGGGGTGGAGGGAATCCTATACTTTATTTTCAACACTAAGTAGCCTCTTTCCTACTATTAGAACCCAAAGCTGCTGAAGCCAACTCCTAATGCATTACTTGGAAATTGTCAAATGTTACAAATCAGAACTTAATATATTATTCTCTTGATTGTCTATATGTGAGAAAGTGTTGAAGAAAGTGCTAATGATGCACGTTAAACGTAAAAGTGTTTTCTGGGAGAGTCAGTTATTAAACATTTCCCAATATACCTCTGGCCTAATTCATTCTTCTGATTGACCACTACTCAGAAGAAAGAAAATCATTACTCTAAAGATAGCTAGTCCCTCTTTCTTTTGCTGCCAGTTTCACTTCCCCAGAACTGGGTAATTGAGTATTGTAGTTTTCAAAGTTTTCTCTTTGGGTCCTGCTATTCTTCATGTTGTATACAATGAGAAGACTAATACTAAGAAGAAATGATATTAATATTCCAAAACTTCATTGGATTCTACTCTCATCCACATGATTACTTGCTCTACCAGTGCAGACCACAATCCATTAATATTCATCCCGGCAACTTTTGTCAGTGTCTCCTCCCCTCCACAACAAAAATAACAATCTTCCATGACCTATCTATCCTATTCCTATTACTCTTTTAGTGCTTTCTGGGTAACAACACAGCTTTCCATATAACTGTCTTCTGATGTCTCATGGGAGCATAGAAATGACCCCTGAGTTTTAAATTTAAGGCAATGTCAGTAGAAGACAAATTTGGATTGCTTTATCAAGCTAAAAATGATTTGAATATTGTATTAAAAATAAACTACCTACTTTTAAAGGATGAGCCAAATTAAAAATAGAGAGACTAATCACCAGCAGATGGCCCAGTGGGTGAAACTGGTGGAAACTTCCCCAGAGAATGAACATGACCAATTTGTACCTTGTTTGACATCGGGAAATTTTGATTTTAAGCTAGTTGAGATTTCCAAGGACAAACTCTTATTAGGAGCCATCTTTTATATAAAGTATGTAAAATACTGGTTAATATACCATTGTATCCATGCATCCCTTTCTCTGTATATATCTCTCTCTGCTCTTACTTTCTCTCACTGTCTCTCTCTTTGTATCTCACTATCTTTATGTCTCTCTCTTATTTTCCCTCTGACTCTATCTCCCTTTGTGTATCTCAATTTGTCTCCTTTACTCTGTATGTATGTCTCAATGTTCCCCTCTACCATTTCCTCCTTCACAAGAAATTTAAGAAACTTTGTGTCAGAAATATATGGTCAGGGGGCAGATAGCTGGCTTAGTGGATTGAGAGACAGGCCTAGAGACAGGAAGTCCTGGGTTCAAATATGACCTCAGATAATTTCTAACTAGGTGACTCTGGGCAAGTCACTTAACCCCCATTTCCCATCTCTTACCACTCTTCTGCCCTGGAACCAACAGATAGTATTGATAGTATTGATTCAAGACAGATGTGGTAAAGATCAAAAAATAAGAAGGAAAAGAAGCATATGGCCACCAGTATTTCTCAAGCCCATTTGTCCTAGGAGGAGAATTCTTGAAATCTAGGGACTATATGACTTTTAGTATTTGTGTCCTTTTACTCATATTCAGGGAAACTGAGATATTGGCTTACACAAGTGTATTGGGAAATTTTTCCCTGATTAACTCCAGATGGAGTTAACAATTCAGTAAGTGTTTTGTGTTTCTCCCATAGGGGTAAAAAAAAAGTGTTATACTACAGGGGCAGAATAAGTCATACATCCTGAGATATAATCAATGTGTTGATGGGGTTTAATTTTGCTGTATTCATTTGTTACAAGGCATGTTTCTATTGAGAGTCACTGGGAAGTGATAACTATTCTAAAGAAACCATCAATAATCTTTTATTTTACTCTTAAAGAAATACAGTGAATAACAATGTCTTCCTCTGATTTTTATCTTTTTTTTTCCTTGTTTGGTGTTGATTTGGACCTTTCCTCTGACCAATCAATGATCTTACTGCACTCAGAGACTGATTGGGAAATGTCTCCCATACTGCTAATTAATTGTTTCCTCTCTGTTAAGATAAAGTCAATGATGATGTCAATAGAAGAAACATTCAGAATAGATGGTAACATCAGCAAGCATTTAAAAGCAAAAATTTCTTTAAATAATTTGAAAATCAGGATGTGGAGAACTGTATGTGTCTGAAAATAGAATATTATTTGGTTTACTGCCTGACTAAAACTAGGCTAGACCATAAAACTTATTATTCAAATTCATAAGGCTGAACCACAGATAATCAGGACCACATTTCAGGAAGCAAGACTTTGTCATTGGTATACTATCCCGGAATCTTGATCAAGCCAACTTTAGAGGACCAAAAAATACTGTATAACTACTGACCTCTTTGTTCTTTTTGTTCATAAATACTAATTCCTTTGGGATTCCTTTGCATTCTTCTACATCCTTAATTAAAGAGGAAATGTATTTTAAAATCATAGTTAGGTTAAATTCTTATGCATGCAAATGCTTTATTCTCTTGTTTTTGAAATAACAAAAATGTATGAATCAAAGTTCAGTATATCTGAAAAGAAGATAAGAAGCAGGCACACATGGGTGAAATATATAATTTTACTCCACTACCACAAAGATTAGTTGCGAGTATAAACCAAGAAGTGGGCTGATGAGGAGGGGAGAAGGAAGAAGTCCATTATTATTAAATTAAATTTTTGGAAGGTTTTTTTGTTATTCATTTAAATATGTGCACAAATTAATATAAAAGAATATATAAAGAAATTAGGGTTTTAAAAAATGAATAAAAATATGTGCACAAAATGATGCAGTCTGTGATCTCATAGAGCTTTTAAGTTACTTGGGGAAGACAAGGAGAAGAGAGAAGCAGGGTGTACCTGTACACAAATAACATGTAGTATTATATTAATAGGGGGGAAAAACTCAACAACTTCCCTTTCGTCTTACAATCAATACTATAGGTTTCAAGGCAGAAGAGCTATAAGGGCAAGGCAGTTGGAGGTGAGTGATTTTCCCAGATCACACAGCTAGGAAGTGTCTGAGGGAAAGTTTGAACCTCCTATCTCCAGGCTCAGCTCTCTATCCACTGAGACAATTGACTGCCCTGTCAGTATTGTATTAAGGAGCTATCTGCCTTGTAGCAATACAGATGAGTTCTCACTTAATCTCACTGAACCTCATGGGAAGTAGCATTAAATGTTTCAGGAATGATGGTATGTGTATTACTTCACTTGTAAGATCTCATAGGGGAACTGGGTTTTATGATACAAATTTTCAAATCAAACCTATAAGGTTATTGTTATTATGATCTCTTTTAGAGCAGCGGAAACATTACTTTAAGACAGTAAGTCCCATTGGATCAGCAGCTGTAGAAGGAAGGAAGGAAATCCCTTTAATAAATATTTTCTCATTTGATCCTCACAACAACCTTAGGAGAAAAGTGGTATTATCTTCATCCCAAATTTGTAGTTGAAGAAACTTGGGCAGAAAGAGGATGAGTGACTTGTCCAGGGCATTTGAGGTGATATTTGAATTCAGGTCTTCCTGAATCAAAGCACTGTAATCACTTTGCTGTCAGCTGCCTCGAGGAGCAAAATAATGAGGCTACAGCTCTGAGAAGCTGTGATTGTAAGAAAGCTGGCAATACAGGAAAGAAAGACCTATTTGGGAAAATAAATAAATAAAGAAGCACAATTCCTAATTATTTTCCAGAATGGTTGTACTATTCCACAGATCCACCAATGTTCTAATCATTCCATAACCCCACCAACATTATTGATATTTTTAATACCTTTGTCAATTAGTAGCAGAGTATAAGGGAAACTTCAAGGTTGTTTTGACTTTCATTTCTCTTTTTACCAGTCATTTAGATTAGTTTCTTTTGTGCTGAATACATTGTAATTCTTTTGAGAACTAATTTTTTTTTCACATCAACAGACTGCTTAACTATTGGGAAATGGCTAATAGTTACATATGTGTGTGTGTGTGTGTTGAAAAGATTAAAATAAGAAAAACTCTTTTTATATTATTAACTTTATTAAAGTAAGAAAAACTGGAGTTTCCCCCAGCTGAAATTAACTAACTCCAAGCCACTCTGAATCTCTTTCAATTCAAGTTCCCTCCTAGGTGGGGGATTGGTCCTTATATAGACCAATCTCATGCCTGGAAGTAGGGGGTGTGGTCTCTCCCTAGCACAGGATTGGTTCATTCAGGACCAATCCCACACCAGGAAGTAAGGGGGAGGGACTCCTGGGGCATGCTGGTGAATGTAGTTTCCCCAGCCATAACACTTCAAAACCCACATTTTAGATATGTAACTGTGTGTGTGTGTGTGTGTGTATGTGTATGTGTGTGTGTGTGTGTGTGTAACTCATGTCTATCACCCACTCAAATGAAATGTGACAATAACCTGAAGTATCCATTAGCTGCTTTAACATTTTATTCTGTGGAAGGTTAAGAACAAGTCTTGGTATGGTGGGGAAAGACTCTTACCAAAGTCTAAACCAAAAATGCCAAGATCCAGCCTTGATACATAGAGTTATGACAGGATAAAGAAGATAGAGCTGTCACAGAAAAGATGGATCCAGGATTTGTCTAGGACCAAAGAGTCTATTCTCAAGGTTTGTCTAGCATCAAAGAGGGGGACAATCGGTTTGATTTGCTGATCAAAAGTCTATTCATGAAAGAGCCATGTTGGCTGGGATGTAGGTCCTACAGCTGTTTTTCATTACTCAGAGCTGACATGGTTGGTCTGAGTTGACCTGAGGTTTGGTCAGTAATAGATTGATAGCAACAGAGCTCCCCTTGAGTGCACACATGCAAAGGACTGTTGCCATGCCAAGCTCACAAGACATCTTTATTGGTTGAGATATGCTCAGAAGCTAGTTTTGGACCTGGAGCTGCTAGGTCTGGACCTGGGGAGTATGATAACTCAGGAAAAAGAAAGGCATTAGCAAGGGCTAAATTTTAGGGTCTTGAAACTAATAATTGCAATATACATTAAGGTATAATCAATGGACTGATTTATTTCCTTTTCCTGTATGTATTTGTTGGTAGGCATGTTTCTATTTAGGAGGGTCAAGTGTGTGTGAATATTTGCCTGCAAACACACACATATATGTGCACATATGTATGTATATAGACATAACATAGATGTGTTTAAATATACAGCTTTCTCCTATGGCTCTGTATACACAGGGGCCACATCCCAATAAATTGTCTCAGCAGGTGAGATAAACCAGGTTGAAAGTTAATAAAAGTCCTCAGATCCATTGGTGAGTTAGACGAGTGACTATCTCAGACAAGTGAAAACTTCTGCTGGCAGAAAGGGCAGATGAGAACAATTTGTTTAATTGTACATGAAAATCGCAGAAGCAGGACCTGTGCAGTACTTACAGCTTGGTTAGCTATCAAAGAAGGCAAAATCATCCACTGCATCCAGGGCCATTAACAGTGATCTTGACTTTGGTCTTGTCATTAGACTTCAATGAGGTTGAAAGAGTGAGGCTGATAACTTTGTGAAACTGTGATGTGCTTGAATCCAAATTTTTTCACAAGTCAAAAAACAGCACTATGGATATTATTTTGGTTCTCTTTGAGTATGAAAGACAACAAGCAATCAACTATATGTATGGACACTCAGGTACATGTATGTGTGTCTATATAAATGTGTACAAATATTATACAAACTGTTGTACCAAAATGACCTTTTGTGTGGATGGCTTTACACAAATAGGTATACAAATCTTTTGGTAATCCATATCCCATGTTCTTTCTTAGCTCCAAATTTATCCTTCCATTTCTGGATATCTGAGTCTACATGAACTTTCTCTAGATCATCAGAATCAATAGATGTTAAATTATCTGAATTAACTGTTGGTAATGGTGTAAATAGTATTTTAACCAATGTTAATGGTGGTTTTCTTACTGGTAGTAGTAATTTAACTAGTGTTGGTAATAATTTGATTAAGATTGATGATGGTTAATATGGTGTTGATAATAATTTGATTAGTGTTGTATATGGTGTTAGAAGTTCTAGTAATTTTGGAATTAAGAAGAATACTAGAAATTGTAATTTGATTAAGGATAATTTGATTGTAAATAAGAACAATGATACCAGAATAAAGGTGAAAAGGAACAATGGTTTAAAATCCTGGGAAAATTCTGTAATTCTTTACGATGTTAACTTGGATGGGCAGGAAATAGCTGAGCTTTGTTCTGATGTTACTGTTTTAGCTCCTGTGTTGGAAACTTTCCAACCTCCCAATAGTACTGAACCATATATATGTGTCTGTGACTATTGGAGACCAGATTTATGACCTTCTTGTGGACACGGGGGCCAGTAAATCCATTTTGCAAAGCTCTCCTGAGAAATGTAGGGCTGTTGGAACAATGGATGTTGTTGGTGCTACAGGTGTGACTCAGAAAGTAGCTAAATTGCAACCAAAAATGGTGACCCTAGGACCCTTTTCAGTGGAACATGCATTTTTCTGTGTTCCAGAATGTCCTATGAATCTTTTGGGAAGAGATTTGTTGTGTAAAGTACGGGCTACTATCCAATGTACTGAATCTGGTGATATTTCTTTGCATCTCCCAGAGGAATCTTTGAAGGCCTTTCCATTGCTTTTCTTAGATTCCAGCAGTACAGAGGATGACTTAGGTACTATCTATCCAATACCTGAGGATATACCTAAGGATTTGTGGTCAAAATCATCTACAGATGATTTTGCTAAATCAGCTTCTCCAGTCAGGGTGAGGACAAAGGAAGGACCAGTTCCTTGTGTGCCTCAATATCCCTTGACTAAGGAGACAATAGATGGTATTCATCTGATTATTGAGTCCTTAATCCAACAAGGGATAATAATGCCATGCTTTTCTGGGTACAATACACCGATTTTGCCTATAAAGAAGCCAAAATCAGATGAAAATGGCCGACCTATTTACCAATTTATTCAAGATCTAAGAGCAGTAAATGATTATGTCATCAAGACACATCCAGTTGTTCCGAGTCCAGCTTCTATAATTTCTTCCATTCCAAGTCAGGCTAGATATTTCACCGTGGTAGATTTATGTTCTGCGTTTTTCTCGATACCAATTCACGAGGATTCTCAAAATATCTTTGCTTTCACTTGGGAGAAAATTTAGTGGATGTGGACTCGTCTCCCACAAGGGTATACTGATACACCTTCTCAGTTCTCTCAAATTGTAAATCGAGATCTAAAAACTATTAAATTTAAAGAGAGTAAATTGGTGCATTTTGTGGATGATATTCTTTTGGCATCCCCAAATGCAAAGGTGTGTCTTAGGGACAGCAAGATTCTTTTGATTGAATTATATAAATGAGGACATAAAATCTCCAAAGCAAAATTACAATTCTTTTGCCCAGGATGCAATATCTCAGATTCTTGTTGTCAGAGGGTTCCAGAAGTATTACACAAAAGAGAATAGCTGACATACAAAAATTGAGTGCACCTAAAACTAAAAAACAACTTAGAGCTATTCTTGGAACTACTGGTTTCTGTGGACAGTGGATTCCTGGATATAGTGGGATCACTAAGTGTTTAACAGATCTGACCAGGAATACAGAACCAGAATCTCTGAAACTAAAGCCTGAACATCAATTAGCCTTGGATAAGCTGAAAGAAGCCATTCTATCTGCACCTGCCTTAGGAATCCCAGACTTTGAGAAATCTTTTCAGCTGTTTGTCAACGAAACAAAGGGTATAGCTTCTGGTGTGTTGACATAGACTCTTGGACAAAGTTATCTTCCAATTGGGTATTAAAGCTGTCAATTAGATCCAATGGCTGCTGGGACAGTACCCTGTCTAAGGGAGGGGGGGTAGCAGAAGCAGCTGTGTTAGTCCAGAAGTCAGCTGATCTAGTTTTGAGATGTCCTTTGACTGTCTATTGTTCACATCAGATAGAAGTACTAATGAGGAAGTTTTGTACTCAAGCATATTCAGACCAAAGAATAGCTAAGTATGAAATTATTCTCTTAGGTAGTGAGAACATCCAGTTAAAGAGATGTAGCATACTTAATCTAGCTAATCTTCTTCCTGATTTGCCAAAGAACAGTGAGCCATTGCATGAATGTGTTGAGGTAGTAGATCTTGTGGATATACCTAGGATGGATTCAAAAGACACTCCACTTGAAAATCCAGATTGGGTGTTATTCATGGATGGATCATCATATTTATGTAATGGAATCAGATGTACTGGTGCTGCAGTTGTCACAGAATTTGAGACACTGTAGTATGGCTCATTACCTAGTAATCTTAGTGCTCAGGGTGCTGAATTGGTGGCATTGAAGCAAGCATGTCTTCTAGCTGAAGGTAAAAGTGTGAATATTTACACGGACTCTCAATATGCATTTTCTGTTTGCCATGCAATAGGAACGATCTGGAAACAAGGAGGTTTTATTACTGCATCGGGAAAACCAATAGCTCATGCAGGAATAATAACTGACTTGTTGGAAGCAATCCAGAAGCCAAAACAGCTGGCAGTAATTCATTGTCAGAGTCATAGTTGAGGTAGAGATTCAGTCTCTGAAAGAAATCACAGAGCTGATATCACTGCGAAGTATGCAGCCCAGAATGCTCCAATTTATGTAATGAATTTAACATCTATTGATTCTGATGATCTAGAGAAAGCTTATGTAAACTCAGATATCCAGAAATGGAAGGATAAATTTGGAGCTAGGAAAGAACATGGGATATGGATTACTGATACAGGAAGACTGTTGTTACCAAAAGATTTGTATACCTATTTGCCTCAAACCATCCACACAAAAGGTCATTTTCATACACAAGCTGTTGTGGATTCTATCAGGAGACAATGGATTGCTCCTGGAATAAGTACTGTTGCAAATAAGATCTGTAATAGCTGTCCAGTCTGGCAAAAGTTCAATCAAAGTGCATTCAGAAAGAAAGGTTTGGGTGGTAGGCCTTTAGCATATTGTGCATTTGAGCGTTTACAGATTGATTTTATCTGTATGCCTAAAGCTGGAAGATACAAGTATTGTCTTGTGATAGTTGATAGACTAACTAAATGGCCTGAAGCTTTTCCATCAAATACCAATACAGCTAGTTTTATGGTGAAAGTGTTACTCAAGGAAATTGTGCCTAGATTTGGTGTACCTTTAACCATAGATTCAGATAAAGGATCTCCTTTCACTCAGGATATCCTTAGAAGAGTCTATGAGAATCTAGGAATAACACCTAAATATCATGTTCCTTATCACCCGCAAAGTTCAGGTCAGGTGGAGTGTATGAATAGGGAACTCAAGACTATGGTTAGAAACTCTATGCTGTAACTCATCTTAAATGGCCAGAGATTCTTCCCATAGCTTTGTTTTACCTGCGCCCAAGGTCAAGAGCAGATCTACATATATCATCCTTTGAGATGCTCTTTGGACATGCTCCACTACAAGCAAAAACTTGTAAGGCTGTTTATGCATCACTTTTAAGAGGTGATTGCCAAATTGCTTCATATTTAAGTGCTTTACAGCAGAGGCTAAGAGAAAATTACAAGATATGGGAGCATTAATACAATCTGGTCCATTGGATTATTCTCTTCATAATTTTCAACCAGGTGATATGGTCTATGTGAAAAATTTTGCCAGAACATCAGCAACAGAACAAAATTGGGTAGGTCCTTATACAATTGTATTAGTTTCACCATCTTCTTTGAAAGTTTTAGGTAGAGATTCGTGGTATCACTGTTCTCATGTTAAATTAGCACATGGAATAGATAATGAAACTGTAGAGATTGTTAATAATGAAGAAGAAGAAGAAGAAGAAGAAGAAGAAGAAGAAGAAGAAGAAGAAGAAGAAGAAGAAGAGATTGTGTAATTTGAGATCTTCAGTCAATTAGAGTCTACAGTCAGAAAGTTCAGTAAGGAGAGGATCATTCCAGCAGAAGAGGACGTTCAATGGAAGAGTTCGTGGATGAAGAGGATTCAGGATTCAGGATTTATGGACTTCGTATTAAGACTGATGGACTTATGAATTGAACTGATAAAAACTTCATTTTCAAGGATTTTCTTAAAGAAGAGTATTAATCATGGACAATTTTGGATTGAATGGTTTGGAAGTATTTTGGGTAATGTAAATAGTGTCACAAATACTCATGTGCATCCAACATTGCACATAAAACTATCAAGAGCTTTGATGGAGAAGAGGAGAAGAGGAAAAATGGAGAGGAGAGAAGACTTCCTAGAGGAATGGAACATCATAAGGAGAAAGGAGATCTGCAGGAGATCTGGAGTTTTGGTAGGTATCATGCATCCATCAGTAACATGTTGCAACACAATATAGCAAAGAAACAACATAACAAATCAGATACATACACCACAAACATGTTAGGATACATTGTGTTCCTTATGGAATGAAATAATGTATAAATACTAACAAAATTAGAATTAGCTATGGGATAAGTAAGTACTAACAAGAGATGGTTAGTTACTAAGAAAGATTAGCTAGTTGTTTAGGTAGATATAGCTAGACTAATATACTAATACCAAAGGGTTAGTTTAGAATAGTTTAGTGAAATGGATATAGTATTAGATTAGATTAGAGGATAAGATAAGGTACTAATGTACATTATAGTGCAGATAAAACAAACATAACAAAATTGCATTAAATGAAGAACATATAATATATTACTGATCACATATCACAAATAATATAAATAGTTGTGTAAACAGTATGTGTATATTGTAAATTGTATTATAGTGTAAGTATTGTATATATGTAAAGGGTGTACATATGTATATTTGATATGTACATATTATGTGTACCTGCATGTATATATGTATATCATACATGCATATATAATATATTGTATGCATGTATCATGTGTATATATGTGTATAAATGTAAATTCTGTGAATACTTTGATATAATTGAGTTGCAAACATTTAAATGTAATTTTCATAAGGGAGTTTGATGTTTTGTTTTAATTTTGATGTAAAGACTTATGCAATGTTGTGTAAAAATGTATTTTCCAAAATGGTTTGCATTTCTTAGTTGGTAGGATATATCTGTATTAGAATAGGAGTTATGCTTGATGTTTGTTTTGACTTTTGTGTTGATATTTCATATTTTCTGTTGATTTTGTTGGAAATTTTGCATTGTTACTTTTTGCTTTATGCTTTGAACTATATAACTGTTCAATGTATTTATCCTTTTACCTTTCCATGTTGAAATCCCTAGTGTGAGGTACAGTAGGATAGTGTTAGATAGAATAGAGTTTGTGTACGTTGTTTGTTATTTTGTGTTAGAATTTTAGTCTAGTTTGTAGTGCACAAATACCAAAATTTTATTAATTTTGGCTTTGTGCAAAGGGGGGAACTGTGGTGAGGAAGATTAGTTAGTAATTAATTAAGTATTAATGTTGGACCTAGCAGGAAGGGCTGGAGCATTCCAAGATGGAATGAAGGAGCAGGAAGTGGGCTTGTGCTCTGAGAGAGACTCCATTATTGGTTGGCACAAACTGTTGCTAACCCTGGGAGATCTCAGAGTTAAGGACACCCTGCATCCTGTTTCCCTGGGATCCTGAGTGGTGGTGGCTTCCAGCAAGTGGACAAGACCTGCAGAGCTGTACCAAGTGGAGGAGGGGTTTGAGATCTGGTGGACAGCATCTCAAGCCACTCTCTCTACTTGGGGACCTTGGACCGCCTTGGCTTTTGGCATCCTGTGATCATCTGTGGATTACTGTGAGAACCCTCAAAGCCCACCTCAGCCCCTTTAGCTGTGCTAGTCAAACCTGGCTGGAACCAGGTTTGAAGCAGACTTCCCAGTGACCCCTGCACTGCTCCTTTGGGCCCTGCCTGCTTAGGACACTAAGATTAGAGAAGTTAAGTCCTCCTCTTGCCCTATGGTTTTGCCATTTAGGTTTTAGTGTAGAATCCCCTATCCCATCCTTTTAGTTTCTTATAATTAAACTGTTTAAAACTTTTACCTTGCCTGTTGGTTCCAAAGACCCTGGCCTAGGGTAAGCAGAGTGACAGGCCAACTGCCATTCTTGATTCTTGGTCTCCCTATCCTGGTTAGTCCTGTCTCTCCTTCAACCCAGTGTGTGTACCCACAAACCATTAGGACACATTTACATCCATGGTGCCCCACATCTCTTTTACAAAACAAAACACAGATATTATATATGTACTTTGCATATGAATACACATATAAACAGATGTGTTCATATATAAAGCATGTATTTGATTCTACACATCTTGTATATTTTTACAGTTAATTAATGGCCAACTGTCCTATAATTCTTATTTCTATGTTGTTTCTGCTAATCTTTCTGTTATTCAGCTTTGCCCACATAAATGTATATATATGTGTACATATATAATATTTGTATGTACATATATATATATAATTTTAGCGAAAGGAGGGAAGTACTTCACAGAATTATAGGACAGGTTACGAATGTATCCTGATGCATTATATACTTTAATTTTAACCTACATTATGTATGGAAAATAAACAAGATAATAAATCAAGCCTGAATGTCCCAGGACATGTCAATGTAAAAGGAGGGTTCTAAAAAGATTCCCTACTTGGACCTTGGAAAGTTAAGAGACTGATTTTTCAGCCATACTTCTTATAGAAGAAGGGAAGATCAGGAGATGTTTCAAATGAATCAATGTTAAAAAAAATTCATTTACAAAAGTGGTGAGAGTTTGAGTGCTGCTGAAACAAGAAGGGAAATTGTAGCCATAACAGCTTGTAGAGGTAGAGAGACAACCACAATTCCTTGATATAGCCAACCTCTGAACCTAAGCAGCTTCACCCTTGAGCCAATTAGGGAAAGACCCTGGGAAAAAAGACTCTAATCACTTGATTTAAGACCAAACAAAGCCAATAGAGAATGACAGTGGCTAACTCAGAGACTGAAAATGAATCTGATGAAATTTCTACCTCCCTGTTCTTCTCCTTGTTTTGGCTCTTTCACTATTTTCTTTAAGATTTCATTCATTTCATGTATATATGTGTATATAGGTTGGGGTAAAGAGATATGGGTAAGTGGATGAGTATCATTGAAGAAAATAACAGAATGAACTAAATTATGGTTGATTGAGGATTTGAGGATTACTAGATAAGGACCAGAAATTAGTTAAAGTGGTTCCATTGATATATATATATATATATATATGCATATACACACACATATCCTTATATAGCTTACTCTGCACCACTCTGAATTTTCCTAGACACAAAATGAATCAACATCATTCTGATGGAGAAGATATGATTGGTAGAAAGTGAAGAAATCTCTTAGGTAAAGCAATAGCCTCAGATGAAATGTTTTCTTTCCTAAGTCTATCAACCAGATTTGTGGAGCCTCTGTTAACATATCTAACAAGGGTTTTAGTCAGGGTCTTTCTCCAATCACATGTCTACTGCACCACCCCGCTTTTCCAGAAAATTATATTCTTTCCATTTGTGGAGGAGGCAAGACACACATATCTGAAACAAGGTAGTCTGGAAGCAAATATCAAGCCATGATTTTGATTCTATGGATAATTTCCATAAAACACGTGGAATTTCTAAGAATTGTCTGAAGCTGAGATGCTTTTGCCAAAGGCACAACTCTTGTGATTTTAAGTATAACCCACAACTTCCTCCATTTAAAGGTCTCATACCAAAGGTCCCCAAAACATTATACTATAACCTCAAATATTCTGCGACAAAAGACCCCAACATCTCACCTCTCCCAAAATCTTGCCTAATATATAAAGCTGAGAGTACATTTACTAGAGGGATTTTCCTCCTGCAAATAAAATCAGTGTTTGATATGTGGTTATGGAGAGAGAGAGAGAGAGAGAGAGAGAGAGAGAGAGAGAGAGAGAGAGAGAATGAAGAAATAAAAGTACGCTTCTTCAGAGGCCACCAAGGATTAGTTTAATGATTTGGGTGGATTTTAGATTGCCTCCTGAGAGAAGGGAAGGTTAAAAGATACATTTTGCTAAATATTTAAACTCCTTGACCTTTTTTTCCATAGATAGCAATGATTAAGAACATGAGCTACCTAAACAGTTGTAGCTTGCTTAAAAATGCATTATATGTATGTAAAACACATCCTTTTATAAATTCAGGAGTATTATATGCACATAATTTGTGCTGTGTGTATGTAGACAAAATAGCACTTTAAACCTGCTACTGAGGCATTTCTAAACATATTTATTAAGCTCTCTATGATTCTTGCTCCTTCATATGCAATAGGTTTGGTAGGTAAATTTTGCAAAGTGACAAAGCCAATTGTCTCTTTACGACCTCTCCATTTAATATAAGACATGAAGCTATCCTACCAAATAAATCATAATACTAAGTCCCTTATTGGTTCTATGCGTATGTTTTAATTATATTGGTTGCTTGGGGAGAGTAGTAACTTCTTATCTTTGAATTTGTGTTCTGGGAACTTGTGTAGCCATTGATTACTTGGCATCTGATATTGCCATCACAGACTGTCAAACACAGAGGCAGCTCATGAGCAGGAGGTTTGGGGCAGTACCAGATACTAAATATAGCATCTGATCATTCCTTCCATCACATAAGCCTCCTAGCACAATGAATGAGACATTACAAGAAATCTGTCAAATGAAGAGGCAACAAAGTCATCTCTTGATATGTCTGAAGAGACTTAATTCAGATCCATTGATGAAGAAATTTTGGAAACAAACACACACATAATATCCTTGCCAAATATGCATTAATCATTTCACAAGGGTGAAAGAGCACATTTGAGGATGAAACTAAAATAACAAAATAAGAATTTAAAAGGTAAAATATTCTGAAAACCTATCAAGTTTATAAAATTGGGCTGGTTTCCTCTCAAGGAAAACTTTTCAAGGAGTGGTGGGTGTTCCTGCCTAAAGCTCAAAAAGATCATCTGAAATAATCAGTCTGGTATCTTCTTTTCCCCTGCCCCTGTAAGAGAAGGCTTCTTTGCCATGCACCTTACCTTCTATTGCGCAGTTCTAACAAAGATAGCATCCTTTTCTAAGTGGATGCTTATAAATCTCTCCCCCTCCCATCCACACAACTAAGATAAACCAGAGCCCTTTTTCTCTTTCATCTGCAGGTTCAGTGCCCTCTTCCCAAATATAGTAGACATGAGGGTACCATCTGCCCTAGTATTACTCACTAAGATCATTTGGGCTTTATCATCTGCCCAGATATTTTTCCCTCTGGATCCCTGAGAATTGCCATCTGACCTACACCCTAAAGACTTCTAATCTTGTCATCTCTTATTCTCCACCTTAAGAACTACTTCCCACCACCCAGAAACTGAACAATTTCATATGTATTGTTTTGTATTGATTTTTATGTATGTATTATTTATTGTATTATGTATTATATACATTATGTATGTATTATGTATTGTATTTTTATGTATTGATTAGATTGGGAGATTCTGGAGAACTAGAACTCTCTTTTTTTCTACCTCTATCTCTACCCTTTCATGGATAAACTCTCTGAGATTGTCCTCTACAATTAGTGTCTTGTCTTCCTTTCTTCTCACTCTCTTCTTCACTGCAATCTAGTTTCTAAATTCATCATTCTACTTAAACTGTTCTTTACACAGAGACCAATAATTTGCAAACTGCCATATCTAATAACCTTTTCTCAGTCTTCTGGGAGGAGATGATATGATCAGACCTGGGCTTTAGGAAACTCAACTTGACAGCTGAAAAGAGTTTTGACTAAAGTGGGAAAAGGAGGCAAGGAGGCAAACCATCAAGTTCTTTCATTAATCTAGTAATGAGGGCCAGGATTAGGAGGGTCACAGTATTATAAGAGAGACAAGGATGCTTATAAGTGGTGTTATGAAGGTAGAAATGACAATATTTGGAAACAGATATGGGAACTGAGAGAGAATAAGAAAACAAGAATGACACACAAGTTGTTTATTTATTATTTTATCATTGTGATCAATACTTAGCATAGTACCTGGCACAATGATAAAAAAATTGACTGCATGGGAAGATAGTGGTACCCTCAGAAGTTAAGAATAAATGAGAATTTAGGGAGGAAGATATTGAGTTTAATTTTAGACATGTTGAATTTAAGATGTTTGCAATACATGCAGATCAAGATGTTCAATATGCTCTTGAAAATATGATGTTGTGGGTCAGAATAGAAGGTTGGGTTACATAAAGAGATATGAGAATCATATTCATAGAGATGATAATTGAATCCATGGAAGTAGATGAGATCATCAAGTGAAATCCTATGGAACCAAAAGAGAAGAGGTCCCAGAAGAGAAGCCTGAAGGATATTCAGTTTATGGGCATTGCCAAAATGAAGATCCAGCAAAAGGGAACTTGGCCTAAGCCATTGGATAGACAAGAAATGAACCATGTTGCCTTACCAAATATTTGAAATCTCTAAGTTACATGGAATGAAAAGCTTTCAAAACATAAAGACATAGAAAAAATAATAATATAAAAATAAGATACACTCCATACATCCTTCTCATTCTATCTGCTACTGGAATTAAGATGTTGTCAGTGAGGCTGCAATAGGTGACTTTATACATTGATACTCTTGCTCAGTTAGAAAAGGCCGCCATTTTATTCACCTGTGTAATAGATTTGCAGAGTATCAAATATATAAATATGACAAGACGATGATTTATCACAAAGGTGTTTGTATCTAAATTCCACAAAAACATGAAAAAACATAGGAATAATAATTATAATTATTTTATATATTCCTCCAAAATTACATTTTTGAACATATATTTTCATTTTCTCAAAGATTCTGTGAAATAATGTACTTGCTATCAAATGGCACCTGCTATAAGTCTTTCCTTATCTCCCTAGCTTCCTAGTTTAAGTACTCTTTTCTTGTACAAATTTCCTTGCATAACTCTACCTCAAACATGTAATAAGGATGTTCTAGTCCTCCTTTCAACTAGATTGAATATTTTCCTCCAGAATTACATTTTTAAACATATATATTTATTTTCTCAAAGACTATGGGAAATAATGTAATTACTATCAAATTTTATAGAAACTAGAGGATCAGTTCTGGTGCTGTGATTTTATTGATATAAAATATTCCCAGTACAGAAACTCCTTTTATCAATATGCATTGGCAGCTATTTCACAATTTAAAATTTTGGATTTTTCCTCCAACATGGAGAAGTCTTTACTTTATCAGGTTGATAAAAGCTAGTATTTTTCAAAAGAAAGACTTGAACTCATCTTCCTGACTCCAAACTTGTTCTTTATCTTGTATGTAATGTTGTCCTTCTCATATCTGAGAGATGATTAAACATTTCTTGGAAATAATTGATTTCTATTTTATTAATTAGGAAATGGAAACTCAAGGAAGGGAAGGGATTTGACCTAGGTCACACCATAATAGGGATTGTAAATGAAATTTCCATTAAAGTTTTCTGACAGTCTTCTATCTTTCCTACTCCTATCCCCCTACTACTATTACTAAAAATTGTACAAAATGCCCACTTTCATATTAATCAATTTATTAAGCTAGTAAGGTGCTTAAGGGAATGAAGACAAGACAGGAGAATGCGGGGATAGATAGGATGGATATAGAATGAGATTTCATTCAAAGATTAAGTGACTCTAAACAGTAAGAGATATTTCAAGGTTATTGGGCACTAGAAAACAAAGCATATGTAAAAGGGTATGTGGCAATGTTCAGAAGAAGAACTTTTAATGTTTTACAAGTTTGTTTGAGTTAACTTTAATAAAG
Source organism: Gracilinanus agilis (assembly GCF_016433145.1). Lineage (NCBI taxonomy): Eukaryota > Metazoa > Chordata > Mammalia > Didelphimorphia > Didelphidae > Gracilinanus > Gracilinanus agilis. The sequence goes on from NC_058133.1 coordinate 455,843,739, forward strand.
ATGCTCAACATGTCAAATAATCTCTTATACATTTTGCAGTTGTTTTTCCCAAAACTGGAAAAGTTCCAGATGACATCTTAAAAACAAAAATGAAAAACAAAACCTTTATCACAATGAGATTTTGCCCCTTCTAGCAAGTAGTTGTAATTCATGCTTATTTCAGTTTTAGATGTTTCTTTGCTTCTGAATATAGATGCTGAGACAGAAAGATTCTAAGGGACTGCAATGGATTTCAACCAAAAAATAATGACAGGTTATATACATCCCTGTCTTGATTTTCAGAACTTCACTTGCTATAGAGAGTGATAGTCACAAAATAGGCTAGTTTGACAACTGAGTCATTTTTTTCCTTCATTTGAAATAATTGTAATATGGAACTAGGCCTTCTCTTTATGAAATAAAACTTCTCAGTCAAGCTCCATTTCCCTCATCCTCAGAATGTTCAAAATGTCCACATCCAGAAGTATAAAATCCTTCCACTTTATTACTAATTTATATACTGTCAACTCTCCATTATTAACATGCTGACTTGCTATTCTTAAAATTAGCCAAACCTTTGGCTGCTCCTCTCCAATAATAATGTAGGCACTTATTCCATGGTTGGTTAGTATTAGCCAGAAAGCAGGAATGGGGAGAGAGGAGGTAAAACCCAAATCAGTCAATTTTTAAAGAAAAATATGTCTCTAATAAAATACTTTATTGCAGAGGTTATTGACAAGGATATCTACAATGAAATTAATTACATTTATATATGAGTTTTTTCCTTTTTAAGGAGGTATTTTTTAAATTATTTCATTTAATTTATTAAATATTCCAAATTACATTTTAAAAAATTAACAATTTTTTAAATGTAAAGTTAAACATTCCCTCCCTCCCAGGTCTCCACCTCCTTGAGAAGGCAAACAATTTAATATCAATTATGCCTGAGAAGTCATGCAAAACATATTTCCATATTAACCATGTAGCAAAAGAAAACATATAAAAAGGATGAAGCAAAAAAAAGTATGCTTTATATAGCATTTGAGTTCATTAGTTCTCTCTCTAGCAGCAGATAGCATTTTTCATTGTAGGAACTTTCGAACTATCCTAGCTCATTGTCTTGATCAGAGTAGCTAAGTCTTTCATAACTGATCATCCTTTTAATACTGCTATTATTGCATACAATGTTCTCATTCACCTCACTTCACTTTACATGAGTTTGTGTCTCTATTTTTTTCAGAAACCATCCTACTCCCTCATTTCTTATAGTACAACAGTATTCATCACAATCATATGCCATAACTTGTTCAATCATTCCTAAATTGTTGGATATTGCTTCAGTTTCCAATATTTGCTTCCAAAAAGAAAAAAAAAAGAGCTGCCATAAATATTTTTGTACAGATAGGTCTTTTTCCCTTTTCTTTGTATCTTTGGGATACAGACCTAGATGTGGTATTGCTTTTTCAAAGAGTATAATTTTATACCCCTTTGAGTACAGATCCAAATTATTCTCCAGAGTTGTTGGATTAGATCACAACTCTACCAACAATAAATTATTGTCCCCATTTTCCCATATCCCCTCTAGGGTTTGTCATTTTCCTTTTCAATTATCTTAATCAATCTGATAGAAATGAGGTGGGATCTCAAAGTTGTTTAATTTGCACTTCCGTAATCCATAGTGATTTAGAGCATTGCTTTTCTTTTGTAGCTTTGATTTCTTCTTCTGAAAATCGTCTGTTCATATCCATTGATTATTAATCAACTGGGAAATGGCTTACATTTTTATACATTTGAGAAATGAAGTCATTATCAGAAAGAATTTCTATATTTTTTCCAAATCTCTTGTTTTCCTTCTAATTTTTGCTGTATTAGTTTGGGTTCTTTAAAAACGTTTTAATTTCATGCAATCAAAATTGTCCATTTTACTTCCCATGAGCACCTTTTTCTCCTGTTTGGTCATAAATTCTTCTCTTATCCATAGATCTGACAGGTTCATATTTTCATGTTCTCCTAATTTACTTTGATATCAACATTTATGTCTAAATCATGTACCAAGTTTGATTGTATGTTGGTATATAATGTGAAATGCTGATTTATGCTTATTTTCTGAATCCACTTTTCCAAAATTTTTTTTTATCAAATAGTGAGTTCTTTTCCCAAATGTTTTAAACTTTGTGGTTATCCAACACTAGATTGGAAACTACTAAAATGATGGAACATTTTATATTCTGCAACTTCGATGAAGTTGTTAATTATTTTTAAATTGATTCTATAAGATTTTCAAGATATTTCATCCTGCCATTTACAAAGACTGATAATTGTGTTTCCTAGACGTCTATTTTTATTCCTTTAATTTGTTCTTGTCTTATTGCTATATTTAGGATTTGTAATACAATATTGAATAATAGTAATCATAATTGACATTCTTAATTCTCCACAGATCTCAATGGATGGCTTCAAGTTTATCTCCTTTTCATATATTGCTTGCTCTTAGTTTTAGATAGATTAAAATTATCAATTTTAAAAAGGTACCATTGATTACCATGTTTTCAAGTATTTTTAATAGGAATGAATATAGCATTTTATTTAAAAATTGCATTTTTTCTGCATTATTGATATAATTATATAACTTTTTTATTTTTGCTATTAATATAATAAATTATCCTGATAGTTTTCATAATATTGAACCAGTCTTTCATTCCAGATATAAATCCAACCTGGCCAAAGTATATGATTTTTGTGATGTAATTTTCTCACTAGTATTTTATTTAAAATTTTTTGCATCACTATTCATTAGGGGAAATTATCTATAGGGTTTTTTTCTCTGATTTTGTACTCCTCAATTTAGATATAAAAACTATATTTATGTCATGACAATAATTTGGTAAATTCTTCCTTTACCTATTTTTAAAAATTGTTTATATAGTTTGGGGATTAATTTTTCCTTAAATGTTTGGTAGAATTTGCTTGTGAATCCATATGGTGCTGGGTTTTTTTCCTTCTAGAAGTTCATTGTTGGTTGTGTTTAATTTTATTTTCTAAGACAGAATTATTAGTTATACATTTTCTTTTTATTATTTTGATATTAAATTTAATTTCTTCTTTTTAAAACAATCAAATTAATCAATGGTTTGTCTACTTTGGATTTTTTCTTTTTTTTCTAGTTTTCTTATGGTATTTTAATTTCAATTTTATTAACCTTCTTTTCTATATTTCCATTTTAGTATTCAACTGAGGATTAATAATTTTTTCTTTTTCCAGTTTTGTTTTTCAATCAAAATTGGGCAACTAGTTCATTAATCTACTCTTTTCCTCTTTTACTTATGTACATATTTAGAGGTAAATTTTTTCCTAAGTACTGCTCTGGCTAAATCCTACAAATTTGAAATATTGTCTCATTGTTGTCATTCTTATTAATGAAATTATTGATATTTTCTATGATTTATTATTTGACCCAGATATTCTTTAGGATTAGATTATTTTGTTTCCAATTAGTTTTTTTATTTATGGTTCCATAACCTTTTATTAAATATAATTTTTGTTGCATTATGGTTTGAAAGGCATGCATTTAATATTTCTGCTTTTCTGCATTAGGCTATGAGGTTTTTATGACCTAATACATATTTCCATTTTGTGTGTGTGTGAAGGTGTTATATACAGTTGAGAAAAAAGAATACTCCTTTCTATTCCCATTAAATTATCTTTAAAAGTCTATTATGTCATACTTTTTATAATTCATTTCCTTCTGCTTCTCTTTTATGGGTTAGTTTATCCTATTCATATTCAGAGTATTACACATTATACATTTCCTCTATCCTGTTTTTTTTTCATTGTCATTGTTATAGTTATCTTCATTGTTGTTGATATTTCTCTCTTTTAATCTGGCCCATCCTCTAAAGTATTTTTTCTTTGTTTCTGACATCTTTTTTTGTCTGCCCTCCACGTTATCACACCCCCTTCTTTTATCCCCTTCTCCTCCTACTTCTCTGTTACATGAGATATATTTTTATTACCAATTCTGTTGCCAGTTGAATATGTTTTTGTATTTTCCCTCTTAGAACCAATTTTGATCTTATTGCTACTCAAGCATTACCTGCTGCCCCATGTTCCCCTCCACTATAAAAGTTCATCCTTTTATTTCTCTTTTATGTGAGTTATTTTTTTACATTTTTCCTCTCCTTCCCCATTCTACCTGGCAACTTTCTTTCCCCTTTGCCTATTAGTTTTATATCACCCTAAAATTAACCAATATTACTACATCCTGTTCCTATGTAAAATATTTCTAACTGACTTAATACTGAAAAAAAATTCTTAAAAAATACATGTGTTTTCAGGCAAATGATTTAAACTCATTGAGCCCCTTAAGATTTCTTTTTCACATTTACCTTTTTATGTTTCTCTTGAGTATTGTATTTGAAAGACATATTTTCTCTTCAGCTCTGATCTTTTCATTAGCAATGTTTGTAAGCCCTCTATTTCAATAAATACCTGTTGTTGCCTTTCAAATGTATCTCTCCCTTTTTGTTGGCCTCTATCACTCCAGAATTCAACTCGAGATATTAATTTAAAGTTGTTTGTTGGGGAATGTTGATAAGAGTTCAACCAACTTATTTTTCTACTACATCATTTTGACTCCTCTGCTATAAGTCCTCCCTATCAATTTCATTACAAACACTCTCTTATATCCCCATCTCCACACATCCCAAGCTTATTTTTTCTCTTAATGAACCAAATTTTATATATGACACCACTATTCTTTAAATTACTGATAAACTTGAGTCATAATCAGTTTTTCCTTCTCTCTCATTTCTCCTATCTCCTATCGTTCATCAAATTTGGTTATACTTGCACCTATTTTACATTTATCCCATTTTCCCTTCTTTCTATTCATGAAGCTACCATCCTAGTTTAAGAACTCATCATTTTTTCTCATACTCTTTATTGCCCTAAATACTCCTAAATGTTCTCTGATAATCTCTCTTCCCTCTCAGATCCCTTATCAATAGTCTCCGAATGTATATTTCCAAAACACGGATCTAACCATTCAAGAATTAAGAATTACAGGTAGTTCCCTATTATATCTTACTGCTGTTGATTCTCATATGTAAAAATAGAGAAGAAGGTTAAATGAATGGGGATGGGGGTAGTACAACGGTCAGATTGATAGTTTAGAAAAATCACTTTGACAGCTGCCTCTGGGAAGAGACATGAGGCAGGAAGATCAGTCAGTAGTCTATTGTAATAGCCCAGGGTCTATATGGCTTTTGGAAGTGAAAGAAGGATGAAGGAAGCACTTAGAGATGATATTATGATGATAGAAATGATAATACCTGGCAACGAATTGGATAATTGGATGTGGGGGAGTGTGAGTAAGGAGTTAAGGATGATACCTAGAGTATGAGGTGTGACTATAGAGGCTGTGGAACCCTTCACAGTAAAGTATGCATCAGAATCACAGATTTTAAGGGTTAGAAGAGACTTGGATGACCATCTAGTCCAAGAGTTGGCAACCAAAACCCCTCAGGTCAAATATAGGCTTAAGAAAGATTTTTAAATTTTTAAATGAACATTTTAAAAAAAGTTTACAGGATTTTGCCTGAGGGCTGTAGTTTGTCTTCTGAACCCGACAAGAATCCTAACTATATTATATTTCACAAATGGTTATCTGTCTTATATATCTGCCAAGTGGACTGCTAAGAAAGAGTAACACACTACCTTGAGGTAGACTTTTCTACTTCAGAAGAGTTCTAATTATGATAGAGGAGTTTGGGTGTGGTTTTGTTTTGGCTTTTCTCATATTAAATCCAAATTATATCTTATCAACTTCTTTTCATCATCCTTGCTTCTTCATTGTTCCTAGATCATTCCAATGGGACCAAAGAATTAGTCAATCTCAAAATCTATTTATATTATATTTATATTTATATTGGCACACAATCCCTGCTATTGGGAATTTGCTTGAGTTCATAAATTCTGAGCTGCAATAGGCTGAAATAAAATGTCCATGCTAAGTTTGGCATCAGTATGGTCTACCCCTGGGAGCAGGGAGCCACCAGGCTCCCAGAGGAAGGACAAACTAGCTAAGTCTGGGGAAAAATACAGAATGTGTTAAATTAACAATGGGATTGGGCCCAGGTGTAGCAGCTGTAATTCCAATCTTTGTAGGAGATGTGTCCTCACTAAATCTGACATCAATATGGTAAGCTGCTGGGAACAGAGGACCACCACACTGCCTAAGGGTGAACTGACAAAGGATGAGAAAAGAGATCAGACTAAAACTTACAGACTACTTAATATTGGGACTGGCTTTGAGTGGCTGCTATACTTCTAGTATTTACAGCCTAAGAAATATAGGGAGAGTTCTCCCTCACTCTATGTATGTGTGTGTGTATACACATATATACACATACTTATATGCATTTATATACACATATGAGTATGTATAAACACTTGAAAAAATGGCTATGCATGTATATAAATATGTAGAAGAAATGCAAATATTTATAAATATACTTAAAACCTATATGGTCACAAAAGTGTATGTAAATATTTATATGCACAGTGTGTGTGTGTCTATTCATACACGTGAAAATAACTATCATTTCCTAAATCTTCCCTTCTCTAAATTAAGGGTCCACAGGTCCAATTAACTGATCTACAAATGCCATGATCTCAAATTCCTTCATCAAATTGGTAACTTTTCTCTGTATATTGGCTAGATTGCCCATGACTTTCCTAAAATTTGGGCCCAGGAATTACTCTGAATCTGAGATTCTAGAACCTGTGTTAGATTTTCCTTCTAGCCTATCCTAAGGCATAAGCTCAATCTTGTCACCACTCAAAAACCTTGAGTGACTTCCTATTATTTTACCAAATTGGTAATGGCACTTTTAGACCTCAATAATCCAGGCCCCTATTAACTATGTTTGCAACACTGTTTCATATTATTCCCTTTGTGAAGGATTAAAATTTTTGGTAGGAGTTTGAACAAAAGTCAAGAGAACAGTTAGGTAAAAACAAAACACAATTTTCTTTAACACATAAAGCTCTCTTTCTCTATAACACCTTTAATATGCCTTATACTGTAACAAAACTAGAACAATCATCCTGTTACAAATAAAACCTATCCTTTCCACTTAATTCATATTGTTTGTGTGAAATATGCTGTGGCATTTATTAGAGGAAATTGAATCCAAAATATTGCTTAATCCCAGGAAATTTGTAGCCTCATAAGGAATTTTAAATAAAACTACAATTCTCTAATACCAGATATTACCTTATAAGAGCTTACACAGCTCTAAGTCTCTGTTCATAACATTGCATTCATTTACAATTCTCTCCTTCAACCCATCTATGTCTGTTGATGTCCCATAACCTTTTAAGATTCAATTAAAATGTCAGCTATTAGCTATGTTCCCTCGATACTCTATTTTACATTATGACATATATGTGTGTAGCATATGTTTCATATGTCATATATGTAATATATATGTCACTTCCCTGTTTCTACTAGAAAGAAGTCAAAGAAAGCCATTACCACATATTGGGAGTACTATAGAAAGGATATATACATTGTGTGGGAAATCATGTTAGGCAATCTCTAAGGTATCTCCAAATTCTAACAAAGTTCTTATTTTCCTTTTCCCCCAACTATGATTATACTTTTGTGTATTGGATATAGGGAGGGATTTTTCTTAGGAGGTCAACAATAGGAAGACACACAGGGAAAGTGTGTGAAGAAGATCTCTCACAAGTTTCAAATTCAACCATTGAGTTCTTGAGCAAGTATAAAATACTTTATCTAAAATCTGGGTGTATATAAGAGGGGTAAGAAAATTAGAGATTTGATGGAAAGAGAATAGACTGCTTTTCTCACCGTGCCTAAAGGGGACTATAGTAAACTTCCTTTAAAAAAAATTAAAAAATAAAAGGAAAAGAATAGTCCAGATAACCTAGCTTTATCCTGCCACTATAGTGCTAAAGCTTTGACATTAACTTATGTAGCATTAACCTTCTCATATAATCTATCTGTGATTCAGTTGTTCTTGGGTTATCATTGTCTCTAGGGGAAAAAGAAAAACTACCAGTGAGTGAAGGCAGAAGAGCTGAGCAGCAGAGTTAGAGTCACAAAAATAGATTATCATAACCAAAGCTACATCATCGAGATCTATACCTGGCAGAGGCCAAAGAATGGTCCTTCTAAAGGACATCTATGGTTGTGAGTGACTGCCCTAGTGAAGGAATATTCATTGTCTTATCCTCACAAGACTCACTCAGGGCAATACTTTGAGTTCTAGGAATTATACATGTCTCTCTGCTGGGATGTGAATCCTTGTGAAGATCGAGTCTTTATGTCTTTTTCTAAATATGGAAATATTATCTCTTTGGTGCTTTGTGAATGTCCATAAAGTGAGCTGGTAGCAACATTAAGGGGTACCAATTACTCATGCTTTTAGCTTTTACCTGGTAGGCGGATTTTATAAGACAGAGAAGTTAGAAAGTCCTCAAAGAATTCCCAGACCCTTCATGTCAGGAAGGAATCTCTGACATAGAGCTTTATGTATCAAGAGGTGAATGGCTTCCAAAAAATATCCAAATCCCACTCTCTGTTATAGAATGCCTCTCTTTGTCAGGAATTCTACACTGAATCTTTGAGTCTCTGGAATACTGAGGATTAGAATCACAACTGAGGATAGCAGTTTATAGATTCAGACCAGAGCTTTAATCAGTCAAATATTATGAAACCTAATGGATTGGTTGTTATTTCATCCAAGGTAAAATTAGTGAATGTAGCTCTAGATATCATCAATTTTTAAAAATGCAACAAATATAACCCACTATCATTCTATCCATATGCATCATAATATTGAATAGTCTGATTCATACTTCAAACCTGTTTTTTTCCTGAAGGAAAAGTTCTCATCAACTGTTAGAAGAATTATTATTTTTGAATGCCTGAGGTTGAGAAAGGTCTGATGATACTGTGGCAAAGCAATCTCCTGCCTTCCAAAGTCATCTGTCAGGATGGCAGAAAAAGAAAAGTGGTAATTTGCTAAAAAGGTGAAACTTTAACTGAGTTTAGACTACAGGATAAGGTAAGGAAAACCTGCTTGCTGCAATCCATAGATGTTAGGAGAAACTCTGCATTCATTTTCAAACACACCTACTTCATTTTCAGCCTGTGTCTTAATTAAAAACAGGGTCTCTGCCAACTAAGAATGTGGTATTTTATTTCCTTTAGACAACTTAGTGTCTTAAATAACCCTACTTCCCATTAATGCTTTTATTTAGAAAAGGTCTATAATTAAAGATCTCTCATCCAGCACTCTCTTTAAAATATGGTTCCATCTAAAGGGATGGGAAAAATAAGAAAGGAGCTGGCAGTCAGGACTCTCAACTCTGAATGATTGCTTTAAATGTGAGCCCTTTGAGTTCTAGGCATGTTTATAAAACCTTGGGCCAAATACAAATTTTCCACAGATCCACACATTTTTATTGACTTTTTTCTTTCTGAAGCTATCAATACAATATCCATCTCTTTTTCCCCCTATGTTAAGTCCTTCTGGTAACAAATAGGAGACGTTACTAAACAAAAAGAAACCAACACAACCACCAAAAGTTGTATAAAAGCAGCATGACATGGTTATGGAAAATAATGGAATTTGAGTAGGAAGATTAGCATTTATATCCTGGCTTCAAGACTTATTACTTGCATGATATTGGACAAAGCATATGACCTCTGTGAATAAATTTTCTGTGTCTATAATTTGGAAGTAACATTTGTCTTCAAATTGATTACTGCATTTGGGCTGATTAGAGGATCAAGTAAGTTGATGCAAAGGAAGGTATTTTAAAAAAGCATTTAAATAGGTGAGGGTTCTTTATGTATACATTTAAAATTGAGTTTATAAGAAGTAAGTGAATCAAGACAGAATAGTAAACTTTAAAAATGGATATTTATATTTGTTTACATGAGGGTACTACATGATGATACGGGAGGGATTTCAAAATATATTGATTAAAAGTTTTAGAAAGAACACAATTAAAAATCAAACTTACAAATGGCTAACATGGTTATTTTTAAAATTGTCAAACAGGATTATTTCATTTTCTTCACAAGGAGTATGTATAGGATGAGATAACTTTAGTATATCCATGATTCTATCAGTGTGTATATTCTTATAATCAATTATAATCACAACTCCTCTGTTCCCTCTCATCCTCTATAATTTTTGTGCGTTTTTTTTAAACCCTTGTACTTCGGTGTATTGTCTCATAGGTGGAAGATTGGTAAGGGTGGGCAATGGGGGTCAAGTGACCTGCCCAGGGTCACACAGCTGGGAAGTGGCTGAGGCCAGGTTTGAACCTAGGACCTCCTGTCTCTAGGCCTGACTCTCACTCCACTGAGATACCCAGCTGCCCATTTTTGTGCATTTTTAAGATTTATTCCATCAGTCAAACAATCATTTAACTCATCAATAAGTATTATTAAGCAGTTGCCATGTGCTAGACACTTTGTTATACACTGGAAGTATTTAAAATGACATACTTCTTATTCCATCTGAAGATATGACATGTATTATTAATATAGATACATAAAAATACACCAAAATATATAAAAATAACTTCAAATTAATGAGGAAAAGGGGATGCACTTCACAGAAGATCTACCTGAATCTTAGTGCTTTTTCCTCTGGTTGCTATGATCTTTCAAGGTCTGCAAAACAGTATTTGGACTGCCCGCCTGTCAATTCTCTTCCACTTCCACTAGAGGATTGGTAGATCTTCCTTTCTGGCTAAACACACCCTCAGTAATGTGTTATGATTGAGTTGTGAATTGGTACAACCATTCTGTAAAGTCATTTGGAATTATGCAAATAACATGAGTAAAATACTCATATCTCTTCACACAAAGATTCCATTGATTGACATAAAAAAATTTCCCTATATAGCATAATACCATCATTTTCTAATACAGGTAAAGGCTCAGCACCAAAGAGATGGTCATTGATTAGGAAACTTCTCAATAAAATGTGGCACATCCATGGCACAAACTGTGATATACCAGATGTCTAAATTTGTGATTCCTCCCTTATTGAGTGGTATTACTGTGGTGACAATCTATCATAAGTAGGATAAAATAAGCTGTCTTGCAATAGTCTAAATGCAGCTTAGATTCTAATCTATTTGTGTTTGTGTGTGTGTGTGTGTGTGTGTGTGTGTGTGTGTGTGTGTGTATGAAGGGGAATCCATGATTGGTGAATTCTGCTTTTCTATGACAGAAAGAGGTGACATGAAAGGATCAGAAATCAAAGTTGCTATTAATCCTTGGTCACCACAAGTCATTTATCTCTGTGGTACCTTTTCTAATGCTTCCTATTAAAATCCTAAAAGTAAAAAGGATCATGAGGTCCTGCTTTCCCAGGCTATATTCATATTGAAAATCAAGATTTAGCCATTATATACTGTAAGAGAGGTTTCTATCCTCCCTGAGCTTGCCTTAGAACATTCAAGTTACATTCTGACATGTCTACTACCCCAATCAGATTCCCCAGCTGATGCTTCTGTCTCATGAGCAGGTTACACTTGGCAAGATGCAGAGATGGGCATTTGCTACCAGAAGTAAGAGTCCCTCAGGAAGGCTCTCTCATCCCCATCCCCTATCCTCCACTCCCATCTCCTTACTTGGTAAGTTAAAAAAAAAATAGGAGTAAGCAGAGATGGATTATTTCACAGGAGGCCTAGAATAATACAATGTCATAAAAAAATAATCCACAAGTATTTATTTATTAAGGACCTATCAGATGTCAGGTAGTCTAGAAAATGCTAGTAATACAAAAAAGCCCTGGCATCAAGCTTACAGTCTAATGGATGATGAACAAATCAAGAAACAAATATGTATTAATGACCTTTCATGCCCCAGATAACTGTGCTAGGCCTCCGGGCTATAATGAAACAGTTTCTACTGTGTAATTACAATTTGAACCCTAGGACTATGATTCCCAGCATCCCACTTTCCTTCTCACATCGCATGCTGATGTAGGGAGGATATAAGTTTTGTGTAACCCCACCTCTCGGTCTCTCTTCTTTTGTGATCACAGCTGGCTGAAGCAGGTTTTTTTTGTGAGAGGAGAGAGATCACGTGGTCTTATTTTTGTTAGATAATTATTCCCTTTATTTCAATAAACTTTATGCAATATAATACTTGGAGTTTTGGGTATTGATTTAAATCTTACATTTTTGGCAACCTGAAATCTGGAGTTTAGGACCCTTACTCCTCTCTAAGTGAGTAGAGCAGGACAGATTAGCTTGAAGGCCACAGCCTTTGGTCTAAGACTATAAAGCTTTAGAAGCCCCATTGCCTTCCACCACTTACCACCTCTTCTGCCTTTAGTGCCCGTTTTTATCCCCACTGTTGCCTCCCATTGCTCATTGCCTGCCTGAGAGTCATTTGGAAGAGGAACGGTGAAATCTAAATCCCATTTTCTCCTCTTAAACAGAAAGCAGCTGGATAGTCATTGCTCACTGTGGCCTGATAAACCAGGTGTTTTGTTTTGTTTTGTTTTTTAGCAACAATTAGCCTCTAATCCTCCAGACTTCTTTCAACTGGTGGAAGCAACCTTGCCCCCTCCTAGGCACAAGATACCATCTTGTAGCTCAGAATCCTGGAGTGTTGGAGGAAGTTAATAATTTCAGCTCTTTTTTTTTGGTATTGGAAGGTATTGATTATTGGACTAAATTGAGAAAGTTTAGCCTCATCTTACCCTAGAAGTTTGCTCTCTCTTTAACGCCTTTCCTAAACTCCCACATGTCTAAAGCACTGGAGTCTAGGCTCCTTTCAGCTAATACTTTAGCACTCCCACTTGGTAACACGTGTTCCCTGGCATTTTTACCCCTGGGGGAAGGGAAGGAAGGTTACTCTTACCTTTACTCCTAGCCAGTATATACTAGGTTAGAGCCACCTACAGACAGGAAGTAGATTTGCAACCAATTTAATAAGTAGAATTGCAAGCATGGCCCAGTTTTCTGCCAATCTCGAACAGTTTCCATTCTTAGAGAGCATTATGGAGTTCGCACAGCTCAAAGATTTGAGATGTATTTTCTTATTACTGTTCCTGGGAGCACTTGTCCTTGTGATTAACCTGACTAATCTTGAGATTCACAGGGGAGATTCATGTCCCAATACCCTCTTGCCATTTTGGCCTGCCCAGTCTTTGCAACACATCCAATATGGTGTTCATCCACACTATGCCCAGTGCAGGTATGGGGAACCCCAGAGGTGTGACCAAAGGAATCTGGATTGATAATGATACTGGGGAGGGGAAGGAACCTTAAAGAGTCTGGAGGTGAATTTTTAGCTTTTCAGACTCCATTGCTAACTGTTTCAATTTGTTCCTCTCCAAATAGTGAAGAAGTCTCTGTAACATACCTATTAGAATTGAAGAAAAGGACTCTTGAATTCATTGCCTATATCCTGTCATCTATATTGTATTTGATGATTGTTTACTTTAAGATTTAATTTTTAGGGGGCAGCTGGGTAGCTCAGTGGATTGAGAGCCAGGCCTAGAGATGGAAGGTCTTGAGTTCAAATCTGGCCTCAGATACTTCCCAGCTGTGTGACCCTGGGCAAGTCACTGGATCCCCATTGCCTACCCTTACCACTCTTCTACCTTGGAGCCAATACACAGTATTGACTCCAAGATGGAAGGTAAGGTTTAAAAAAAAAAAAAAAGATTTAATTTTTTTTTTAGGTTCACATACTAATCTAATATCTTCTATTATACTATGTCATTTTCAGCTACTGTCTTTTGGCCATAAGCTATATATTCTGTAACATTATCTTTATTCGTACCTCCACTTATGACTGGACTGGAGAAAATATCATTGGAGAATTTAATGACTTAAAATTTTTAAATTGATTTTAACGGGTCTTCAGAAGTTATTTTCAGGAATCTAGTAGCACCACTACCTCTGACTGATCATTTGCCTTCCTTTGAGTTGTTTGTAACAAGAGGTAAGGGGTCCATTTAGTAGTTGAAGTGAAGTGCAATAGCACTGTTGTATTCCCCACCTCCGCATTTATAAAAATGTAATGAATGAAACATATAAAGACATGCCTTTTTTACGGCTATTATATAGTCTCATCCAGGAGGTGGGAAGGTTTTCCTAGGGGTTGTGATACCTCTGGATGGCTCTTGAGAGGGGACATTTCCCAGGAGCCTAGTAGCTTCTGGATGATTCTTATGTTTATAACTCTTCAGGTTACTCTACCCTTCCACCAGAATCATCTAGATTCTTGGTGATATTTTAGACCCAAAAAGGTTTTCATCAGCAGTATAGAGGTTTGTGTTTTTCTGGGCTCCTCTGCCAAATTTTGAAATTATGGCTTTGTTAAAAATATCTCAGCCATGGCCTAGAGACGGGAGGTCCTAGGTTCAAATCCAGCCTCAGACACTTCCCAGCTGTGTGACCCTGGGCAAGTCACTTGACCCCCATTGCCTACCCTTACCACTCTTCCACCTATGAGTCAATGCACAGAAGTTAAGGGTTTAAAATTAAAAAAAATATATCTCAGCCAAGACTGAAAGATTGGCTAGATCTAGAGAACTTGTGACAAGTATCCATGAGCTTCAAAGGTTTTTCTAAAATATCACACAGCAACTCATGTGAATCCTAATGATAGCAGGTTTGTTTGCTATTGTCATTGATGGGCCCTTGTTATTTGGGGGATTTTGGTACTTCTTGAATGTACATTACCAGTTATACTACTGCTTAATAAAGCTATTAATTAGTAATAAAAATATGTGCAGTCACACTGTGGATCATGGCCAAGTTAAAAAGGAAATAGATCTCATTTATGGGTGAGAATCCTTTGTATTACACCTCTCCTTGGCAAACACAGTATGTCACTGATTGCAAACTATATAGTTTAGACTTTAAAAAAATTTTATTATGTTTTTTCTTTGTATTTGTAATAGAGTATTTGAGTTTTTTTTCTTTTCTCTCATTCTTTTCTACGTGAAGCACATTATCAGTATTATGTTTTTTTTTATTTTGCACTAATATGTTTAAAATATCCATTACCCCTAATATTAATGCATACCCAAAAGCTTTAGACGGTGGAAACTGCCATTAATTGTTAAATAGTATATGATGTTGATTAATGATTATCTCAGATTCCAAGAGAAGGTATCACAAAAGAGCCATTATGCAATACCAAACAGCACAAGGTTGAGGAGACCAACCAGTCCTGGAGGGATTGATGAGAATCTCTGCCAGGACAGAGGACTTGTTTTGAGGTTTGAGGAAGTAGCTATTTGACAACATCAGACTCAGGACTTCCCTGTGCCAGATTCATACAAAGAACTTCAGTTTGGTTTCGATTCTGGCTCCCCTATCCATGAAATCAAAGGTAAAATCAGACCAGGGAATGCTACTTCCTGTCTGCTACAAAATATAGTCCCTTTTCTGTCTTTCATAAGTGTGGCAATTTTCTGTAGTACTGGCTGCTGATTGGGTAAGTGCATATTGCTACAATAGTACTACAGGCTTGTGGGAATAAATCACTTTATTAGGCCCTGTTTCTAGGACCTGTTGTGGGCTTATTCTTGTTTACTCAGAATTTTTATATACTATTTAATTTTTATTTTTCTTCTTTTCTTCTATATGTTTTTTTATGTTGTTTTTTTTAACTTTCTTTTAACAACTGATTCACACACCTCATAACTCAGCCATGTATCTCACGGTGATCTGTGTTTTTATCAACACCCTCTTTAGGGGAGATTGTATAATTGTCATATAATTCTAGATTTATAAAAATTTGTCTTGTTTGAGAGTAATTTTAGGATAAGAAACTTGCTACCTCCCCAAATCTAGAAAGTGAATTGTTTGGAGAAGGTGCCATGGAGATGCTCACACTGCACTAAAAGATCCAGAATAAACTTTGGGATGTAGTGAAATTGAACTATGGAGGGTTGAATACATTTATTTTTAATGTACACTCATGCCAAAGGGGACTGCACCCTAATTGGCTTTTTGTCAATGCACCTAGCAATTATTAGTTTTTTTTTTTCTCTTTCTCTTTTGTTTCCCTTTTATTCCCAAATTATTGTAATTTCCCCTTAGAAAGTGCAATATTGTATGTACCTCTAGTTGAAAATCTTTAAAGATATAAATTGGTTATGTATACTGATTCCATGAGGAAACTACACATGTAAATCTGGGAGATTTGTACATGATTGTTTTCCCATGGGAATCATAGGAGGGATTGTGTAATTAAAATTTGAACCTTAGAACTACAATTCTCAGTACCCCACTTTCCTTCTCACATTACATTCTGATGTAGAGAAGATTCATGTTTTGTGTAGCCCCACCTCTTGGTCTCTCTTCTCTTGTGATCGTGGCTGGGCTGAAGTGGTTTTTTTGTGAGAGGTGAGAGAACACGTCTTATTTTTGTTCAGTAATTAGGTTTTTTATTCCCTTTACTTAAAGTGATTATTAATAAACTTTACAAAATATAATACTTAGAGTTTTGGACATTAATTTAAAACTTACGCTACTCTCAAAGAGCTTATATTCTAATAAAAATAAATAAAACATGGACAACATAAATATAAAGAGAATTAATACAAATGTATGCCACACAGTCAAATTGCAAGCTGGGTTAGGAGGCAGAACACAAATAGGGGGCAGGCATCAGAAATCACTTCACAAGAAAAGTAGTTCTTGAATCATCAATTATTTCAACTTTAATAGCTTAAAACTGCACTAATACTTTTGTGACACACTGTATTTAAGTTTACTATATACCATGTATTTCTCTAAACACCAGTACAAATTCAGGCAAAAAAAATCCCTATTCTCAAAAAGCTTACATTCTAATGAGGAAGAAAATCAATATATAAGATATATATATGTAGATACATACATATATATATATATATGAAACAAATAAACACAAAAATAGGCAAAATATTCCAATTACAAGATAGTTTGGGAAATTGAGTACTAGAAGTTCCTTCCTACCTCCTTGTTGATAGTAGAGAGATCAGGAAAGTTTTCATGAAGAAGATGGTTCTTGAATTAATAAGCATTTAATTGATTAGGCTTTACTATGTGCCATGCATGTTATATCATTCAGAGAATGAAAAATGTCTGGTCTATGTCTTTCATAAAAGTAGAGATGGTGGGAAGAGCTCACTAGTTGGAGAAGGGAACTACAGGAACTAAGGAAAAAAAGGCATTTGGAGTATGTATGGTGGCAGAAGTCAATTTGAGAGGTAATATCATGGACTAGATTGTGGGAATTATAACTACCATAATTTTCATGTTGCATAAACACTCAGTGGTTAATGAATATATTTCTTCTCTGTCCTCTCACATTTCCAGTAGTATGAAATGGATGATTTTTTAAAAATGGAAATTATCACTCCCTTGATTGGCTCCAGCAACCAGTCTTTAAATGAGTATTTACTATGTGGTTGAACGGCATCTCAAAGTAAAGTAGGGACTCTATGTCTTAGACTCAGTAGCAAAGTAGAGGTTTCAAGGAATGTGGGACAGAGTTCAAATACAGAAAGAAAGACAATTAGAATCTTGTGTAGGGATGAAAAATAAAAGAAAGACTGCTTGGTGAGATAGAGATAGAAAGACAATGAGAAGCCAAGATAGAAAGACAGACATGGAAATGAAGAGCTAGAGATGTCTAATAACTAGAATAGGGGGATTGTGTCTATTTTCTGTAGGCCTTTAAAAGCTAAACAGATGGCAGAGTAGAGAAAAACTCAGCTGAGTTCTCCTAAAATTCTCTTCCATGCAACTTAAAATAATGCCTAAAACTGAATTTTGAAATGAAGAGTCAACAAAAAGTCAGAGTGAGACAATCCTTAAGAGCAAGACTTTGGAGCCTGAAAAAAAGAAAAGTATGTGGCACAAGGGAGGAAGCTGGCCCAGAGTCCACATGAATGAAACACCAGTGGAAGGACTACAGGATGGAAAGAAATAGTGTTGAATTAGGAATTCTCAAGTCAGAGATGGTAAAGGTATCTGGCAACTTCTAAGAAAGAGATTTCATTGATACCAGTTGCCAGTGCTGGACCTAAGGTGTAAGAGGGAAAATTTATGTATTTATAGATATATATTTAAAGTGTGGCCACCAGGAATCAACAATTCAGGTTGATTCCGTAATTAAATCAGACCCAAGTCAGCATTCGGGTTGAGGAGTTTATTTACAATCAGGTAGGTAAAGTATAGGAATAAAGAGAAAGGGAAAGAGAAGATTAAAAGGCTAAGTAAATGAAGCTGCAAGCCACAAGGCCCAACAGCCAGATAGGCAGAGTTTGGAAGCAGCCCAGCTAAGCCAAGGAAGCCAGCCTAACTTACCCACGTGACAATACAGAGTGGAAGCGTTCTGTGGTCTCAGGAGATCCTTCAGCACCGAGATTGAGACGGCAACTGCCTCAACAGGAAGTCAGTAACATACTTAAAGAGATAGTGTCTTTTGTCACTTCCCGTGGGTCCACCTCTAATTCAAGTGGACAAATGGCAGCCTCTACACTGATTTGCACTGCCCAAAGGGCAGTTCCTTGTTCTTGATTTGTTACTTATTGTCACGTGTGGGTAACTTGTCTTCCCTCCCCACTAAGGGAGGTGAGGATGACATCATTTCTACGCCTAGGACTGGTAGATTTTTGACTATGAATGGGCTGGAGCTAATTCCATTTACACAATCCCCCCTGATGATCATATTGGGTGCCTAGTCACTCCAAGTGATCATTTTACACAAACATCTTATACTCACAAAGGTCTTCTAACTACAATAGTTAGAGATAAGAGGGAAATGGAAAAGAGAGAAAGCAAAACCAATGTTTTGCTAAGCGCGTTGACAAGAAACCAATTGGGGGCAGTCCCCTATTGGCATAACATGTACAATTAAAGTAGCTGTTCAAAACCCATCAGTCCATTCATTAGTACCCAAAGTTCATTCTGGATCGCTCAATGCAACAAACCCCATCAGTTCAATCAATTGCAACCCAAAGTTCATTCTGGATCTCTTGATTAAACGTAGGTTCTTCAGGCATCTCTCTGCAAACAGTTCATTCTCTGGATTAAGGAATCAGCAAGTTTCTTTCTCTGAGAATTTTTCTCAAACAAAATCAAAAATTAAATCTTGGATATAATAAAAATACGATTAAATCTTGGATTTTATAAAATACAATCCCCCCCGATGTGGGTATTTAGAAAGAAATACTCAGATCAGCTCAAGATATATAGTTGAGTCGTGAGGTTGTATGAGTAAATTTAAAAGAAAAAGAAGGAAAAAGAATCAAATAGAAGAAAATTGAAACTTTTGAAAAAGAAAGGCATTAAAATCAAAATCAAAATATCAAAATAGCTATGTATATAAAATTTTTGAAGAAACAAAATAAAATTATAACAGGCCCTTGCATTAGGGTCTAATCAATTATAATTTCCATCCTACTAGTCTGTAGGACACAATGCAGTAATACTGCACTTACCCATTTGCAGCTAAGACTACAGGAAGTTGCCATTCTATAAGAGAGAAAAAAGGACCAGATTTATATGCAAGGGAAGTGTCTGTCATTCCCTTCACTCTCAGGAATATATGGGTGAGCCAGATGATAGCCAACCTGTGGTACCTGACAGGCAGTGTAGTTCGGAGAGTCCTACGTCTTAACATATGTTAAGCGTCGCAGCTTCGATTCTTACACTGAGTTCAAGTCCTTAGTGTTGGCGTGGGAGTACCTCAATCCCACCTGTATATGTATGTCATCTTTAACCTTGTGCTCCTTGGCACTGTGCAGATGTTCTCATCCATTGGATTGGTCGGTCGGTCTCCATGGTTATAATTATTAAGATAAAAAATAATAAAGGCTGCTATAAATATATAAATTAGTAGTTTAATTAAAGCCATGCTGATAGATAAAGTCATTAGACCACGCGCTTGTAAGAATTCAAAACTGCCGTCCCCGCCATTATTGTTACCTATTGTGTCTTCCTGCACCTGCTAACCAAAGAGTGTAGCTAAAGAGCTAAAAAGAAAAAGAGGCTTTACTTTTGGATTTCCTCTCATTTTAAACTGTTCTCTGCGTGGTGACACAGACGTCCCCATGTCCAAAGAACCGGAACTAGAAACCCGTTGGACCATGGGAAATGTAGTTTGATAGTTCCCACGTGTCCATAGAAAATATATATATATATATATACTTTTAGATGGCATCTCCCAAATTTCACTTTTACAAAGGTCAGATGCTATTTGACAATACCATTACCTTAATCTACTTCTTGATCATTGTTCAAGGGTAAAGAGAAGTATCTTCAAATGAGTGGGAGTGGATTTCCTAAGGAATTGTTGGAAGCCACTGAGAGAAGCAGGGTCTTTAAATAGTGCCTTTTTATCTGGACCCCATCAAAAGATCAACTCAGGCAGGCAAGGCCATGCGTTTTGATTTTTCTGCCCTGCAAGTCAGGACACAGACAGGATGGCTTATCTAAGATAAAAATCTGGACTCCTCTCTGTGATTCATTTTATGATCAATACCTTTTCTTATTGGAAAGCATTATAATCTAATTTTCTAGGATAGCTTTAAGTTTTTAGTAAACCAGCAGTTAAGAAATTAACAATTTTTCCCAAGCCGAGAAAAATGCAGAAATTAGCAAAAGCTGCCCTGACCCTGTATCTATTTCCAGACCGCTCAAGATCAAAGTAGGCAGAGTCTGACACCCTTCATATTCAGCTAGGTACTTTCCATCCCACACCCCACACCCCACACAATCTTAAAGGCTCATTGTTTAATATATTTTTTGAAGTATGAAAACTTTTATTAAAATAGAATGTTAGATAACATAAGCCTCAAATTTTAACCTTGGACCTTGTCTCATCTGGGCATAATCTTCAGGAGAGAAATTTTTTGTAAGCCATATACTAATTATGATGTAATTATGATGTAATTCTTGATACATCTGAGCAGTCGCAAACTCCTTTATGCATTGTGTGAAATGGTTTTTTGAATCTGTATAAAATAAATCTCAAGCTCATTGCCAATCAAAACAGCTTTGGGCTAACTATTAGTCTAGCTGTTCTCAATTTTCTACTTTGTTCTTATATCCAGTGCCATTAAACACCATTTAATATCCTTGTTTATATATATATATATTATAGAGATGGACCTCTATAAGGGATAGCATCACTTCTGGCCCCAGGAGATGAGGGACCCTGAGGAACTATATTGTTTCCAGTCTCAAGTGGGAAGGTTACCCTGTGAAGTAGTAATTGCAATTCCAAGGAATCAGGGGCCTCTCCTAGTTAAATACTAGATTGTATACCAGAAGATCAGTGAGAATATCTCTCACTAAATCCTCCACTTTGAAAGCTTCAAAAAAATATAAATTCCCAGAATTCTGAAAACAGAAGTGTGAAAAAGCCCAAAGTTTAAGACAAAGACCTTCCTCCTCCCCTATCTGGAACAGAACTGAGCATTAAAAAAAGTTCAAATCAAGAATTAGGATGGGAAAATGAGCAAACAAAAAAAGAAGTAAATAAAAAAGCCACTATAATGACAGGGAAGATCAAGATATGAACTCAGAAGAAGACAATGAAGTCCAAAAAACTATAGATAAAATTCAATTAAAAATATGAATTGTTCAGAAGCACAACAAGAATTCCTAGAAGTACTAAAATGCTTTTCAAAATAAAATAAGAATGGGAGAGTTGTTTTCTGGGAACTAAGATAGTAGAGTAAAAGATACTCCACTCCCTCCAAATCTGTGTACCCACACAGACATGAAAATAAATTGCCTCAAAACAAAGGAAAGCAGGAGGAATGTGTCATAACTAAGGTAAGAAGAGTGATTAGACCAGACAGTACAGAATCTTTAGGAAGCAGCAGAACTTAGATCAATTCAACATGAACTATTCTACCAGAGACAACAAAGCTATAGAATTGGAATAAGACCTGCCCAAGCCATTCAACATAGATGTAAAAGTCAGATAGGGCAGGATAAGGAACTGGTTCATCCTAAACCACTTGGCATGGATAGAAAAAACAGAAATGGCAGAAAATTTTAGCTTTGAGCAATTTCAATCTCCCCTCCCCCCATCCATGACCCCAAAATCCTGCCACAAACAAAATAGTACTTACCTGGTCCTTTTGTGTATGCCTATGTACTCCTATTTTTTAGGTGAGTTATTTTTTTCAATTGATTCCATAAAGATAGGAACCATTTTATATTAGTATTATATATAATTCAATTCAATTCTACAGGTACAACAAGCCTGAGATGGAGTTATTGTATTAATTATCAAAACCTAAAAAAGTGATAGATAAAAGGTTAATAATACAGATCAAACTTAAAAGTGTGCTGTGAATGCATTTATTTTTCTTTTATTAAAAATTGTTAAAATATACCAGCATTAACTCAAAAATATTAGCCCCTGGAGTTCTGGGCTAGTTAGATTAATTTTCCCAATGACTAATCAGAAATCACTTGGCTACAGTCTTTATCAGTTGATACTTTATTTATTATGTGTATATTTTCTAGATTATGTCAATATAATTTTAATAATCATATCCTGATATTTTAAGCCTTGTTCTGGCTTTCCCCCTTCCTTCACCCACTCCAACACAGCAGGAAATATGATATATTGTTCATGTGCTATTCCGCAATGCATATTTTCATGTTCATCATGTTGTGGAAGAAGACCATTTAGCTTATATACCAAAAAAAAAAAAATCACAAGGAAGTACTAGGAAAAATGGTAAGTTCAGTCTGCATTCACACTCTCAATTTTTTCTTTGTTGTCTTTTTTGCAGTGAGTCCCTTGGAGTTTTCTTGGATTCTTGCATTGCTGTTAATATTTGTCATTCACAATTATCCATCATACATTATTGTTCCTGTGTACAATGTTCTCCTGGTTCTTCTCACTTCACTTTTGTATCACTTCATAAAAACCTTTTCAGGCTTTCTCTTTTTTTCTTTCTTTGTTTCTTTTTTCTTTCTTATCTTCTTTCTTCTTTTCTTCCTTTTCTT